>NC_136993.1:31154806-31236484 GCF_032717465.1 Coenobita brevimanus
ACAATTTGCCACAACAACAGACTCACAATTAAGAGAGCACCAAGGGAACACATCAGATGACACACAATTTGCCACAACAACAGACTCACAATTAAAAGAGCGCCAAGGCAACCCACCCCTTGTACAAACCTCACCACACACTAAAGACCAAGAAACAAATACGGCAGTTTTAGATGATGACTGGGAAACCCCCTCTGACATAGCAAGTGAGGGCTTTGTCGCTGACTTGCACACGTATGCCAATATACTTAACAGGGTTCACTGGTCCGGTCGTACATATTCCACCATTCCCTCACACAACAATAAACACATCCAAGTTGAATTAAGAGAGCAAACAGTGAAAATGAATTAAGAAACAAATACCGCTGATCTAACAACCACACCTCAAGTGTTTGTGTATCATGAGGATAAAACTGTCCCAAAATTCTCTGGTACAGACAAAGATCGCATTGATGTCATTTCATCAGTCAGTCAGTGCGAACAAATGTTCATCAAACGCCACATACTAGATGAACAAGAGAAAATTGCTATTTTTTCATCTTGCATAAGCCAGGAAAGATATCCAGCAAGCAGTTTACTTCGCTCAGACAAGCTCCATAGGGCTAGGACATATGATGAATTTAAAACTGAATATTTGAAGAAATTTTCTGGAGGTATGAACTTCTTGCCAGGTATAATTCCAGAATTACATAAAATTGTAGATCTTGTAAAGGAGCACACTACAAACCATGTGCTCAGTAAAATAACTGCTGATGTCTTCACAATCAAAAGAACATTGTTAGGTACTTTGGAAAATTCTAATTGGATAACAGATGATGGAAAGATGTCCCCAGAACTCGTCGTGGACATCATTGGTTATGTAGCTGCCTTGTGTAAATTACCTGATAGGACCCTTAAGATCGCCAAGACGATCGCGTACACCCCAGAAATGTGCTTGCTAGACTTAATGAACGAGGTAGAGATGCAGTGCAGAAAAACAGGTATGGTCGACACACATGCACATTCTGGTAGAATGAGGGTAACTGAGACAGTATCAGCTGTGAAAACATCTACACCTACCCCAAACAGAGAACAAAACCAATCGTGACCCGAAAGCAGGCAGACCAAACAACCAAACATGACAAGGCCTTGATCTCAGATGCCGTTCTACAGGCAGTTTCATAAGTTTTCGCACAGCCCGAGCAGGTCTCGCGCCATAAACAACACTTCTTATGGGAAATCACATCGTAGGTCACACACAAACATTTCCACCCACTGCCTGATATGGACTTAAACATGAGCACAAGTATTAAGTTGACTTCCCCTAAGTTTGAAACTATGCAACTGATCAATGAAACAATGAAGCCCTGGGAAGATTTGAGTTTGAGTATGTTCAACCCATAATATGTGTATAGCCCAGCACCTGCTGTCTTTATAATCTTCTGCATTGTATTTGCAGTACTGCTGTTCGCAATGCAAAGAATGTATGCAAGAATTGCTAATTTGGAGTCATTATTTAGTGGGGGGAGAGTTAACATCCAAGTTAACCCCCCTGAATGAAGTGTACATATTTTGTATATAGTATTAATTATATATATATATATATATATATATATATATATATATATATATATGAAAAAAACAAACAAAGAAGAATGACCCATGTATGGCATTCCAATGCCATTATCTTTAAATGAAATATCAATAACTCTTACCATAATCTTAATTTTAAACTATTTTTTTTTCTTGCATGTATGCATTTCATTACAATAACCCAAGTTCATACTGTATTACAGTTAAATAATTTACTTTTTAATGCATTTATTCAAATATGTATACAACTTGTTTAAAATGTAACATTACTGAATAATCACTATTTACTATAAATATTATATGTATACAATATTTTAATCAATATTATGTACTAATAGATTAGCATGTCATTAATAATTGCTGTCGGAGGACCTTCAGCTGCGTGGACCGAGTAATGTTATGAGTCCATATTATATTTACAAATCAGACTAGATAGATAGATAAATAGACAGATAGACAGCTCTATGCGAGCCTGGGAATGGGAAATGATTTTGCAAGTTACAATGAGGAAAGCTGATGACAGATTAGGAAGTAGCCAGTCAGGAGATGATGCAGTTAGTTGTCAGCGATACACCAGGTGAACAAAGCCTTGTTGACCATACACACACATACACACATACTCACACACAGGCTTCAAGAACTTTCCAACCACAGTGAACACACGTGACACGACTCCTGTTTCACCAGAATTTAGGAAAGAGAGCTCAGAAGGAGAGAGGCCATAAAGCGGCAGGGAGTGGGAAGAAAGGCTTAGCAACTTGGAAGAGAGAGAGAGAGAGAGAGAGAGATAGGGAGATAGCTAGCGGGACTCTACTTTATACTTTGCTCTGTGTGAGAGATTTGTTAATATTTCCAAGACAAATAAAAATAGTCCCATACCATTCTTTACCTCTCCTTGTCATTGAATGACAAATGGGAAAGAAGATTATCTACTTACAAAGCTACTCAAGTGTAACAACCACTCATCCACAAGTCTAATATATATAACTTCTCTACAAGTATCTACAAAGTCTTTTTATGACATTTGGTGGCAGCGGTGGGATCGCACCTCGTTTTCGAATCAACAGTGAATTTCTATAAAGCAGGCGATACTCTACAAGATTAACTTCAGTTCTACAGTGAACGAACTCCAACCACCTGCAATCAACTACAAGTAACAACTCTACGAGTCGTCTGTATAATCTTCTACGTGCACCTACAAGTAGCGGTAGTCTTCATCCTACAACAAGTAAATCACAAGAAAAAAAGGACAAAAAATACATCAAGTAAGAAAATACAAAACAAACAAACGAAGAGTGAGACACGACTCATAACTCATTTCCACCAGACCTCACCCTCCTCTCTCTGCTACATCCACCTAACCTCCACCGCTGATGCAGGAGTGGAGAGGTCAAGACGACGAAGCAAATACCAAGTCCATATTCACAACTCATCTTACTCACTCATCTTCACTCAAGTTACTCATCGCTACTCATTTACTCACCACAGCTACCAGTGTGGGAAGCCGACGTCACCATATGCTGAGATGACATCACAACGCGAGTCTGCCATGCCAAGCAACGTGTGACTGACACCAGGCACTTCTCATCCACTCCTCATTACTCATTATTCACATAGCTCCTACTCATACTCATTTATTTTTACAGTTGAGCTGGAAATTCGACGTTCTATGCTGAGGTTTGCCTGGGACAGCTATTAACCACCACAAGCACCAGGCCATGGAATTTCCTGAGTAATATCGTCCATCAACACAGCACTAGAACTATCAAGTGATCTTCAATCAAACCTGCATTTTTCTTCCGAGATCGACTTTTGTATCGACACACCTCTACGATCTGTATCAAGTGGGCAAAATTATACTTACTCATTTCTTCTCAGTGCTAAAATTAGCTATATTCAACTTTTTTTCTTATTTATTTCCCTATACACTTATACACTCACTATCTATCATTTATTTCAAATTAATTACTCCTGTATTTTGTTAGGACATAAATAAACAAGAGGCGTATTTCATAACACCATATCTTAATGACATGAATATTTTCGCCACAACCCACGTTAATACCAGATGACACACAATTTGCCACAACAACAGATTCACAATTAAGAGAGCACCAAGGGAACACACCAGATGACACACAATTTGCCACAACAACAGACTCACAATTAAGAGAGCGCCAAGGCAACCCACCCCTTGTACAAACCTCACCACACACTAAAGACCAAGAAACAAATACGGCAGTTTCAGATGATGAGTGGGAAACCCCCTCTGACATAGCAAGTGAGGGCTTTGTCGCTGACTTGCACACGTATGCCAATATACTTAACAGGGTTCACTGGTCCGGTCGTACATATTCCACCATTCCCTCACACAACGATAAACACATCCAAGTTGAATTAAGAGAGCAAACAGTGAAAATGAATTAAGAAACAAATACCGCTGATCTAACAACCACACCTCAAGTGTTTGTGTATCATGAGGATAAAACTGTCCCAAAAATCTCTGGTACAGACAAAGATCGCGTTGATGTCATTTCATCAGTCAGTCAGTGCGAACAAATGTTCATCAAACGCCACATACTAGATGAACAAGAGAAAATTGCTATTTTTTCATCTTGCATAAGCCAGGAAAGATGTCCAGCAAGCAGTTTACTTCGCTCAGACAAGCTCTATAGGGCTAGGATATATGATGAATTTAAAACTGAATTTTTGAAGAAATTTTCTGGAGGTATGAACTTCTTGCCAGGTATAATTCCAGAATTACATAAAATTGTAGATCTTGTAAGGGAGCACACTACAAACCATGTGCTCAGTAAAATAACTGCTGATGTCTCCACAATCAAAAGAACATTGTTAGCTACTTTGGAAAATTCTAATTGGATAACAGATGATGGAAAGATGTCCCCAGACCTCGACATGGACATCATTGGTTATGTAGCTGCCTTGTGTAAATTACCTGATAGGACCCTTAAGATCGCCAAGACGATCGCGTACACCCCAGGAATGTGCTTGCTACACTTAATGAACGAGGTAGAGATGCAGTGCAGAAAAGCAGGTATGGTCGACACACATGCACATTCTGGTAGAATGAGGGTACCTGAGACAGTATCAGCTGTGAAAACATCTACACCTACCCGAAACAGAGAACAAAATCAATCGTGACCCGAAAGCAGGCAGACCAAACAACCAAACATGACAAGGCCTTGATCTCAGATGCCGTGCTACAGGCAGTTTCATAAGTTTTCGCACAGCCCGAGCAGGTCTCGCGCCATAAACAACACTTCTTATGGGAAATCACATCGTAGGTCACACACAAACATTTCCACCCACTGCCTGATATGGACTTAAACATGAGCACAAGTATTAAGTTGACTTCCCCTAAGTTTGAAACTATGCAACTGATCAATGAAACAATGAAGCCCTGGGAAGATTTGAGTTTGAGTATGTTCAACCCATAATATGTGTATAGCCCAGCACCTGCTGTCTTTATAATCTTCTGCATTGTATTTGCAGTACTGCTGTTCGCAATGCACAGAATGCATGCAAGAATTGCTAATTTGGAGTCATTATTTAGTGGGGGGAGAGTTAACATCCAAGTTAACCCCCCTGAATGAAGTGTACATATTTTGTATATAGTATTAATTATATATATATATATATATATATATATATATATATATATATATATATGAAAAAAACAAACAAAGAAGAATGACCCATGTATGGCATTCCAATGCCATTATCTTTAAATGAAATATCAATAACTCTTACCATAATCTTAATTTTAAACTATTTTTTTTTCTTGCATGTATGCATTTCACTACAATAACCCAAGTTCATACTGTATTACAGTTAAATAATTTACTTTTTAATGCATTTATTCAAATATGTATACAACTTGTTTAAAATGTAACATTACTGAATAATCACTATTTACTATAAATACTATATGTATACAATATTTTAATCAATATTATGTACTAATAGATTAGCATGTCATTGATAATTGCTGTCGGAGGACCTTCAGCTGCGTGGACCGAGTAATGTTATGAGTCCATATTATATTTACAAATCATACTAGATAGATAGATAAATAGACAGATAGACAGCTCTATGCGAGCCTGGGAATGGGAAATGATTTTGCAAGTTACAATGAGGAAAGCTGATGACAGATTAGGAAGTAGCCAGTCAGGAGATGATGCAGTTAGTTGTCAGCGATACACCAGGTGAACAAAGCCTTGTTGACCATACACACACATACACACATACTCACACACAGGCTTCAAGAACTTTCCAACCACAGTGAACACACGTGACACGACTCCTGTTTCACCAGAATTTAGGAAAGAGAGCTCAGATGGAGAGAGGCCATAAAGCGGCAGGGAGTGGGAAGAAAGGCTTAGCAACTTGGAAGAGAGAGAGAGAGAGAGAGAGAGAGAGATAGGGAGATAGCTAGCGGGACTCTACTTTATACTTTGCTCTGTGTGAGAGATTTGTTAATATTTCCAAGACAAATAAAAATAGTCCCATGCCATTCTTTACCTCCCCTTGTCATTGAATGACAAATGGGAAAGAAGATTATCTACTTACAAAGCTGCTCAAGTGTAACAACCACTCATCCACAAGTCTAATATATATAACTTCTCTACAAGTATCTACAAAGTCTTTTTATGACATTTGGTGGCAGCGGTGGGATCGCACCTCGTTTTCGAATCAACAGTGAATTTCTAGAAAGCAGGCGATACTCTACAAGATTAACTTCAGTTCTACAGTGAACGAACTCCAACCACCTGCAATCAACTACAAGTAACAACTCTACGAGTCGTCTGTATAATCTTCTACGCGCACCTACAAGTAGCGGCAGTCTTCATCCTACAACAAGTAAATCACAAGAAAAAAAGGACAAAAAATACATCAAGTAAGAAAATACAAAACAAACAAACGAAGAGTGAGACACGACTCATAACTCATTTCCACCAGACCTCACCCTCCTCTCTCTGCTACATCCACCTAACCTCCACCGCTGATGCAGGAGTGGAGAGGTCAAGACGACGAAGCAAATACCAAGTCCATATTCACAACTCATCTTACTCACTCATCTTCACTCAAGTTACTCATCGCTACTCATTTACTCACCACAGCTACCAGTGTGGGAAGCCGACGTCACCATATGCTGAGATGACATCACAACGCGAGTCTGCCATGCCAAGCAACGTGTGACTGACACCAGGCACTTCTCACCCACTACTCATTACTCATTATTCACATAGCTCCTACTCATACTCATTTATTTTCACAGTTGAGTTGGAAATTCGACGTTCTATGCTGAGGTTTGCCTGGGACAGCTATTAACCACCACAAGCACCAGGCCATGGAATTTCCTGAGTAATATCGTCCATCAACACAGCACTAGAATTATCAAGTGATCTTCAATCAAACCTGCATTTTTCTTCCGAGATCGACTTTTGTATCGACACACCTCTACGATCTGTATCAAGTGGGTAAAATTATACTTACTCATTTCTTCTCAGTGCTAAAATTAGCTATATTCAACTTTTTTTTTTATTTATTTCCCTATACACTTATACACTCACTATCTATCATTTATTTCAAATTAATTACTCCTGTACTTTGTTAGGACATAAATAAACAAGATGCGTATTTCATAACACCATATCTTAATGACATGAATATTTTCGCCACCACCCACGTTAATACCAGATGACACACAATTTGCCACAACAACAGATTCACAATTAAGAGAGCACCAAGGGAACACACCAGATGACACACAATTTGCCACAACAACAGACTCACAATTAAGAGAGCGCCAAGGCAACCCACCCCTTGTACAAACCTCACCACACACTAAAGACCAAGAAACAAATACGTCAGTTTCAGATGATGAGTGGGAAACCCCCTCTGACATAGCAAGTGAGGGCTTTGTCGCTGAATTGCACACGTATGCCAATATACTTAACAGGGTTCACTGGTCCGGTCGTACATATTCCACCATTCCCTCACACAACGATAAACATATCCAAGTTGAATTAAGAGAGCAAACAGTGAAAATGAATTAAGAAACAAATACCGCTGATCTAACAACCACACCTCAAGTGTTTGTGTATCATGAGGATAAAACTGTCCCAAAAATCTCTGGTACAGACAAAGATCGCGTTGATGTCATTTCATCAGTCAGTCAGTGCGAACAAATGTTCATCAAACGCCACATACTAGATGAACAAGAGAAAATTGCTATTTTTTCATCTTGCATAAGCCAGGAAAGATGTCCAGCAAGCAGTTTACTTCGCTCAGACAAGCTCTATAGGGCTAGGACATATGATGAATTTAAAACTGAATTTTTGAAGAAATTTTCTGGAGGTATGAACTTCTTGCCAGGTATAATTCCAGAATTACATAAAATTGTAGATCTTGTAAGGGAGCACACTACAAACCATGTGCTCAGTAAAATAACTGCTGATGTCTCCACAATCAAAAGAACATTGTTAGGTACTTTGGAAAATTCTAATTGGATAACAGATGATGGAAAGATGTCCCCAGACCTCGTCGTGGACATCATTGGTTATGTAGCTGCCTTGTGTAAATTACCTGATAGGACCCTTAAGATCGCCAAGACGATCGCGTACACCCCAGGAATGTGCTTGCTAGACTTAATGAACGAGGTAGAGATGCAGTGCAGAAAAGCAGGTATGGTCGACACACATGCACATTCTGGTAGAATGAGGGTACCTGAGACAGTATCAGCTGTGAAAACATCTACACCTACCCCAAACAGAGAACAAAATCAATCGTGACCCGAAAGCAGGCAGACCAAACAACCAAACATGACAAGGCCTTGATCTCAGATGCCGTGCTACAGGCAGTTTCATAAGTTTTCGCACAGCCCGAGCAGGTCTCGCGCCATAAACAACACTTCTTATGGGAAATCACATCGTAGATCACACACAAACATTTCCACCCACTGCCTGATATGGACTTAAACATGAGCACAAGTATTAAGTTGATTTTCCCTAAGTTTGAAACTATGCAACTGATCAATGAAACAATGAAGCCCTGGGAAGATTTGAGTTTGAGTATGTTCAACCCATAATATGTGTATAGCCCAGCACCTGCTGTCTTTATAATCTTCTGCATTGTATTTGCAGTACTGCTGTTCGCAATGCACAGAATGCATGCAAGAATTGCTAATTTGGAGTCATTATTTAGTGGGGGGAGAGTTAACATCCAAGTTAACCCCCCTGAATGAAGTGTACATATTTTGTATATAGTATTAATTATATATATATATATATATATATATATATATATATATATATATATATATATATATGAAAAAAACAAACAAAGAAGAATGACCCATGTATGGCATTCCAATGCCATTATCTTTAAAAGAAATATCAATAACTCTTACCATAATCTTAATTTTAAACTATTTTTTTTTCTTGCATGTATGCATTTCACTACAATAACCCAAGTTCATACTGTATTACAGTTAAATAATTTACTTTTTAATGCATTTATTCAAATATGTATACAACTTGTTTAAAATGTAACATTACTGAATAATCACTATTTACTATAAATACTATATGTATACAATATTAGCATGTCATTGATAATTGCTGTCGGAGGACCTTCAGCTGCGTGGACCGAGTAATGTTATGAGTCCATATTATATTTACAAATCAGACTAGATAGATAGATAAATAGACAGATAGACAGCTCTATGCGAGCCTGGGAATGGGAAATGATTTTGCAAGTTACAATGAGGAAAGCTGATGACAGATTAGGAAGTAGCCAGTCAGGAGATGATGCAGTTAGTTGTCAGCGATACACCAGGTGAACAAAGCCTTGTTGACCATACACACACATACACACATACTCACACACAGGCTTCAAGAACTTTCCAACCACAGTGAACACACTTGATACGACTCCTGTTTCACCAGAATTTAGGAAACAGAGCTCAGAAGGAGAAAGGCCATAGAAGCGGCAGGGAGTGGGAAGAAAGGCTTAGCAACTTGGAAGAGAGAGAGAGAGAGAGAGAGAGAGAGAGAGAGAGAGAGAGAGGGAGATAGCTAGCGGGACTCTACTTTATACTTTGCTCTGTGTGAGAGATTTGTTAATATTTCCAAGACAAATAAAAATAGTCCCATACCATTCTTTACCTCTCTTTGTCATTGAATGACAAATGGGAAAGAAGATTATCTACTTATAAAGCTACTCAAGTGTACAACCACTCATCCACAAGTCTAATATATATAACTTCTCTACAAGTAACTACAAAGTCTTTTTATGACATTTGGTGGCAGCGGTGGGATCGCACCTCGTCTTCGAATCAACAGTGAATTTCTACAAAGCAGGCGACACTCTACAAGATTAACTTCAGTTCTACAGTGAACGAACTCCAACCACCTGCAATCAACTACAAGTAACAACTCTACGAGTCGTCTGTATAATCTTCTACGCGCACCTACAAGTAGCGGCAGTCTTCATCCTACAACAAGTAAATCACAAGAAAAAAAGGACAAAGAATACATCAAGTAAGAAAATACAAAACAAACAAACGAAGAGTGAGACACGACTCATAACTCATTTCCACCAGACCTCACCCTCCTCTCTCTGCTACATCCACCTAACCTCCACCGCTGATGCAGGAGTGGAGAGGTCAAGACGACGAAGCAAATACCAAGTCCATATTCACAACTCATCTTACTCACTCATCTTCACTCAAGTTACTCATCGCTACTCATTTACTCACCACAGCTACCAGTGTGGGAAGCCGACGTCACCATATGCTGAGATGACATCACAACGCGAGTCTGCCATGCCAAGCAACGTGTGACTGACACCAGGCACTTCTCACCCACTACTCATTACTCATTATTCACATAGCTCCTACTCATACTCATTTATTTTCACAGTTGAGTTGGAAATTCGACGCTCTATGCTGAGGTTTGCCTGTGACAGCTGTTAACCACCACAAGCACCAGGCCATGGAACTTCCTGAGTAATATCGTCCATCAACACAGCACTAGAATTATCAAGTGATCTTCAATCAAACCTGCATTTTTCTTCCGAGATCGACCTTTGTATCGACACACCTCTACGATCTGTATCAAGTGGGTAAAATTATACTTACTCATTTCTTCTCAGTGCTAAAATTAGCTATATTCAACTTTTTTTTTTATTTATTTCCCTATACACTTAGACACTCACTATCTATCATTTACTTCAAATTAATTACTCCTCTACTTTGTTAGGACATAAATAAACAAGAGGCGTATTTCATAACACCATATCTTAATGACAGGAATATTTTCGCCACCACCCACGTTAATACCAGATGACACACAATTTGCCACAACAACAGATTCACAATTAAGAGAGCACCAAGGGAACACACCAGATGACACACAATTTGCCACAACAACAGACTCACAATTAAGAGAGCGCCAAGGCAACCCACCCCTTGTACAAACCTCACCACACACTAAAGACCAAGAAACAAATACGGCAGTTTCAGATGATGAGTGGGAAACCCCCTCTGACATAGCAAGTGAGGGCTTTGTCGCTGAATTGCACACGTATGCCAATATACTTAACAGGGTTCACTGGTCCGGTCGTACATATTCCACCATTCCCTCACACAACGATAAACACATCCAAGTTGAATTAAGAGAGCAAACAGTGAAAATGAATTAAGAAACAAATACCGCTGATCTAACAACCACACCTCAAGTGTTTGTGTATCATGAGGATAAAACTGTCCCAAAATTCTCTGGTACAGACAAAGATCGCATTGATGTCATTTCATCAGTCAGTCAGTGCGAACAAATGTTCATCAAACGCCACATACTAGATGAACAAGAGAAAATTGCTATTTTTTCATCTTGCATAAGCCAGGAAAGATGTCCAGCAAGCAGTTTACTTCGCTCAGACAAGCTCTATAGGGCTAGGACATATGATGAATTTAAAACTGAATTTTTGAAGAAATTTTCTGGAGGTAAGAACTTCTTGCCAGGTATAATTCCAGAATTACATAAAATTGAAGATCTTGTAAGGGAGCACACTACAAACCATGTGCTCAGTAAAATAACTGCTGATGTCTCCACAATCAAAAGAACATTCTTAGGTACTTTGGAAAATTCTAATTGGATAACAGATGATGGAAAGATGTCCCCAGACCTCGTCGTGGACATCATTGGTTATGTAGCTGCCTTGTGTAAATTACCTGATAGGACCCTTAAGATCGCCAAGACCATCGCGTACACCCCAGGAATGTGCTTGCTAGACTTAATGAACGAGGTAGAGATGCAGTGCAGAAAAGCAGGTATGGTTGACACACATGCACATTCTGGTAGAATGAGGGTACCTGAGACAGTATCAGCTGTGAAAACATCTACACCTACCCCAAACAGAGAACAAAATCAATCGTGACCCGAAAGCAGGAAGACCAAACAACCAAACATGACAAGGCCTTGATCTCAGATGCCGTGCTACAGGCAGTTTCATAAGTTTTCGCACAGCCCGAGCAGGTCTCGCGCCATAAACAACACTTCTTATGGGAAATCACATCGTATGTCACACACAAACATTTCCACCCACTGCCTGATATGGACTTAAACATGAGCACAAGTATTAAGTTGACTTCCCCTAAGTTTGAAACTATGCAACTGATCAATGAAACAATGAAGCCCAGGGAAGATTTGAGTTTGAGTATGTTCAATCCATAATATGTGTATAGCCCAGCACCTGCTGTCTTTATAATCTTCTGCATTGTATTTGCAGTACTGCTGTTCGCAATGCACAGAATGCATGCAAGAATTGCTAATTTGGAGTCATTATTTAGTGGGGGGAGAGTTAACATCCAAGTTAACCCCCCTGAATGAAGTGTACATATTTTGTATATAGTATTAATTATATATTTATATATATATATATATATATATATATATATATATATATATATATATATATTTATATATATATATATATATATATATATATATATATATATATGAAAAAAACAAAGAAGAATGACCCATGTATGGCATTCCAATGCCATTATCTTTAAATGAAATATTAATAACTCTTACCATAATCTTAATTTTAAACTATTTTTTTTTTCTTGCATGTATGCATTTCACTACAATAACCCAAGTTCATACTGTATTACAGTTAAATAATTTACTTTTTAATGCATTTATTCAAATATGTATACAACTTGTTTAAAATGTAACATTACTGAATAATCACTATTTACTATAAATATTATATGTATACAATATTTTAATCAATATTATGTACTAATAGATTAGCATGTCATTGATAATTGCTGTCGGAGGACCTTCAGCTGCGTGGACCGAGTAATGTTATGAGTCCATATTATATTTACAAATCATACTAGATAGATAGATAAATAGACAGATAGACAGCTCTATGCGAGCCTGGGAATTTGAAATGATTTTGCAAGTTACAATGAGGAAAGCTGATGACAGATTAGGAAGTAGCCAGTCAGGAGATGATGCAGTTAGTTGTCAGCGATACACCAGGTGAACAAAGCCTTGTTGACCATACACACACATACACACATACTCACACACAGGCTTCTAGAACTTTCCAACCACAGTGAACACACGTGACACGACTCCTGTTTCACCAGAATTTAGGAAAGAGAGCTCAGAAGGAGAGAGGCCATAGAAGCGGCAGGGAGTGGGAAGAAAGGCTTAGCAACTTGGAAGAGAGAGAGAGAGAGAGAGAGAGAGAGAGAGAGAGAGAGATAGGGAGATAGCTAGCGGGACTCTACTTTATACTTTGCTCTGTGTGAGAGATTTGTTAATATTTCCAAGACAAATAAAAATAGTCCCATACCATTCTTTACCTCTCCTTGTCATTGAATGACAAATGGGAAAGAAGATTATCTACTTACAATGCTACTCAAGTGTACAACCACTCATCCACAAGTCTAATATATATATATTCTCTACAAGTAACTACAAAGTCTTTTTATGACATTTGGTGGCAGCGGTGGGATCGCACCTCGTCTTCGAATCAACAGTGAATTTCTACAAAGCAGGCGACACTCTACAAGATTAACTTCAGTTCTACAGTGAACGAACTCCAACCACCTGCAATCAACTACAAGTAACAACTCTACGAGTCGTCTGTATAATCTTCTACGCGCACCTACAAGTAGCGGCAGTCTTCATCCTACAACAAGTAAATCACAAGAAAAAAAGGACAAAGAATACATCAAGTAAGAAAATACAAAACAAAGAAATGAAGAGTGAGACACGACTCATAACTCATTTCCACCAGACCTCACCCTCCTCTCTCTGCTACATCCACCTAACCTCCACCGCTGATGCAGGAGTGGAGAGGTCAAGACGACGAAGCAAATACCAAGTCCATATTCACAACTCATCTTACTCACTCATCTTCACTCAAGTTACTCATCGCTACTCATTTACTCACCACAGCTACCAGTGTGGGAAGCCGACGTCACCATATGCTGAGATGACATCACAACGCGAGTCTGCCATGCCAAGCAACGTGTGACTGACACCAGGCACTTCTCACCCACTACTCATTACTCATTATTCACATAGCTCCTACTCATACTCATTTATTTTCACAGTTGAGTTGGAAATTCGACGTTCTATGCTGAGGTTTGCCTGTGACAGCTGTTAACCACCACAAGCACCAGGCCATGGAATTTCCTGAGTAATATCGTCCATCAACACAGCACTAGAATTATCAAGTGATCTTCAATCAAACCTGCATTTTTCTTCCGAGATCGACTTTTGTATCGACACACCTCTACGATCTGTATCAAGTGGGTAAAATTATACTTACTCATTTCTTCTCAGTGCTAAAATTAGCTATATTCAACTTTTTTTTTTACTTATTTCCATATATACACTTATACACTCACTATCTATCATTTATTTCAACTTAATTACTCCTCTACTTTGTTAGGACATAAATAAACAAGAGGCGTATTTCATAACACCATATCTTAATGACAGGAATATTTTCGCCACCACCCACGTTAATACCAGATGACACACAATTTGCCACAACAACAGACTCACAATTAAGAGAGCACCAAGGGAACACACCAGATGACACACAATTTGCCACAACAACAGACTCACAATTAAGAGAGCGCCAAGGCAACCCACCCCTTGTACAAACCTCACCACACACTAAAGACCAAGAAACAAATACGGCAGTTTTAGATGATGAGTGGGAAACCCCCTCTGACATAGCAAGTGAGGGCTTTGTCGCTGACTTGCACACTAATGCCAATATATTTAATAGGGTTCACCGGTCCGGTCGTACATATTCCACCATTCCGTCACACAACGATAAACACATCCCAATTGAATTAAGAGAGCAAACAGTGAAAATGAATTAAGAAACAAATACCGCTGATCTAACAACCACACCTCAAGTGTTTGTGTATCATGAGGATAAAACTGTCCCAAAATTCTCTGGTACAGACAAAGATCGCATTGATGTCATTTCAACAGTCAGTCAATGCGAACAAATGTTCATCAAACGCCACATACTAGATGAACAAGAGAAAATTGCTATTTTTTCATCTTGCATAAGCCAGGAAAGATGTCCAGCAAGCAGTTTACTTCGCTCAGACAAGCTCCATGGGGCTAGGACATATGATGAATTTAAATCTGAATTTTTGAAGAAATTTTCTGGAGGTATGAACTTCTTGCCAGATATAATTCCAGAATTACATAAAATTGTAGATCTTGTAAGGGAGCACACTACAAACCATGTGCTCAGTAAAATAACTGCTGATGTCTCCACAATCAAAAGAACATTGTTAGGTAATTTGGAAAATTCTAATTGGATAATAGATGATAGAAAGATGTCTCCAGACCTCGTCGTGGACATCATTGGTTATGTAGCTGCCTTGTGTAAATTACCTGATAGGACTCTTAAGATCGCCAAGACGATCGCGTACACCCCAGGAATGTGCTTGCTAGACTTAATGAACGAGGTAGAGATGCAGTGCAGAAAAGCAGGTATGGTCGACACAAATGCACAT
The DNA here is from genome assembly GCF_032717465.1 of Coenobita brevimanus. NCBI lineage: Eukaryota > Metazoa > Arthropoda > Malacostraca > Decapoda > Coenobitidae > Coenobita > Coenobita brevimanus. The sequence continues at coordinate 31,170,474 of NC_136993.1, forward strand.
TCTGGTAGAATGAGGGTACCTGAGACAGTATCAGCTGTGAAAACATCTACACCTACCCCAAACAGAGAACAAAATCAATCGTGACCCGAAAGCAGGCAGACCAAACAACCAAACACGACAAGGCCTTGATCCCAGATGCCGTGCTACAGGCAGTTTCATAAGTTTTCGCACAGCCCGAGCAGGTCTCGCGCCATAAACAACATTTCTTATGGGAAATCACATCGTAGGTCACACACAAACATTTCCACTCACTGCCTGATAAGGACTTAAACATGAGCACAAGTATTAAGTTGACTTCCCCTTAGTTTGAAACTATGCAACTGATCAATGAAACAATGAAGCCCAGGGAAGATTTGAGTTTGAGTATGTTCAACCCATAATATGTGTATAGTCCAGCACCTGCTGTCTTTATAATCTTCTGCATTGTATTTGCAGTACTGCTGTTCGCAATGCACAGAATGCATGCAAGCATTGCTAATTTGGAGTCATTATTTAGTGGGGGGAGAGTTAACATCCAAGTTAACCCCCCTGAATGAAGTGTACATATTTTGTATATAGTATTAATTATATATATATATATATATATATATATATATTAAAAAATACAAATAAGAATGACCCATGTAGGGCATACCAATGCCATTATCTTTAAATGAAATATCAATAACTCTTACCATAATCTTAATTTTAAACTATTTTTTTTCTTGCATGTATGCATTTCACTACAATAACCCAAGTACATACTGTATTACAGTTAAATAATTTACTTTTAATGCATTTATTCAAATATATATACAACTTGTTTAAAATGTAATATTACTGAATAGTCACTATTTACTATAAATATTATATATATATACAATATTATAATCAATATTATGTACTAATAGATTAGCATGTGTCATTGATAACTGCTGTCGGAGGACCTTCAGCTGCGTGGACTGAGCAATGTTATGAGTCCACATTATATTTACAAATCATACTAGATAGATAGATAAATAGACAGATAGACAGCTCTATGCGAGCCTGGGAATGGGAAATGATCTTGCAAGTTACACTGAGGAAAAGCTGACGACAGATTAGGAAGTAGCCAGTCAGGAGATGATGCAGTTAGTTTTCAGTGATACACCAGGTGAACAAAGCCTTGTTGATCATACACACACATACTCACACACAGGCTTCTAGAACTTTCCAACCACAGTGAACACACATGACACGACTCCTGTTTCACGAGAATTTAGGAAAGAGAGCTCAGAAGGAGAGAGGCCATAGAAGCGGCAGGGAGTGGGAAGAAATTCTTAGCAACTTGGAAGAGAGAGAGAGAGAGAGAGAGAGAGTAGGGAGATAGCTAGCGGGACTCTTCTTTATACTTCTCTCTGTGTGAGAGACTTGTTAATATTTCCAAGACAAATAAAAATAGTCCCATACCATTCTTTACCTCTCCTTGTCATTGAATGACAAATGGGAAAGAAGATTATCTACTTACAAAGCTACTCAAGTATAACAACCGCTCGTCCACAAGTTTAATATATATAACTTCTCTACAAGTAACTACAAAGTCTTTTTATGACATATACAGTATACATATATATATATATATATATATATATATATATATATATATATATATAGTATATATATAAATATATATATATATATATATATATATATATGTATATAGTATATATATATATATATATATATATATATATATATATATATATATATATATATATATAAGTATGTGATAACGTCCCACTTTTTGCTCCAGTATATGTATCTGGTCACCTTATGTATTGAGGAGAGAATCCTCCCACATATTTATGCCTTTTACCATTTTCACATCAGTGTTCTGTCAGCTTTACCACTAAATTGTTGGTTGTGCATTTAGGAAGACAGTCATGAGTAAATGATTAACAGACACAACACTACGGTAATGCAGAAAGTTGCTAGTGCAGAGCAACCATTGAGCAACACATTTGCATCTTTGCAAACAATGAGAAGAGCCATAACAACAGAAAATTAGCAACTTTTTCAGTATTTCACTGATTTATTTGCTTATCATTTTTTTATCATTCTGGTTTTTAGTGTATTGGATAAAAGCTCATATACCTGTATTAAATAACCATGGAATATGAATAATGAATAGCTAGAACTAAGGCAATACAATGATTATATGGCACTAAAAGAAACCATGGAGACATAGCACATCCCTTTTTCTGTCCTACATTCAAAATATATGTAACTGTGAGCCTAACTTTGACCAAATTTTATGTGAAGGCTGTTTCAATAATACACTACCATACTGTACCTACTTGTATGGACCACTCCACTTGGGTTCCATCTTTCCATCCTCCCGCGACTCATTCCTCTGATTCTTCCACAGCACTATCTGACATGAAGGCTGAATCTCTTAACCCCTTTACTCATCCGCATTTCATATTCCCACTTCTGCTTCCTCTAGGCAGCTATAATATTTTGAAGACACTGTTGAAAATTTTAGGTAAGATTAGGCTATTATACACACAGAAACTATAAAGGTATGTTATTCAGCCACAATCATGCTGTTCCAAAGATCTGTCCCATAAGATTACGTTCCCTTGAGGTAGACAGTACCTTGCGGGAGCATGGCGCAGCATCTAGTGCTGAGGTGTCGTTCATATTGAATATCATATTTTTTGTAATTCTACCCAGTGAACTGCTCAGAAATGCCTGTACACTGTTAAGTACTGTACTTGACAACATGAATGAGCAACCAAATACAGTACTGTAATTAACAAGCTAATAGTATAATCATATGGCTATCAAAACCATAATTATTTTTCACAAGCCTCAAGATTGACGCAAAACAACCAGCAATCATGATGTTGAAATTACACATCAGATGCACGTTGGGAGGTTTAATTTTTGTGTGGAATATTTAATGGCTACACTTAACTGAGGAACAAAAGTAACTATATACCATATGTTATTTATGAAAACTCAGATCTAGGATGACAGAGTAATGCTGTATGTAAAGCACAACTACCTGGTTGTGCAATTTTTCTTTCTTAATGTTCTGTTGTTGCACATGCCCGGAAATTTCTTCAGCACTCGGCAGGATAATATCAGACATAGCTGATGAAGTGTCTCGATCGATATCTGCTTCATCTGTATCCTGAAATGATAGTGCCATTTATATCCTGAAATAATCGACATGCATACTTGTGAAATGATGGATTGTGTACTCAGGTATCATCTGTCCCATTAGACCATCTTATTGCAACTTGTAGATCGGTTTGCTCGACCACACTGGGTAGTTCAACACAACAAAATTAAGGGCATATATATTATGACAACTATGGAAAAATACCTGTTCTTTAATGTCAGTGGTCTCATTTGACACATCCTCATTATCCTCAACACAGTATCGAGTACCATCATCCTAAAACAATTGAAACACTTATGTAACACTAATCATCAGATGGTAAAGACTACCACATGTATGCAGAGTTATAGGGAAAATACCCCTGAATGTCGGAAGCGCAAGATAGTTACCTGATCATGCGCCCTTGGTTCACAGTTAAACATTAGAAGGAAAGGAGAGAAGCCTGTTGTCTTTTGCTTCTGTACCCGAATACTGTATGCAACATCTTCAATGAAACTGTTCCAATAATTTAGTCGTGGGTCCATCAGTTTGGCAGTCCGCATCTTGATAGTCCAGTTTACTCGTTCTGTTAACCCGTTTGTCTGTGGGTGGTATGCCGATGTGATGCTCCTCTTGATGCCATACCTCGTGCATAACTCAATTGTTAATCTGTCTGTACAGAAAAAACAAACTTAGCTGCAGAACTCTACTGTATGACGATGTAACTTGGAAGCATCTATCATTAGTTACAGAAATATTCTATGAATTACTGTCAGAAATAGTGCTGATGCAAATTATAGTTCCCAATTAATCATACATATCATGTGACGTGTGCATACACACCGAGGAACAAAACTCGCGAGCCTGGTCAGACAGAATCCTCAAGGGAGGTCCCCATCTATGAAAAACACAATACAGTTCATGTCAGCCATGAGAAAATTAAGAGAGAGAGAGAGAGAGAGAGAGAGAGAGAGAGAGAGAGAGAGAGAGAGAGAGAGAGAGAACATCACATATCATATCCACCATACTTATCAACTCTATTTACCTACAGATGAAAGATCGTATGGACTTAGCAACCCCACATGTTTTCTTATTTTTCAGTGGAAAGAAATCCACAAACTTAGTGAAGCAGTCAACAAAAGTAGACACATATCTGTTTCCTTCTTCTGTAACAGGCAGAGGACCTGGGTCAAGATTAGGTAAGCAAGGATTAATCAAGCAGCAAGCGGATACTGCAAACAGAGCATGGAAAGAGCAAAACTCTTCACTAACAAAGCAAAGCATACATACATGCAAACAGCAATTTTTGGCAGATAACCTGGGGTAATATGTTCCTGTATAATATACTTTATGTCAGTAACTGTTGATTACAAGGGGTTCAATAATACAATACCTTTAATGGTAAACATACAAGCCTTTCAATAGCACCACGCCTCAGTTCTGTTCATCAGTTGAAGGTGTAAATGGATTAGGCTATATACTGTACCATATAATGAATCAAATAAAGGTGATATTTTATGTAGTAATGCAGTATGGATTACCACAGGCTACCACCCTCATTACCATACCCCATTCATTGCAATTTAGCCAAAACATGCCATCTGTCCAACTTGAAGGTCCACTGCAAGACCCGGCCTATCCCGACCTAAGTGGGAACGATACAGCCAATGTATCTCTATCCAGTGGCTTAGGATGTCTGACAGAGATTGTGTGTAGGATGAGAAGTGCTTGTAAGTGTGACTGTCATGAAGGAGTGGTTTTGGATGTGTGTGTAGTCTGTGAATGTATGAAAGTGAAAATATATATGGCCGAGAGGTAGGACAGCTAAAGCACAAGAAACACAAAGGGATGAAAGTAAGGATGGAGAGTAAAGTGTCCTTTTCAGTCTGCTTTTACGACAAGCAGGTGGGGAATACGAGCTAGTTCCTCCGTACTTCGGATGACCTCTCTCTTGCAACCATCTTTGTGGGCTACATGGTATAAGATTTTCCCTGGAAGTAATATTCATATCATTAACAATGTTCTATTTTATGATCTGTTGATCATTTGAGCACTCACACAAAAAGAACTATTTAAACGTACAGATAGGAGGGATGTATGAGTGCAACAGATGATTGGACTGGATTTAAAAGTTATCACCTCTGATATCTTCAGGTCAACCCTCCTCTCCCACCCTTGGTCATGGCAATGTTCAAATTCAGCATAAACAGCATATTATTAAAGTCTCCAAAATCAAAATTCCATATCATCCTGTCACCTGCCACTTGGCTGCCTTTCTTCCACCTTACAGCCCCTTCTCTCGAACTCCACTCCAACCATCTACCTCATCTTTTCCCCTCCCCCACTTCATCCCACAAGAATGCGAAGCCAACTACATCAGCATACAATTTATTTGATCTTTGGAAAGCTCAATATTTTCAAGGAAAATGTTAGGGTAAAGGGTTGGTGGAAATGCTTGTGTGCACCTGGATATACCCCCTGTGGCGGGTGGGGGAGGACACAATCTGGCCTCACTATGGGGTGGTACTATTACTCTGCGGCCAGGTTGTGCTAGGAAGAATACTGCCACCGTATTCCCTGCGTGTCGTAAATGGCGACTAAAAGGGGCGGGATGAGGGGACTAGGGACCCCCTCCTCTGTTTGTTTTTCAGTTCCTAAAAAGAGACACGCCTGAGAAAGGGATGGGGGACTGAGTTATCCCCGTACCCTGAAGACTGGGTCTATGAATATGCGTGGATGTAGTACGACTGAGACTAAAAGGAAGGAGATTGGGAGAATGTTTGTAAGAAGTAAGTTGAATGTGTTAGCTTTGAGTGAAACGAAGATGAAAAGGAAAGATGAGTCTATGTTTGGAAGTGTGAATGGAAGATTGTCAGGTGTTGATAGAGGAAGGGCAAGAGAAGGTGTGGCCTTGTTAGTGAGTCCGGAAGTACAACAGTGTATGACTGAATGGAAGGAGGTGTCATCAAGACTGATGTGGGTGAAAGCGAAATTTGAAAGTGAGTTGTGGGTGTTTGTGAGTGCATATGGGCCTGGTGGTGAATGGGATGAAGAAGAGAGGGAGTCTTTCTGGAATGATGCTGATGAGTGTCTGCAGAGTTTGGAGCGAATGTGAATGTGGTAATGATGGGAGATCTGAATGCTAGAGTGGGAAATGTAGCAGCTGAATGTGTAGTTGGTATGCATGGTGTGCCTGGAAGAAATGAAAATGGGGAACGAGTGATAGGGATGTGCGTTGAGCGAGAAATGGTGATTGGAAATACCCTGTTTAAGAAGAAAGATATTTATAAGTATACATGGGTGAGACAGGAGGGAGGAAGGGTTGTTGATAGAGCTTTGATGGACTATGTGGTTGTGTCCAGGAATGTAATAGGAAGATTGCTGGATGTGAGACTTCTGAGAGGGGAGGGTGGAGGTATGTCTGACCACAACCTAGTGGAGGGAAATTTATGAGTAGGTAAGAGATGGGTGAGAGCTAGGAGAGTTAGGTATGGCAGGGAGGTATTGAAAGTGAGTGAGTTGGATAAAAAAGAGAAAATGAGAGAGTATCAGGAGAAATTGAAAGATGAGTGGAACACAGTGAAACATCAGGAAAATGACGGTGTGGAGGAGGAATGTCAATTGTTTACGAGTGCTGTGGTGGGGCATGCGGAAGAGGTGTATGGTGTGAGATGAGTGGGTGGTGGTGTAAGAAAAGAAAGTGAATGGTGGTGCGAGGAAGTAAGTATGGCTGTGGCTGAGAAGAGACGTGCATATGAAGTGTGGCTGCAGAGGAAGGATGAGGTGTCATATGAGAGGTATAAGGAAAAGAGGAATAGGACGAGAAGGGTTGTGTGTGATGCTAAAGCGGCAGCAGATGAGAGGTGGAGTAGGCAGTTGACTGAGAACTTTCAACAGAATAAGAAAATGTTTTGGAAGGAGGTGAAAAGGGTGCAAAAGGGAGAGTCTCGGAAGAAAGAGCGAGTAAAAGCAGAGGATGGAAGGATGTAAACTGAGATGGATGCAGTAAGGAAGAGATGGGCAGAGTATTTTGGAAGATTGTTAAATGTAGAGGAGGAAAGGGAGGCTGAGATTGTGGCTGATGGAAGGGTGCAAGGAATGAATGTGTTGGGAGAGTTGAATTATTCTTTGATCACGAAGGAGGAAGTGCATGAGGCAGTAAATGAGATGAAAAAAGGGAAAGCTGCAGGTATGGATGGGTGTGCTGTGGAATGTCTGAAAGGTGGTGGAGCGACTGTTGTTGACTGATTAGTAAGATTGTTGAATGTGTGCTTTCTGCAAGGTATGATGCTAATTGACTGGGCTAGTGCTTGTGTGGTTCCGTTGTATAAAGGCAAGGGCGATAAGTATTAATGTACTAGCTTTAGGGGTATAAGTCTGTTGCGTGTTGTAGGTAAGATGCATGGTAGAGTGTTAATTAAGAGAGAGAGGGTACAGAGGGAGTGATTGGTGATGAGCAGTGTGGCTTTAGGAGAGGGATGGGATGCGTGGATCAAGTGTTTGCTGTGAGACAAGTGTGTGAAAAGTATTTAGCGAAAGGCAAGGATGTGTTTTGGGCATTCATGGATTCAGAGAAAGCGTATGATATAACTGATAGAGAGGCTTTGTGGACTGTTTTAAAATTGTATGGACTTGATGGTAGGTTACTAAAAGGGGTGAATAGTTTTTATGTAAATGGTAGAGCGTGTGTAAGAGTGGGAAATACTGTGAGTGATTCGTTTCCCGTGAGGATAGGGCTGCGACAGGAATGTGTGATGTCGCCTTAGTTATTTAACATTTATATGGATGGTGTTGTAAGGGAGGTGAATGCAAGAGTTTTAGATGGAGGTCTGAGTCTGGTGAATGTTGATGGTATAGAGTGGAATCTGAAGGAGCTACTGTTTGCAGACGATACTCCACTGGTGGCTGATTCACAGGTGAGATTGAGACAGTTGGTAGAGGTGTTTGGAAGGGTGTGTGAAAGGAGGAAATTGAAAGTATGTGAGAATAAGAGTAAAGTGATGAAGTGTACGAGGTCGGTAGATGGTAGGAGGATGAATATAGTTTTGAATGATGAGTTCCTTGAGAAGGTAGAGTGTTTTAAGTATTTAGGGTCACATGTTGCTGTGGATGGAAGAATAGATGCAGAAGTGAAGTTCTGAATGAATAAAGTAGGAAAGGTGCTGGAAGGAATGAAAATAGTGTTTAGATGTCGTTCACTTAGAATAGATGTAAAGAGATGCCTGTATGAGGGTGTTGTGGTACCGACTGCATTATATGGGGCTGAAACATGGAATATGGGTGTAGGAGAGGAAAAGTTTTAATGTAATGGAGATGAGGTGTCTGAGGAGTATGTGTGGAGTGACGCGTATGGATCGAGTGAGAAATGATGAAGTGCGAAGGAGAACTGGAGTTGTTCGGGCGATGGCTGATCGAGTGGAGCAGAGGGTGTTGTGATGGTTTGGGCATATGGAGAGAATGGATAATGAGCGATTGGTGAAAAAGATAGCTAGATCTGATGTGAGAGGTGTAAGGCTGAGAGGGAGACCACAAATAGGATGGATGGATAGTGTGAAGAGAGCGTTGGATGCGAGAGGGACGTCTGTTGAGCAAGGAAGAGTGGCTGTGCGTGACAGAAATAAATGGAGAGAAATTCTGAATGAATAAATGATGATGCAGCCCTGAAGGGATATTCTCTCACATTTTGTCTGATCAGATAATCAGGTCTGGTGCGGGTAAGGGGATGAGTCTATTATGATGTGGCAGGGGTAAACCAGCTCTGCTGTCGGGACCTGCTGTGGATGTCGCTGACTGCACTGCACAGTCGACCCTCGTGCGGTGTGGTGCGGTGAGGATCTGTCCCTTCCTCCCATGGGGCTAAGATGCAAATGAATGTGTTTGTGTGGATGAGTAAATGGAGGGTGTGTCGTCCTGTCTCGGCTACCTCCCTTTCCTGGGGGGTAGCAGCCTAGGTATATAGATAGATAGACAGAAGTGTTACTTAAACCAAACAGGCATATTACGGTAAAGTGAAAAAAAATCACTTTCTCTCAGAATCCCAGCTGAATGCAGATGACTGTCTTCTTATAACTCGTTGCTGGTACTTTGACAGTCCTCTTTCATATGTGCCTGTTGCCAAGTATTTAATGATGTTATCATACTTGACCGCATTTTCTTGGGCAATGACAAAACCATTTTCTCCACTGGCATTCTGTAACAAGCAGAAAATAAACAGTGAGTACTGTAGGAGTAAATAGTCATTATTACAATTATCTAAACCAGTAGCTCTTTCCCCACAAGATGTTTGGGTGAGGCTTGCATTAGAGATTAATGGAAAAGAAAATAAATACAGGCACTCTTCAAATTACGAATTACAATGTTAATAGCCATATATATCTTATTTAACGTACCTAGTCTTCCCTTAACTACTGTATTCCTTTTGTGCTTATCTACAGTATTTCAATTATATGAAAGGTCACATAGTCTAAACTTACACTTTCGGCATACATTCTTCAACTGACTCACCTAAATATGTTCGTCACGCTGTTATTCATTTCACTGGCAAATTTCTCCAGCATCATTACTTCGAGGTTTAACTATCTATCTATCTATAGCCTGATGCCTCAGTCCAGTAAGGGGTGGCCACAAACAGATCACCTACACATCACCCTGTCACTTGGCATTTGACTGCCCTCCCCCCCCCAACATATCTCTCCAATCCATCCCTCCGTCTAATTCTCGGTCTCCCTCTCCCCCTTTCACCCTAACATACACTCTCTAGTAAGTTGATCATTCTCTATCCTCTCCACATGACCAAACCACCTCAATGTATTTCTCCTAACTTTCTCAATCACATCCACATCAATACCACAATGCTCCTTCAATCTGTCTCTCCAAGTTAACTCCACAAGTTCCTTTAAAAGTACCAGTAATTCATATCCACTGCTGTAACTCGTGATTTTTGTCCTTCCAAGAAGTACCAAGCTTCACTTCCATATGTTAGGAGTGGGGATCACAATACTATCATGCAATGACTATAACTTCCACACTCACTTCCCTATTTCTTATTACAGCATTGTGAGGGCTCCAGCAATGTTTACCCTTTCAAGCACTTTATCCTCCAAACTTCCATCCTTACTCATCACAACCCAAATACTTAAATGCATTCACATTTTTACATTTCCTCACCGTCCAGCCTCACTGTATATTCCGTAACTTCATTCCTCTCAAAAACCAGTGTCGTCTGAAAACAACAAAACTGGAAGCTTCCAAACCCTACCCTCACCCACCAGGGCCACTCCAAAATATAACTTACAGTATACGGTGCCCTGCCTTGGGGGCAGCATATAATGTAATATATTCACTTCTGCTAGTAGCTACTTTTCCACCAAGCATATCAGAACAAATATCTGATCTAAGCAACCTCTCCCTTTCCTAACCTTCCTTGTTTTTTAACTAAATCCTGTTATTTCCCTAACTCTATCATTAAGTATCCTACGATATATTTTTCCTATTAAACTCAGAAGACAAGTGCCTCTATGATTACCATACAGTTCTTTCTCACCTTTCCCTTTCCCTTTATCCAAGGGAACAATTATACCAAACCTTCAGTCCTCTGGGACTCTACCTTCCTCTCATGCCAGTCTCCACATCTTCCATTTCCCTTCCACGACTATTTCTCCTCCACATTTCAGCATTTTGTCATACACTCCATCAATACCTGGGGGCTTTCCCCATTTTGATTTCTTCATTGCTTCAACCACCTTCACCCTGGTAATCTCTTCCTCCATCCTCAAAACTCTTCTTCTCCCAGGCATTCCCCACCAAAGTCTAAAAATTTTTATCTCAGAGTTTCTCCACATCTACTATAGGTCCATTACATCAGTGAAGGGTATTAATCAAGTTTAACCCCATCATTATGTATATCCTTTTTTTATTTTTTTTTACATTTCAAAAGTCACAGCTAGGAACAACATTCCATAAGTACACTTAATTGGATATCAGTAATGAGGTACAACATTTGGAAAATTCTTACTTATCAGTAGGTCGGTATTGCACAAGGTTTTTTAATCGCAACTACAGAAAAAAAAATACTTGCCTAGGTAAGGATGGGCTGAATATATTTGGCCAGTAAAGATATTGGTCACAAACTACGACACATCTTGTTTCTTCTTCCTCTGTCCATGTAGGCTACTATATACGTTTCTCTCAACTGTGTCCATTAGCTATTGAAAATTTTAAAATTCTAGACTGTCTTTTCTAAAACACCAATTCACTGAGTTTGCCTCAACTTTTTGCCCTATTGGACCAAACTTATTATACTATTTCACCAACTACAGCTTTACAATGATTCAAGAGTAATGATAATACCACAAATCACATAACAGCCCATTAATTCCATTCCCAGCAATACTGGTAGTATAATAAAATTCACAGTGGCTAGAAACATCTTTCTAGTGCCAATTTTTTTTTCCACTGCTTATGCAAATCTTTTCTTCTGGGATGCATTAGGGAAACATCCTACCTTCACTCTTTACCTCCCAATAATGAAAGAGGTGAGCAATCAATGTCAATTGATAGTATTCAAAGGTGTAAGGTACATCTTGACACATCTGCATCCAAAGATCCTGTCTCCCTCCTCCAAAACAAAGAGTAAGATGCTCGGCTTCATTAATAATCCCATTATGTTCCAGGTGTTCGACAATGCAGTCGATAATAAGGGTATTAGCGACAGCCAAAGTACTGGGCTGTTATTATCAAATGTTTCTTGGTTGTTTTGGCCTTATTTTGGGTGTTTTAGAATTGGAGGCTTTTTTTTTTTTTTTTTCCTGTGCAAAAACCTAAAAAGTGATTTTAAGGACATCTCAGAAAAAGCCACCCCCAAGTGCCCAAAGTACGATAAAATCAATCAAAAAACACAATCCAAATGAAGACAATATGAAAACCTTAAAATCCACCACAAAATACAAACAACTTACCCTTACCTCACTAAAACGGGAGGAAAATCAGAAAATGCCTTACATTTGCCCTCTGCTCAACTTCTCGGCCACGCTGCCCACAATACCAAACCAAAACAACGTGCACATTTCAACACAAATGCAGTCAAAATCAATCAGCAATAAAAAGAATACAGTAAAATCGGACCTAGCACCATACTTAACAATGATATCTCTTCTTGATAACCTATACTGGTATATATATATATATATATATATATATATATATATATATATATATATATATATATATATATATATATATATATATACCAGTGTAAACGTCGTCCAGTGCCAGAGTGAGGCGGTGGTTAGTTTCATTACCGTTTTCGAAGTTAATTAATACTGTACTGTTGGGAATTCATACACACACAGCCCTTACCTATAGCTATAATCGTGATCCACGGCTACAGTGCTTGCTGACACACCAAAAGTGACACAGTGTTGGGCTTGGGTTTGGTACCAATCACTTGAATCAAGATTATGTTCGCCGTAAAGTATATTCGTCATGAAGTATCCAGCAGGATTGATTTACAATAACCTAACAGGATGTTTAATATGTCTAAATAATTCATAAATTACCTATTAAAATTTACTACTGTTTTACGCCTTACATAAAAGCTTTGAGATGAATGAGACGAGAAGCCGGAATGACCATTTGCCGTTTGTAAACAAAGGGCGAGAGGCTCAGATCATGTTACCCCGACAGAGATCAGAGGACAAATGACCCGTCTGTGGCGGCCTGTGGCAACCCCCCGCGCATGCGCCGTAGGGGGCGGACAGTAGGGGTACAGGTTATAACGCTACACCGGTCCTCCTCCTTTCGGGACTTCAGCGAAAGTATTGACATTTCAGAGGCTTTCAATCGAGTCTGGCATAAATTTTTAATTTGCAACTACCCTCTCACGGTCTCTATTCTTCTGTCTGTCCCTTCATATCTAGCTTCTTTTCCTGTGGTTCTATAGCTGCTGTTGTAGACGGCTACTGTTATTTTCCTAGAGCAATCAATAGCTGTATTCCTCAAAGTTCTGTTCTATCACCTATTCTCTTCCTCATATTTATCAATGACCGTCTAATTGGTACATCTAATTCCATCCACACATACACTGATGACTCCACCCTTCACCTTTCCATTTGCTTCCTGCAGTGTCCATCTCAGCAGTTGCTTCAACAAACAAGGGTTGAGGCTATGGCACACCTAACGTCTGACTTGGCTCAAATCTTTGATTGGTGTAAAAATAACGTTGTTGTTTTTAACGCATCAGAAACCAACTTCTTTTAACTATCAACCCGACAAAATCTTCCACAGGAGTACTCTCTAATTTTTAACCATATCCAACTCAATCCTGCATCATCTATAACCATAATTGGGGTCTCTTCCTCTCGGGATTGATCTTGAATAGAACATATTACTTCTCTTGTAAAATATGCGTCCAAGAGATTGGGAATGCTAAGCCGACTCCATACCCTGTTTACCCCTGCACAGTTGTTGACTTTATGCACGGGTTTTATTCGCTTCTATGTAGAGTACAGCTTTCACTTATGGGGAGTCTCCTCACACACACATAGCTCTTCTCAACAGGGTGGAATCAAAGACTTTTCATCTCATTAACTCTTCTCCTCTTACTGGCTTCCTTCAACCTCTGTTTCTTCACCACACTGTTGCATCTTGATCTCTTTTTTTATCGCCACTTCAATGGTCACTGCTCCTCTAAACTGTCTGCTCTCATTCCTCTACCACTAAGACGGGCACGTAGCATCCGTCTTGCAACAAACTCTCATCCCATTTCTGTCCAACTCTCTAATGCAAGAGATAACTGCTACTCCTAGTTCTTCATGTAAACTACAGGTCAACTCTGGAACTGTCTCCCTCCATATGTTTTTCCTACTGCCTATGATCTCTAGTCTTTCAGAGGTTGTGTGTCCAGGCATCTCGAAATGAATGGATCTTGAATTTGGCTCTCAGTTATCTTGTTATTGCTTTTTCTTCGAGGAAGCAATTTGCAGGCCTCTGGCCTGTGGTTGCGTCTTCCTTGCATAAAGGAAAAAAATTATCTGGTATATGGATTTTTAAAATTTATTTGTTTTTCCTTCCTCTGACTGAAACAGGGATATGTTATGTCACCATGGTTGTTCAGTCTAAATATGGATGGGGTTATAAAAGAGATAAAAGGTAGAGCAATTGATGCTGGAGTGGCCCTAGTGAGAGAGGGCAGTGTTTGGAAATTCCCTGTACTGTTGTTTGCAGATGATACTGTGTTGTTAAGAGAAGACGAAGGGGAGCTGCAATGCTTGGTGGATGAGTTTGGGAAAGTGTGTAAGAAACGGAATCTAAAGGTGAATGTAGGGAAGAGTAAAGTTACGGTCTTCGAGAGAAGTGATGTCAGTGGATGTACAGTGAGGTTGGATGAAGAGAAAATAGAAAATGTGACTGCGTTTAAGTACTTGGGTAGTGTTGTGAGCAAGGATGGAAGTTTAGAGGGTGAAGTGCGTGACAGGGTACAACAAGGAAGAAAGGTTGCTGGCTCCTTGAAAGCCGTGATAAGAAACAGGGAAGTGAGCATGGAAGTGAAAAAGTTACATGACAGTATTGTGATACCAACGCTAATGTATGGAAGTGAAGCTTGGACGTTCTTGGAGGGACACAAGTCAAGAGTGAGAGCAGTGGAAATTAGGTACTTGAAAGGAGCATGAGGAGTCACATGGAAAGACAGCCTGACAAATGAGGAAATGAAGGAGCATTGTGGTTTGAATGTGGATGTGATAGGAAGCATTAGGAGAAACACATTGAGGTGGTTTGGCCATGTGGAGAGGATGGAGAGTGACAGACTGACGAGGAGAGTGTATGCGAGTGAGGTGGAAGAGGGAGAGAGATGGGCAGGCCGAGGATGAGATGGAGGGATGGAGTTGAGAGGTATTTGAGAGAGGGGTGTGTGAGCTGGGACCGGGGCAGTGAAATGGCGGGGGACAGGGGGACATGGAGTAGATTTGTTTGTGGCAAATCCTTAATAGGATTAAGATGCCTATATATATATATATATATATATATATATATATATATATATATATATATATATATATATATATATATATATATATCTATCTATCTATCTATCTATATATATATATAGATATCTATCTATATATCTATCTATCTATCTATATATATATATATATATATATATATACATCTATATCTATATCTATACCTATCTATATCTATATCTATCTATATCTATCTATATCTAACTATATCTATACCTATTTATGTATATCTCTATCTCTATCTATATCTATATCTATCTATATCTATATCTATATCTATCTATATCTATATCTATATCTATCTATGTCTATATCTATCTGTATCTATATCTATATCTATCTATATTTATATCTATCTGTATCTATCTATCTATCTATCTATCTATATATATATGTAATTCTTTTAATGCATATAATTTCATTTAATACCGTATATATCTTTTCAACATCGACAGTGTTTGCATCAGTAAGTTACAAGAGACTAATGAGGGTGTAAATGCTGGGTTCAGAGTGGTCCATAAATAGCACTCCACTCGACACTTGCCTTAGTGTTGTGCGGACGGCTCAGTCTGCTGGTGTAGGCGTGGGTGCGGCAGTGGCAATAGGGAATGAATAGATGACGCAAGGCACACACCCATAACACTGACTAAGCCGTGCCCACAACACACAAGAATCACCCGGTGGAGTGGAAGATGGGCAATACATACAGACCGTCTTGTATATGGTTAAAGAAAAGGTCTCAATAAAGGCGCTAAGACCTGTATTCTCGTAAGGTATGGAGGCTCCCTAGCACCTATTCCTTAGAGATTTATTTTTGGATATGATTAGTTAATATCTTTTTGTATGCTATTGATGCAGAGTATGGCGATATTGGAAGAATTTATGTAACACAGAAGAGGACAGCAAGGTGTAATAAACAAAATATGGTGATTATGAAAATGTGTTAGGGAGCTTCTGTAACCTTCAGTAATACGATCCCAGGACGGCAAGTTCCGTATTATAGTCGATCAAGGAAGCTTCCAAACACCTTTTCCTAAGCGATTTATTTTACTTATTTGATTTTCCTGTTATATCCTCTTCTGTAATTCTTTCAAACATTGCAATATTTTAAATAAATAATGTACAAAAGAAATATTAATCAGCCATATCCAAAAATAAATCACTAAGAAGAGGTGTTATGGAGCTAACTTAATAGTATACGACCCCAGGACAGTGAGAAACCATATATCATTAATCATCTGGAAACTCTTGTAAATACTGCATCTTGCCTGGCTTGGATGTTGAGATTTTTAATTGGAAAAATATATCGCTTGGTTGCTGGCTTTGCAGAATAAGCCACTAAAGGAAAGGTGTTAAGAAAGCTACATCAATGAGAATACATGCAGTAACTACTGTAGAGGATTCCAGTAAATACTTTAGCTTCTGTGTGAAATCGGATTAATATCATTTGCTCAGGATATTAACGCATTATAACAGGCGACAGGAAGAATACAAAGCTGAAGTGGTAACTGTGTGGATTAAGTCACTAAAGAAAAGGTGTTTGAAAAGCAGTCATACATCCACTGGCTATAAAACCCTAGTACAGTAAATATTATAGTTTAATTATGACTATAATTATAATGGTTTTGATTCCATAAACCCATTAAACAGACGACGTCTTTCACTGCTTAATTCTCAGCTTAAGAGAGAACCCTAGTAAAAGAGGAATTAATGATGGCTGTAGGAGGTCCATCCAGCCAACCATCCTCCTCTTGGTGGATTGGGAGGCAACTGAGGGACGTTTGTATAACTGCAGTGGAGCCGCCCAGCTGTATCAGTGCCACCACGTGAAGGGGTCCCTCTTCAACACCACAGGAGGTTACTGTGAAAAATGCAAAATAAATCGCTTAGCAAGAGGTGTTACGAAGCCTCCTGTGCCACCAAGAATTATATGTCCCTTTGTGTCAACGATAAGTATTCCTAGCACCTCCTCCTAGGCGATTTATTTTGCATTTTAGGCCTTACTATCCTCTTCTGATTTAAATAAGTAAATAATATCGTAATAGTCTGTATAAATAGCGTACACAGTTATACTCACCAGCCGTATACAAAAGTTCTACATAGCGGACGGAAATACAGACCAATGAGAGTCAGTCAAGCGCCTGTATTCACGTCGATTAAGGTAGTTCCCTATCGCCATTTCCTAAGCGATTTTTTTTTATTGCACCTTACTGTCCTATTCTGTGCTACATAAATCCTTCTAATATCGCCCTACTCGTCATAAATAATGTAAAAAATGGTATTAACCAGGTAGTTCCAAAACAATAAATAAATAAACGTTGACGACGAGGTGTATGTGAGCTTCCTCAGCGGACGAAAATACAAGATAAAATAATATGTCACAATATCTACAACACAGTTGTAAATCTTAGCGTTTCTGTGTGATGGAGATATTGTGTTTGTGAGTCTGAGTTGCGCATTTTTTATTTATTTTTAATCCGATTGCCTCTTTTTAAACTGTACTTTCTACGATACCCCTTTTATTCTAACTTGGCCTAATAACTGCCATTCCCTCATCTTTAATGCTGAGTCATAATATTAGATTAACGCTAGAATATGACGCTAGTCACGAAGAAGCTACGATGGTAAGGATGTTGAGCCGTACTACTGTCTTCCTGCTACTTACCTAAGTGAAAAAAATCTGCTAAAGGACGAAAATCTGGGCCAAGTTAAAGTGAAGAAACTGTCGCAATTATATTTAGTTTGGAAGAGATTTTTAGACTTGTAGGGGGTAGATTTTTGCCTTTGTTATAAATATGATAACCAGGTGCTGTGTTAAGCTTCACAAAAATGCCTGACGATAGAAGTTTGAAAAGGTATAAGACGACGTGTTACGAGTAATGAAAGGAACAAAGGTGTAATAGGTAAACATAAACCGCGCTGGACAAGAATACAGTAGGTGTAATAGATAATATGAACCACTGTCTATTAATCTGTCCCTGTCTCTGTCTCTCTGTCCGACTGACTGTATATCTATATATCTGTATATTAATCGATCTGTCTATTCATCTGTCCATCTATCTGTCTATCTGCGGTATCTACTGTTTATCTATCTACATGTATCTCTATTTGTCTGTCTGTTTATATCTCTATCTCTCTCTATAAAATGCCATAAAGCCTTGGTTTCTGTGGCTTGGAGAAATTGTATTGTTCAAGTGTGCTGAGTGTAAGGTATTAACCCCTTCAGTTCAACGAGACACTAACGATTTTATTCTTGCCTTGTATAAACTACCTTAGCCCAAAAGAGATTTCCAATACAAGGAGTTAAAAATAGTTTTCATTTACCCCCATGCCATTAGGGGTTCTCTCCTAATTATAATGTACAGCAGAGGTCTAGAGGCAGAAGGAATTAATTACAAAAATATATCGCCTAATATAAGGAGTCAAGGCTGCTGTTGATTCAGAAAAAAAAAAAAATGCCGAGGAAGGCGTCACAAAAATCTCCAGAATCAATAACAAAAAAGTACTGTAAATCCCGGAGTTTGTCTGGGCTGAAGAAATCGTATTATGGTATTTAAGTGACCATTGAGGTGCAGGTCCGTTGCTCTTCCCCCTCCATGTCAGCCAATGGAGTGGCAGGAGGTGTGGATGCCAAGATTATTTAAACTGCCCGACCTGAGACCTGAGCTTTCATTCGGCAGTCGCATCTCCAGCCGATCACATCTTCTTCCCTGCCTCCTCCACCACCACCACACACTGTAAGCCTTAAGTATTCTCAGTGGTTCAGGACAATGTTTTCTTAACCTTCTTCAGAGACAGTCACAAGCTGGAGCACCACATTAGGCCAGCCAGAGATGCTGAACGTAGGCATCACAACACACAAAATAACCAGTGACATTTCTGGAACCGACCCTTTTTCCAGCTTTTTTCACATTTAAACAAAAAAATCCTGAGGTCTGATCAGCCAGGGAAAGGACAGAATCAGGAGCACTAAAAATGAATGAAATACAGGTCAGCTAGCTTTTCTTTGACAGCAGTACTCTACTTGAAACCTTTCTTCACCTGCTCTCGTGCCCTCTTTTTTCTTAGTTTAATCAATGCATTTTTTCAGTGGCTTAATAATTTGTTAACATCATTTCCTTAGCGAATTATTTTGGGGACCTCATAAACCTCTATCTTATACAATTATTTGGGGGGGCTTCGTGAAACCTTTCCCTTACCTCTTTATTTTGCATACTACGTCTTTAATATGCTCTCTATGGGGTTTAGAGTAAACCGAAAAGCACTAATTCTCCACACCCCCATAGCCTGATTCCCGGCCAGAGATGACCGGGTGATCAAACACCCCACACCCACCTCCCCCACCCTAACCCCAGTGCAAACATTGTTGGATAGATATAGATGTGGAATGGCTAAATCTGGTGATGTTACAGTGTGTCAATATTGTTTTTATCAACAATCAGAACAACAGGGATAAGTATATAAAGGTATTTAACCCGTCACATCCTGGCAGGTTTTTCATCAGTGACCCCCCCTCCATCCCGGCATATTTTAAAATTGAATTTTGAGCTAAAACCTCCGCTTTTTATCAGTACCATTACAAAGTAGCAAAAAACTGCTCACCTGAGCTTGGAAATGGGCTATACTGGTGACCCTTTCAACACCTGATACAATGTTCTCTGGAGCCGTGCGGCTGTCACATTTTCTATGGTACCGGTAACTATTGCAAACCACTCAGAATAGGTAGATATTTGTTCATTTGGTACAATTTTATATGTAGTACAAGAATATATTGGTTTTCACACAATAATACAGGCAATATAAGCGCTGTTTCAGTCACTGAACACATCATTTATTTTTTAAAGCGAGAAAGAAGGAACCAAAGGCCAGGAGCTCTCAAACAAGTCCTTCCAAGAAAAAAACAAAAACAGCACAAAAGTGAGCCAAATTCAAGATCTGTTCATTTCGAGATGCCTGGACACACTGCGTTTGAAAGACTCGAGATCATAGGAAGTAGGAAATACAGACAGAGGGAGACAGTTCCAGAGCTGACCCATTGCATAAATGAAGGACTGGGAGTAATGGTTAACTCTTGCATTAGAGAGTTGGACAGAAGAGGGTGCTATGCACCCTTCGTAGAGATGGAGGGATACCAAACAGTTCAGAGGAGCAGTGACCATGGAAGTAGCGATAGAAAAGAAATAAAGAAGCAACAGTGCGGCAAAGAGACAGAGGTTGAAGGGAGCCAGTAAGAGGAGGAGAGTTAATGAGATGAAAAGCCTTTGACTCCACCTTATTGAGAAGAGCTGTATGTGGGGAGCCTCCCCACACATGAGAGTTGTACTCTACACAGGGCTGAGTGTACGGAGTCGGCTTAGCACACCTAATCTCTTGGAAGCTGATTTTAGAAGAGATGTAATATGATCTTTCCAAGATAAATCCTGAGTGACTGAAACCCCAAGCATGCTCAAGGATGATGCAGGATTGAGCTGGATATTATTAAACATTAGTGGGTACTCGTGTGGATGATTCTGTTGGGTTGATAGGTGTAAAAACTGAGTTTTTGATGCATGAAAAACAACAAGATTATTTTTACCCCAGTCAGAGATACGAACCAAATCAGACATTCGGTGTACCATAGCCTTATCCCTTGTTTGTTGAAGTAACTGCTGGGATGGATGTTCCAGGAACCGAATGGAAAGGTGAAGGGTGGCCTCATCAGCATACGAGTGGATCGGGTTAGATGTACAGCTTAGAAGATCATTGATGAATAAAAGGAAGAGAGTTGGTGATAGTACAGAGCCCTGAGGAACACCACTGTTGATAGTTCTAGGAGAAGAACGATGTCAGTCTACAACAGTGGCTATAGAACGACGAAAAGGAAGCTATAGATGAAGGCACAGATAGAAGGATAGAAACCATAAGAAGGCAGATTGCAATTTAAAAAATTATGCCAGACTTGATCGAAAGCCTTTGAGATGTTAAGTGCAATGGCAAAGCTTTCACCAAAGTCCCGAAAAGAGGATAACCAGGAGTCTGAATGGTAGGTGAGAAGATCGCCAGTAGAGCGTCCCTGACGGAACCCATACTGACGATCAAAAAGAAGGTTGTGACAGCAAAGATGCTTTAATATTGTTTTGGTAAGAATAGACTCGAAAACTTCTGAGACACAGGATGTTAAAGCAATTGGACGATAGTTAGAGGGTTGGGAATGGTCACCCTTCTTTGGGACTGGCTGAATGAGAGCAAACTTCCAGCAAGAAGTAAAGGTACAAGTTGAAAGACAAAGGCGAAAGAGTTTACCTAGGCAGGGTGTAAGCAGAGAAGCACAGTTCTTGAGGACAACAAGAGGGAACCATGACTTGTTAGTACTGAGGCCAGTGATGGCAGAAAATACATCAGCTGAAGAAATTTTAATGTCAGCCATGAGGAAGTCAGAGGGAGGAAGTGATGGAGGAACAGCACTGGAATCGTCTAAGGTGGCATTGGAGGAGAAAGTCTGAGTGAAGAGATCTGATTTATCAGTAGAACAAATAGCTACAGAGCCATCAGAGTAGAAAAGAGGAGGGAAGAATGATGAGGTAAAGTTGTTAGAAAGGTTTTTGGCAAGGTGCCAGAAGGAGCAGGAAGAATTCTAGTCGGAGAGTTCAGAGCATTTAGTATGGATGAAATTATTTTTAGCAGGGCAAAGAACAGACTTAGCATGATTCCGGGCAGAAACATAAAAAATATGTGATTCGGGAGGGGGTTGGCTCTGGTACCTATTATAGGCCCTCTCCTTGTTGTGGACAGCATTAGAACAAGCGTTATTAAACCAAGACTTTCTTGCATTAGTCGATGGATATGACAAAGGAATGTATGCTTCAATGCCTGGGAGAATAACCTCCATAATGTGCAAGGCACACTCAGATGGTTCCCGGCCATGGAAGCAATAATCATTCCAAGGAAAATCAAAGAAGTTCTGCCTGAGGGCCTCCCAATCCGCAGCTCCAAACTGCCACAGTCGACATTTCACTGGAGGGTCCGCAGGCCATACTAGGGTGATAGGACAGGTTAAGGTAATAAGGTTGTGATCAGAGGAGACCAACGGAGAGAAAAGATTAACTATGTAAGCAGAAGGATTAGTTGTAAGGAGGAGGTCAAGTATGTTGGAGCTCTCTCCAAGGCTGTCAGGGATACGGGTAGGGTGCTGTACAACCTGTTCTAGGTCATTAAGGATAGAAAAGATGTAGCCTTGTTCACCAGATGGATCAGTGAAAAGACAGGAGAGCCAAAGGTGGTGGTGAACATTGAAATCTCCTAGAATGGAGATTTCAGAGAATGGAGAAAAGGATAGAATGTGTTCCATTGTAGAAGTAAGATAGTCAAAGAATTAGGGGATAAGTAAACAGCACAGATGTATTAAGTTAGAGAATGACAGGACAACCGAAGCCTGAGAGTAGAGAATTCAGAAGAATCAATTTCAGGAATATGAGAGGAAGATAAGTCGTTGTGTACATATACACAACAGCCACCTTTGGCTTTGAAATGAGTATTGAGAAAGTAGGAGGATACAGAAAAGGGTTTGCTGTAAGTTGCCTCAGACAGCTGAGTCTTGGTAAGGAAGAGAAGGTGAGGTTTATAGGAGGAGAGGTGATGTTCAACGGAAAGTTAGAGAAAAGGCCACAAATGTTGCTGAAATGAAGAAGTGAGTCAGACAGTGGTTCCAGACAGCTGTTAGAGTCGTCACCGGGAGAGGGGCGGATGGTGGGGGTATTTATGTCCCCCCCCCTGGGGACTCCGAGGCATCTGTAACATGCGCCATTTTTAATTTTTCAGTTTTGAAATGGAAGTCTAGTGTGTATTGTGCACGTAGTTTGGTGTCGACAGTTAGAGAGCATGCTGGCCTACTCTTCGTGTTACTGAAACACTGAAAATGTTCAGCAAAGGGAGATCATCAGGAACTAGTCCCAAGAGCTGATGAAAGAGGAGCTCCAGCTCTCCCTGTCATCAGCTTTCCACCCACCTTGGGAGTACTGCCCTGCTAGACTGGTGCTATAGTCTACTCCTCACATACCACAATTTCCCTGCTCGTTTCTTCACTTCTGCTCATTTCTTCCTCTGGTGCCACGTAATCTTTGTCCTCCACATCGTCATCAATTGGAGAATCACCCTCACCTTGAATTTTGTACTGTGGCGCGAAATGTCTTTACTGGCCAGGTCGCTGCTAACAGATGAGTTGCCGAGACAATGGTGTGAGGGTGGAGGGTCACGCGTGGTAAGGCAATGTTCCCGCCTGGCGGTGGGTAGAAGAAGGTTTCCTGCGTATGCCTACCAAAAATCATGTACGAAAATTGAAAAATGTGCAAATGACGGACCTCGCAATTGCAAAATGTATGGGATTGTTGATGGGACTCAGCGTGACAAAACGTTCTCATGTACCCATACGTTAACGGGACTCTGTGGGTTAATGTGTAAAACTGTATTGTTATCCACAACGTGAGAAAGACACAAAAACGAAAGACCTACAATGTTTTATGTGTTGTTGTCGACATACGTCCTATTAAATAATGTTACTAATAAATAGAGGATTGTGAACAACATCTGTTGAAAGATATGTCTTTTCTCATCCATTCCCTCTACCACCTCCATCACCCTTCTCTCAAGGTCCTTTTCTGCACCAAACACCTCTCTTAGTCTCTCGACCCCAACTCTCACCCTTTGTTAACCATTGTAAACTAAGATAATGATGAAATGATCCGTCACGTGTTGATTATATTTATATTAACATAAGTTTCTGTAACATACAATACCTTGGCACACCTGCATACTATTTCAGCCTGTTTTACGCTGTTAAGTGACATACACTCTACAACTTGGACCTTGTGTTATAGGGACACACGGTTGGTATTTGTTAACAGGTTATGTGTTGTTTTGGATGTCCATTAACTAATATTAATGTGGCAGTTTTTTTTTTTATGCGAGGAAGAAGGAACCAAAGGCCATGAGCCTGCAGTAACAGTTCCCTCCAAGAGAAAAACAAAATACAATAGAGAGCCAAATTCAAGAACCGATCATTTTGAGATGCCTGGACACACTGCGTTTGAAAGACTGGAGATCATAGGCAGCAGGAAATACAGACAGAGGGAGACAGTTCCAGAGCTGACCGGTTGTATAAACGAAAGACTGGGAGTAACTGTTAACTCTTGCATTAGAGAGCTGGACAGAAAAGGGATGAGAGTTTGCTGCCAGACGGGTGCTACGCGCCCGTCGTAGAGGTGGAGGAATGCAAGCAGACAGTTCAGAGGAGCAATGACCATTAAAGTAGCGATAGAAAAGAGATAAAGATGCAACAGTGCGACGAAGAGACAGAGGTTGAAGGGAGTCAGTAAGGGGAGGAGAGTTAATGAGACGAAAAGCCTTTGACTCCACTCTATTGAGAAGAGCTGTATGTGGGGAGCCTCCCCACACATGAGAGTTGTACTCCACACAGGGGTGGATAAAACCCCTGTATAGAGTCAACAATCGTGCAGGGATAAAGAAAGAGCGCAGTCGGCTTAGCACACCCAATCTCTTGGAAGCAGATTTTACAAGAGATGTAATATGATCTTTCCAAGATAAGTCCCGAGTAAATGAAACCCCAAGCATGTTCAAGAATAATGCAGGATTAAGCTGAATATTATTAAACATTAGTGGGTATACCTGTGGAAGATTTTGTCAGGTTGATAGGTGTAAGAACTGAGTCTTAGATGCATTAAAAACAACCATATTATTTTTACCCCAGTCAGAGATACGAGCCAAGTCAGACATTAGGTGTGCCATAGCCTCATCTCTTGTTTGTTGAAGTAACTGCTGAGATGGGCGTTGCGGGAACCAAATGGAAAGGTTAAGGGTGGAGTCATCAGCGTATGAGTGGATAGGGTTAGATGTACAGCTTAGAAGATCATTGATGAATAAAAGGAAGAGAGTTGGTGATAGGACAGAGACCTGAGGAACACCACTGTTGATAGATCTAGAAGAACGATGGCCGTCTACAACAGCGGCTATAGAACGACCAGAAAGGAAGCTAGCGATGAAGGCACAGATAGAAGGATAGACACCGTAAGAGGGCAGTTTGGAAATTAAAGTTTTATGCCAGACTCGATCGAAAGCCTTTGAGATGTCAAGTGCAATGGCAAAGGTTTCGCCAAAGTCCCGAAAGGAGGATGACCAGGAGTCTGAAAGGTAGGTGAGAAGATCGCCAGTGGAGCGTCCCTGACGGAACCCATACTGATGATTGGAAAGAAGGTTGTGATAGGAAAGATGCCTTAAACTTTTTCTATTGAGAATTGACTCGAAAACTTTTGAAATACAGGACGTTAAAGCAATTGGACGATAGTTGGAGGGTTGGGAGTGGTCACCCTTCTTTTGGACTGGCTGAATGAGAGCAAACTTCCAGCAAGAAAGAAAGGTACAAGTTGACAGACAAAGGCGAAAGAGTTTGCCTAGGCAGGGTGTAAGCACAGAAGCACAGTTCTTGAGAACAACAGGAGGGACCCCATCAGGCCCATATGCCTTCTTAGTACTGAGGCCAGTGATGGCAGAAAATACATCAACTAAAGAAATTTTGATGTCAGCCATGAGGAAGTCAGAGGGGGGAAGTGATGGAGGAACAGCACCGGAATCGTCAAAGGTGGAATTGGAGGAGAAAGTCTGTGCAAAGAGATCTGCTTTATCAGTAGAAGAAATAGCTACAGAACCATCAGAGTAGAAAAGAGGAGGGAAGGATGATGAGGTAAAGTTGTTAGAAAGATTTTTGGCAAGGTGCCAGAAGGAGCAGGAAGAATTCGAGTTGGAGAGTTGAGAGCATTTAGTATGGATGAAATTATTTTTAGTAGAGCGAAGAACAGACTTAGCACGATTCCGGGCAGAAAAGTAAAGATGATGTGATTCAGGGGTGGGTTGGCTCCGGTACCTTTTGTAGGTCCTCTCCTTGTTGCGGACAGCATTAGAACAAGCGTGATTAAATCAAGGCTTTCTTGCATTAGTCAAAGGTCATGGAAGCAATAATTATTCCAGGGAAAATCAAAGAAGTACTGCCTGAGGGCTTCCCAGTCTGCGGCTCCAAAATGCCACAGACGACGTTTCCCTGGAGGGTTCACAGGGCGTACCGGAGTGATACGACAGGTTAAGGTAATAAGGGTGTGATCGGAGGAGCCCAACGGAGAGAAAAGATAAACAGGGTAAGCAGAAGGATTAGTTGTGAGGAAGAGGTCAAGTATGTTGGAGCTCTCTCCAAGGCGGTCAGGGATACGGGTAGGGTGCTGTACAAGCTTCTCTAGCTCATTAAGGATAGAAAAGATGTAGGCTTGTTCACCAGGTGGATCCGTGAAAGGAGAGGAGAGCCAAAGGTGGTGGTGAACATTGAAATCTCCTAGAATGGAGATTTCAGAGAAAGGAGAAATGGATAGAATGTGTCCCATCGTAGAAGTAAGATAGTCGAAGAATTTTTGATAGTCAGTAGAATTAGGGGATAAGTAAACAGCACAGATATATTTAGTCAGAGAATGACAGGAAAGCCGAAGCCAGAGTGTAGAGAATTCAGAAGAATCGAGTTCAAGAACACGAGAGCAAGATAAGTCGTTCCATATATATATATACAACAGCCACCTTTGGCTTTAAGACATTAACCCCTACACTGCGGGCATGTTTACCGATGTTTTGCGTGTGCCGCGGGGTTAATCGGGCTCCGACAGACTCTCAAAAAATATTTACCAAAAATCAGTTATTAGTCCCGGAATATTAAAATTACATATGCTTATGGCACATACCTTCAGCTTTCTCCTGGAATGTTTGTTGA
Organism: Coenobita brevimanus; assembly: GCF_032717465.1. Classification (NCBI taxonomy): domain Eukaryota; kingdom Metazoa; phylum Arthropoda; class Malacostraca; order Decapoda; family Coenobitidae; genus Coenobita; species Coenobita brevimanus. The sequence goes on from NC_136993.1 coordinate 31,197,418, forward strand.
GCCTTCGTCAGTTACCGTAGGACGTGTGGAGACCTCTGAAGTTGGGTAACGAAGTCTCCACTTTACACTTCCCGACAACCCGTAATATGATTACCACAGCCAGATATTAACACTATAAACACTACTCAATGATTTTCAAGTAGTTTGGGATCCATACTCCAAAAAAAAAAAAACACTGTGAAAGCAAAGAAAATTACGCTCGCGTCTGACCGTCGCACTTACGCTAGTTTGCTCTTGGTACTCTGTCATTTATTATTCATAAAACCCCTCACACTTTATATTTCTATTACTATATAACACTTATATATATATCTACAGTCTTTATCCATAAGTTTCCTTTAGTAGTATTAGTTTATTGTCACTGTAGGGATTCAATTTCTTTCAGTAAAATACGTAGCATTCACTTTCTCGTCCTGTATACTAGCATTGAGAGTGAATGTCACTTTCATCTTCACTCTCATAACTCATAGTATTCAGACATGCTAGAGTGAAACTATCACTTTCATTATTCCTAGGGTACATACTCGTATTCTTATAATACTACTCATTTACATTTCTATTTCCGTTCTCTATTTTATTTACGTTATTTACATTTCTATTTTATTTACACTGTGTTATGCACTGTCACTTGAAATAACTTATAAAACTATTTTCCATTGTTCACGTATATTTACATTCATTACTTTCACTTGCTGTTTACACATTATTTACACATTATTTACAATTCCACTTGCACTGTTTTACTCAACAGAAAGATCGTAGTCACTCTTTTATCAATTGTCAGCCCTATACCTCTTTCCACACGAGGTTTAGTAGGGGGTAAAGGTCACAGGGCCATTTGCATGGGGGTGAAAAAGTCCCTGAAGTCAGCAAGAAGAAACAGACGTACCTCTACTTCGGAAGATGAGAGTAAACTGATAACGGAGGGCCGGGGTAGAGGCCTACTTAGGGGATATTCAGTGCTACCAATGTTCGCTCTTGAAACAGCTATGTATAGCACTGAAATGATTGGCAGGAAATCTAGACAACACATTATAAATTAGGTAGTTCCAGGTGAATGTAAATATCACTTAGGCTTCTCCCTTCCCTCCTTACATGTATATTTATTATGAAAATAGATTATACGGCACATTTCAAGGGGAAAAAAACAGCGAAAATTAGCGAACGAGTGCATGTGAGGTGTTGTCAGGTGATAATTAGCCAATTCCAGGTGTATGGCACTCTCACTTACCTTATTTCTTTCTTGTATATATTATTTGGTATAAGAATAGGGCATAGGGCTTATTTCAATGGATGAAATCAGTGAAAAATTCCAGGGAGGATTTACTTAGCGTAGCACGGCCGGACAGGCGAGAGGATAGGGTAATGGAGGGGAGGTAGGGAGGGGAGTCAAGAACGGGGAGAAATGGCTAAATTGTCAACAATGGATGAGAGTACAGATGAGATTAGGAGTGCTGACTAGTGATGGACATTGGCAGTACTGATAGATGATACAAGCCCCCACTTGGAAGCCCGGGTGAATTCAAAATAACACAGAATCACAAAAGCGACGCCCCGCAGTATGATCCCTTGTTCCCAAGCGTCACAAAAGTGACGCCCCGCGGTTAAGGGGTTAAAGACATTAAATGATTATGAAGAAAAAGCACTCATGGAGCTGAGAGGGTCAGTCATAGCAATGCGAGGGCATGGCATATAAATTAATCATATTTAAAGGTATCACAATGTACAAGCGCACTTGCTGCACTCATGTAGGCTCTTTCCCTTCCAGCTGGGCTGTCGAAGGTCTCACCCTTTCAGAATGGCAAAAGAAGCCAATTCATTCCCTCGGGGGACATCGGTCTAGCCTCATTCTGATACAGAAGCATGCACATGCAAACTAACTAATAAAAACAAACATAACATATTATACAGACTCGATGTTATATGGAAATGTCATTGTAAAAGCTTCATAAGTATATATACGATACAACACACTCATACCAGTAAAGAGTGGTATTACACAAGGCAACGCAATATCCCCTGAGTAATTTGGTGCATGCATAAAGGGCACTTTCGAAATATGGAATGAGATGGCAACAAAATCATACACAGAGAGTGTTTGATCACATTTCGATTTGCTGATGACATTTCAGAGAATCTGGGAAGGAACTACCCGAAATTACAGGTAATCTGAATATAGATAGTCTGAAAGTAAGCTGAAAGTTAAATGTGAAGAAAACAATTATGTCAAACAAAAGCCCATTCCTGTATAAACGAGAAGTACACCAAATATATGTAGGTAGTTAACCCGCCCCGTCCCGGCCACTTTTCGACCACTGGTACCCCCCAATCCCGGGCAATTTTCGACCTTTTTTTTTTTTGCTAAAACTTTCGCTTTTGGTGAGAAACATCGAAAATTCATAGAGAAATCGCTCACCTGAGGTTTAAAATACTCATTACAGGTAGGAGAGCCTCCTTACTTTACTGGGTTTTCTATCAGGCTGGCACCAAAGAAAACGAGTTCTATGGGAGGATAACTATTTCACACCACTCATAAACGGTATTTATTTATTTACTGTTACGAATTTATATGTAGTACAAAAGTATATTGGTTTTCAAGCAGTAATATAGGCATTATAAGCATTGTTTCACTCACTAATACCTGACCTTTTTTTGCCACATTACCTGATCATCATTTCTAACTGTTTCTTCCTATAATGCTATGTAAAGTTTGTCCTCCACATTGTCATTGATTGGGGAATCACTCTGGCCCTGAATTTCGTACCGTGGCATGACATGGCTATACTGGCCAGGTCACTGATAACAGGTGAATTGCTGAGAAAAGGGCATGCAGGGGGGGGGAGGAGGTCATGCTGGGTAAGGCATTGTCTCTGCCTGGCATCTTGTTGAGGCAGGTGTCCCGTGTATACGTACCAAAAATGACTCGCGAAAATTGAAAATTGTGGAAATTATGAACCTTGCAATTGCAGGACGTTGAAGTACGTCCTCGGGATTAGCTGTGACAAAACGTGAGGACGTGGAAGTACGTCCTCGGGACGGCGTGGGTTAAACGGTTCGGACAGTCCCGTTTACAGACAATAAAATCAAATTAAGAATAAGAACGAGACGGCAGTGTTTTGTTAAGCAAAATAACATCTTGAAGGATAGGAATATATCAGTATCAGAACAAATGTTGTGTAGTCTGATTTATCCTTCCTATTCTAACTTGGATTGGAAGCATAGTAATAATTGTTCTAATAGGAATGGGAAGGACCATGTTAGGTAGTACATGGAAAACCTAAAGCGAGATTCTTCGACATAACAACAAAGGAACGTAGATAGTACACAAGAGGAAGAAAGGGCCACGACTAAATCAATCAGTTTTTTTTTTTTTTTCGCCTATCGACAATTGAGGCCAAGGCCCCTGGTCAGGCCATATATATATATATATATATATATATATATATATATATATATATATACACACACACACACACACGCACACACACACACACACACTCTTCCATGCATTTATAGAGACACACTTTCATGCACACGTAAATATATACATATATATATATATACACACACACACACACTCTCTTCCATATATATATATATATATATATATATATATATATATATATATATGAGCCTCTGTGGTACAGTGGTAGAGTGTGCGTTTCACACGCTGGTAAGCGCGGGTTCGCCCCCCCATCAGAGTTGTAAAAACTTTGCGACGCGTTCACCAAGCCACTTGCTACCTTGGCGGACACAAGGGGTGCTGTGGTTGAACCAGTGTTGCATACTAGTATGCTTGCACCCAATCGGCTTAAGGCCGGCCGATTACACTTGGTTCACAGACAACACACACATCCAAAACCACAACAACATTACAATCACACTCACAAGCACTTCTCACCCTACATACAATCTCTACCAGACAGCCTAAGCCACTGGGTAGAGATACATTGGCTGTATCGTCCCTGCTTCGCTAGGGATAGGCCGATCCTGCAGTGGACCTTAACAGCTGATGATGATGATATATATATATATATATATATATATATATATATATATATATATATTTATATATATATATATATATATATATACAGTGGAGCACCAATTTTCGCGCCTAATTGGGTCCAAAAATAATGCGCGAAAGTGGAATTAGCGAAAGTTGGGATATTGTCTTTATGGCAAAAAGGCTAATTGGTTCCCGGTTATCCTAAAGTAACATCAGATTTTCATTTTCACTTACAATACAGTACATCAAATCACTATTGTACATTGCATTGTGAGATACAAACAATAAAAACTGTACAGTACACATTATATGAGGAGAAACATACCACAGAGACCAGGTTGAGGTGTTTAATGGATGTTGGGGGTAAGTATCCGACGCGCGTGGCGGGCTTATTTAGCCACGCCGGACGTATTGGCCTTTCCTCCCGACTTTGAATGTCCCGGCCACTTTTTATCACCACCACTGCCTCCCGGCCCTCCCCCCACCCCACCAGGCTCTCCCCCCACACCACCAGGCCCTTTCTCCACACTACCAGGTATAGTAGAGGCCGTTGAACCGTGAGAATCCAACAAAGTGGAGCTAGCACGCTCGTACACAATGGCGGGAATGGGTGGACAGAGTGTTGACATGACGTCATTCAAGATGGCGGTGGGTTGCGGGCGGGCGGTGCAGGAAATTCAAAGTTCAAAATATTGTCCCAAACCCAAAATTTGTGCGCGAAAATCGAATTTTTTCAAGCGAAAGTGGAAGTTAGGGAATATTTGGTGCATGCCGCGAAAGTGGATTCCGCGAATCCTGCTGTAGCGAAAGTTGGTGCACTACTGTGTATATATATATATATATATATATATATATATATATATATATATATAATTTTATTTTATTTTGTATTTTTATTTGTATTAAATGTTTTTCTTGGTTTCATATTTTTTAGGCCTTACTGTATATTACTTATATATATATATATATATTTATATATATGTATATATATATATATATACATATATATACATACATATATATATATATATATATATATATATATATACATATATATACACACACATATATATATATATATATATATATATATATATATATATATATATATATACACCTTGGGGGTACGGGGGCTTCAAGAATAGTCCCCAAGTATCCCTGCTTGTCGTATGAGGCAACTAAAAGGGTTGGTGGTGGGTTAGTGCCCCATCCCATAAAAAGAACTAATTAAACAAGCGAATAAAGCACCTCGGACAAGGACGGACCATATGTTGACGACTAAGGAACGGACAAAAGACATTCTGAGGGTGGGGACATGGAATGTGAGAGGAGTGAATGATGAAGTGAAAGAGAGAGAGATTGTTCAGGTGCTTGAGGATGCAAAAGTGGATATATGTGGACTGACTGAAACTAAATGGAAAGGTGAAAGGGTGAGAGAATGGGAATATGGTTTAGGTATATGTGCGGGAGTTAATGAGAATGAGAGGGCAAGAGAGAGAGTATGTCTGATGATAAGCAAGAAGTGGAAGAATATAAGAGGTATGGAACAGTGGGTGCAAGGACTGTATGGGTGAGGATGAAAGTAGGTATACAAGCGTGGACGATTATATGCGTGTATGTTCCGACAGAGGACCGAGTGGCAAGAGTGAAAGATGAGTTTCGGGGGAGAGTAGAAGCATGAATGGACAAATCTGAGAGGAGCGAGAGAGCGCTTTTGATTGGAGACATGAATGGCAAAGTTGGAAATGTACGAGTGGATGGAGTGGTTGGTCAGTGGGGTGTGCCAGCTGAAATAGATGGGAATGGTAGTGCTTTGGTGGACATCTGTGCTGGTAAGGGGTTGACAATAGCCAACACCTACTTTCGGCATAAGATGATCCACCTGTATACATGGAGAGTAATGAGGAGAATGGATGGTGAACTTGTTGAACGAAAGGCAATGATAGACTACGTGTGTGTGGATGAGGGAATGGGAAGACAAGTGTTGGATGCAAGAGTGTGGAGAGGGTGAGGGAATGGAGTGTCGGACCATCACTTAGTGATGGCCAAGATAAAGCTGCAAAGAAAATGGTTAAGGAGACGAAGGGGAAGATAGGAGGAAACAGCTTCTGTGAGAAGAGTGGAGAATTTGCAAGATAGTGAGTATAAGAGTATAGTGGAAGAAAGATTGGGAAGGTATGAGCTAGAGTAGATGGAAGGGGTGGAAGACCTATGTAGCATATTCACAGAAGAGATAGGCGCAGTGTGTGAGGTGTTTTGTGGAGTGAGGAGGAGATGCAAGGGTGTGCAAGGGACAGCATGGTGGAATGATGAGGTGAAACGAGCTGTGGAACAAAAGAAGAAGGCATATAGTGAATGGTCAGTGAGTAGAGGTAGGGAAGAAGATGAGAGAGAGAAGAGAGAGGTATATGTGAGCAGGAGCTGGGAGGTGAAGAGACTGGTGAAGGAGAGTAAGAAGAAAGTGGATGAAGAGTTTGGGATGAATCTGAGTGTGAAATGGAGGGAGAGTAAGAAAATGTTTTGGAAAGAGGTAAAGAAAGTAAGGCAGTGTGAAAGGGAATATAGTAGGGGAGTGAAAGATAGGAATAATAGATTGTTGGTGGAGAAGAGAGAGAAATTGAGATGGCTGGGAGAAGAAGAGATGAGAGGAGGGAGAAAGAGATCAGTAGGGCAGAAGTAGTGGAAGCAATGAAGAAGATCAAGTTGCGAAAGGCCCCAGGAATTGATGAAGTGTGTGGTGAAATGCTGAGGTATGGGGGTGAGATTGTTGTGGAGTGGATATGGAAGTTGTGTAGATTGGCTTGGGAAGAGGGAAGGGTTCCAGAGGACTGAAAATCAGGTATAATTGTTCCTGTATACAAAGGAAAAGGGGAGAGAGAAGTATGTGGTAACCACAGGGGTATTGCCCCCTTAGTGTGACTGGTAAAATATATGGTAGAATACTCATTGATAGGGTTAGGCATATGACAGAGGAGCTAGTTGGAGAAAAACAAGAGGGATTTAGGAAGGGAAAACGGTGTGTAGATTAGATATTTGTTCTAAGATGTTTGGTGGAGAAGTATCTAGAGAAGGGAAAGAAAGTGTATGCTGCCTTCATGGACTTGGAGAAAGCTTATGACAGAATAGACAGGTAAGGTATGAGGAAGGTATTAAGAATATATGGGGTGGAGGGGAAATTGTTGAATACTGTGAAGAGTATGTACGAAGTAGTTAGGGCTACGGTGCGAGAGGATGGTGAGCTGAGTGAGTTCTTTGATCTCAGTGTGGGACTGAAACAGGGTTGTGTGATGTCTCCATGGTTGTTTAATATATACATGGATGGGGTTGTGAAGGAGGTGCAATGTAGGGTAGTGGATGTGGGGGTGGCTCTAATGAATGAGGGTGAGATTTGGAAGATTCCGGTGTTGCTGTTTGCTGATGATTCAGTATTGTTGAGTGAAGATGAATGGGAGCTGCAAAATTTGGTGAATGAATCTGGGACAGCGTGCAGAAGGAGGAAGCTGAAAGTTAATGTAAACAAAAGTAAAGTTTGGTGTTTGAGAGGAATGAAGTCACAGAATGTACAGAGAGGTTGGATGGTGAGGATATGGGGAATGTGAGTGCATTCAAGTACTTGGGTAGTGTGATGAGTAAGGATGGAACTTTGGGGGATGAAGTGCGTGATAGGGTACAGCAGGGAAGGAGGGTTGTTGGTTCACTGAATGAAGTGATGAGAAATAGGGAGGTGAGTATGGAAGTAAAGAAGTCACTGCATGATAGTATTGTGATCCCTACCCTGATGTATGAAGGTGAGGCGTGGACCTTGCAAGAGGGGAACAAGTCAAGAATGAGAGCAGTGGAAATGAGTTACTTGAGAGGAGCATGTGGAGTGACATGGAGGGACAGGTTGACAAATGAAGAAGTGAAGGAACGTTGTGGGGTGGATGTGGTTGAGAAGATTAGGAGAAATACACTGAGGTGGTTTGGACATGTGGAGAGAATGGAGAATGAAAGACTGACTAAGAGGGTGTATGTAGGTGAGGTGGAGGGAGGGAGAGGGAAGGGTAGACCGAGGATGAGGTGGAGGGATGGAGTTGAGAGGTATATGAGGGAGGGGGGGGTGAGTTGGGGGGAGGGTAGTCAAATGGTGGGTGACAGAGCGACTTGGAGGCGTTTTGTCTGCGCCCACCCTTTACGGGATTAGGGCGTCAGGCTATAGATAGAAAGATAGATATATAAAACTAATCTAAAGACCCTAAAACTAATCACCTAACAGACAAACCGCAAACCTATACAAAATCCTTAAGAGACAAATAGCTAGACCTACACTGATGGTAAAAATATCTCGACCAACAGAACACCACCGACTACAGACATGTAATGCCTCTCTACATTACGTACCAGCACTCATCACCTGGTAACTGTCAGTCAAGGCACAACCTAATATAGGGGACATCAATATATGAAAGAGAATCGGACAAGTCAGGAACATTTCCGTATGCCAGCTTTCGGGCCTAATTAGGACAACTTAAACAAGATGGTATAATATGTTTACATAATATGTACAATGCGTGAAGCATCTCGCCCAACAGACGACCATCGACTGCAAGTGCCCAATACCTTTCAATATTGCACACTTCCGCTCATCAGCTGGTGACTGTCAGGCGAGGAACGGGGTTTAATGTAGGGGACATCTATATCAGAAATAGATCAGTTGTAAACAGAAACTATTTCAAATATGTCAACTGTCAACCCAGACTAATAGTACAATATATACATATTTACAGTTCATAAAAACCAAAACCACACAGTAAAAAAGTCACATCACTCTGATCAGTCCGGTCTCTCTCAAGAAAGCCATCAATTTATCAGTCTTAACAATGTCCTCATCACACAGGATGGTGGAAAGAGTGAAGGGGATGTCTGCTGCGCCGTAATAATTTATAAGTGAAGCACGTTCACGAATAAATCGCCGACAGCGCAGGATGTTATGACTGATAGATTACATCGCATCACAGATGTCACAGTGCATTGGGAATCGTTGTTCCATATATGGTTTCATACGAGTTAAAACGGTGGCATTAAGCCGTAAGCTTGCCAATACTTTTTCTTCAAGGTGACTGGGACGGTTGGCAGTATCCCAGTCGCCCAGGTACGGCTTACAAGTCGGAATATTCAGTCTGGTCCACTGACCTTGCCACAGAAGATTTATTGATTTCATTCCGAGAGAGACTCAGCCGTAGATCAAGAGGAACATCCCAATTCTCCTCGAACTCTATGGCCAACTTTGCAAGTAAGTCAGCCTGCTCATTGCGGTAAATACGACAATGACCAGGCACCCAGATCAGCATGAATAACTTGTTGCATGAATGCAAAATATTAATAATGTGGCCCTGGATCTCATTGGAGTCCATAGTACAAGAAGAGCTGATTCTGAATCAGAAAATATGACAAATGAGTCATGTCGAGAAGTGAGAGCATAGTCTGTGGCTTTGTCAATAGCAAAAAGTTCAGAGGTAAACACACATGTATGAGTCGACAGTGAATACCTCAGGGCACATTCAGTCGACCACACACTAGCACCCACACATTCACTCAACTTGGAACCATTTGTGTACAACTGGTGGGACCCCAAGTGACGAAAGATGATGTTACGAAACAAGTGGTGGACCTCTGCCTCCTGCGTCTTGGTCTTTGATGCTGGGAGCCACGACACGTCAACACTGAAGCCAAGTGGCTCCCAAGGCACTATATTTTTAGTCACCAACTTGCCACAGTCACTGAGCTCCACACAGAGCTCCTGAGTTAGTAGGTAGAGGTGAACGGCAAGCAGCCGACGCACCCCCTGCATAAGGTGGTAATATTGACCCAGGGGGGTACAGGCCACATTGCCGATATTACTTTTCCTATATGTTCTTAGTCCATACGTCAAGGCCAGGTGGTCACAGAGAATACGGAGGGGAGGCATGTTCACCTCCACTTCCATACAAGCTATATGGGTACACTGGACGGCTCCAAGACACATTCGCAAACATTTAATCTGCAACACATCCAATCCTTGCAGCGTGGCATTGGATGCCGAGCCATACACCTGTGCGCCATAGTCTAGCTTCGATCGAATGAGGGACTTATACACCATTAATAAAGATTTTCTGTCAGCCCCAATGTAGTACCCGCAAGGTACTTGAGGACATTTAACGGTCTATCACAACGTGCAAGCATTTTATTAACATGAATTTTTAAGTTCAAATGATGATCAAAATGTATTCCCAAAAACTTTACAGAATTTTGAAAAGGTACTGCCTGATTATTCAAAGTTAATCACAAATTAGGTACGTTACAGTTAGTGAAGACTACAACAGCACACATAGGGATGGAAAACTTAAATCCCCACTGCAAGGCCCATTGGTGGACAGAATCAAGGGCTGCTTGAATCCGCCCAGCCGAAAATTGTGCATTATGGGAAGAGTGCCATATTGCACAAGCATCAGCGTAGAGCCAGTATTTAAGATTCTTCGGGATGGGAGCTGATGACTGAATATCATTGATCATAATGCTAAATAAAGTGGAACTAAGCACACTTCCCTGCGGCACCCCGTTTTTCTGGATAAATAGATCCGATGTTACGTTACAAGGAAATTTGACAATGTCCTGTCCCTTAAGAAATTTGAAATTAAAATTGGCAAATTCCCTCTTAAACCATAAGTATAGAGCTTCATTAGTATACCGTGTCGCCATGTCATGTCATAGGCTTTATGGATGTCCAAGGACACACCCATCATGAATTCTTTATTTGCAAATGCCTCTGCAATACAATGCTCCAAATTCATTAAGTCATCTAGTGAACTTGTGTATTTGTAGAAGCCACATTGCTGATCATTTAACAAATTCTTCGACTCTAAAGCAAAAAGAAGCCTATTATGAACCATACAATCCATGACCTTACATAGACAAGAAGTCAACACAATAGGACGAAATGAAGTGGGATTCATAAGACGACCAGCCTCTTTGGGTATCGATATGACTTGCGCAAAGTGCCATGAGTTTGGGAACGTTCGAGACGCCCAAATCTCATTGTACAATGCTATCATCTCAATCAGGTTGTCCTGATTAAGATGCTGGATCATACCGTACGTGATGGTGTCTGGTCCAGGGCTGGTATCTTTACAGGATTTAAGGGCAATGAGCAGTTCATTGAGTGTAAACTCTTGGTTGTACGGAGAGCCTATGTCTTCTGTGGCAGAGTCCAATATCTGTAGCTCAGCCGTGCGTTTATGATGTTGGAAACGCGGGTCATAGTTGGCTGAGCTACTTACATGAGAAAAACTCCTGGCGAGGATGTTATCAACGTCCACGGGATCGTCATAGATAGTGTTGTTCATCTGCTTCGTGGTCACAGGGATATTTGGGCATTAATTATTATTTAATATTTTAAAAGTTGACCAGACTTTACTTAATGGTGTAGTACGAGTCACTATGGACACAAAGGACCGCCAGGAGTCACGTTTCGCCCTTCTTATTATTCTCCTTGCCTCAACCCATGCTTGTTTGTATGCAATAAGGTTTTCCTCAGTAGATTGAGAATAAAAAATCCTGTATCTCCTATTGTATTTCCTTAATGCTTGTCAGCAATCTGGCATCCACCAATGTGCTCTATGCTCGCATGAACTATAGAAGTCTTGGGAATAGCAGCCTCAGCTGCATGTTTTATGGAATTGGTTAGATTTTCGACCTTAACATCTATGGTCTCCCCCGATATATTTAAGTTGGCGATCCTTGAAAAAGATCCCCAATCTGCTTTTTTATAGTTAAATTTTGGGGGTGGAGGGCCTGAAACAATGTCGCATGTATAAGAAAGACTCATGGGTAAATGATTACTTCCCAAGGAGTTGTCATAAGGGTCCCACGAGAAATCTTGATGTATACCAGGGGAGGCCAGAGATAAGTCAATTGTTGAAAAGTTACCAGCACGATCATCTACATAAGTCGCTCGACCATCGTTCAGAAGACAGAGGTTGGACTGTAGTATTAGGTAGGCTACTTGCTCACCACGACCATCGATCCTCAAGCTAGCCCATTCATAGTGATGGGTGTTAAAGTCGCCCAACACTGACCTATTCCCAGGAAGATGTTCAAATAGTGAATTCAAAGCATCACTATCAATGAGGCCATGTGGAGGACAGTAAAAAGAACAAATACACAGATACATGTTATTAAATTTTACTCTGCACGCGACAGCTTCTAGAGTAGAATTTAGAATCACATCTATTTGTGGGTGTGATTTGTGTGTGTATATGGCAACTCCGTGACCTTCATATCTTCTATACGAGTGGTAGTGTTTGAACTGTGGAGGATCAGGATGATCCTCCAGGCGCGTCTCCAGTAAACAAACAATGTCTGGCCTGTGTGTTGAAAGCAAGATTGCTATATTATATAGTTAATTCCCAATACCCCTACAATTCCATTGTAATTTAGTGAATGTGACGGTTTATGATTTATGTTGGGGGCCAGTGTGCTTTGTCTTTTTTATGCCGCCCGTCAACAGGCGAGCGACTACCGGGGGACCTGTCCCAGTGCTTGCTGACGGAAACCTCCATGTTTTCATCAATAACGAGGCTCCTTGATTCCGCTGAGCAAAAACTACCCTTTCTGTCCCTCACTGGACCAGGAGCAGGAAGGTCATGAGGACAGGACTGTTTTGTGAGGGTGGTCATGTTACTTTTACAAGACTTGTCTAACTTCAGTTTAGGCCATACTGACGGAGATGCAGCTGTAGCCTGAGAATATGTTGAAGTTTTAGGGATGTCAGTGAGAAAGTTGGAGTGGACAAGGGGCTGAGATGGAGAGGTGCTGAGAGTGGCAGGAGGGAGAAGGACAAGGTCAGTTTGCATCTTGACAGAGCACATCACAGGACGGGACATTACCGCCGAAGCATAGGACCTATCTGGCGTGGGAGTTGCATGCAACTCCTTCACCTTTTTCCTAGCTTCGTAGAAGGAAATACCTTCAGTTGCCTTCACCGTGCAGACCTCCTTCTCCTCCTTCCACTTGGGACAGTCCCTAGAGGAAGTGGAGTGAGTGCCCTTGCAGTGAAAGCAACATACTGTCTCTGATGTGCAACGTCCGACATTGTGACCCTGGCTTGCACACTTGCCGCACACTGGCTGCGAAGCCCGACAAGCCTTGTCACTATGCCTATACAGCTGGCATTTGAAGCAACGTAGAAGGTTAAGGATGTAAGGTCGAACGTGATCAATTTCGTATCCAACTTTGACATGACTAGGAAGAGAAACTTTGCCAAACATCAAGACAATAGTTGCCGTCTTCGTTCTTGTGCTTTCCAACTAACGGGTAATAAATCTAGCATCAATTACGTCTTGATGTTCCAATTCACTTACGATTTCATCCTCGCTCATCACCATGAGATCCCTGCAAGTGACAACACCCTTGCAAGAAGTTATGGAGACTGTGATTTTCGGTTCGTCATCGTAACTGTGGAATTTACGTAGTTCCAACAAATCTTTCACCTGTGCCAAGTTAACAGTTTTGACCAGGAGATCTCCGTACGCAAGTTTTTTTTATTTGTTCCATTCTCCCGCACAGTTGTCAATCACCTTCTTGATAAGGAAGGGACTGAGACTTGACAGAGGAGTGGAACCTAGAGCACGGAAAGTCACGTAGGTTGCATTCCCTACGGGAACGTCATGCAGGGATCGAGTCTGGCGTCCGTCAGTCTGGTGACGGTCAGTCCGGTCATTCCTATAGTCGTCAGGACCACCTCTCCCCCTGAAGGAGGGAAGAGACAGGAGGGGCGTCCGCCATAGTAACCAGTTTCCCAGTGAAGGGGAATTGGGAAGAAAGAGAAAAACAAGCAAGGGACAGAGCACCCGGGTAAGACACACCTAATCTGAGATTACCCTCTCAAGCCACTCTCGGGAGGATGTGCCTGTGTGTAACTCACACCCCAGAGCGATCAGTGGGGTGTACACTCCAGAGGCGAGTAAGCAAAGGCAATCTCAGGAAACAGATATAGACACCTACTACATCTCTAAAGGGCTGGTAGGAAAATTAGGACTAGCTAACCCAACTTTTATTCGCGCTATGTACAGGACTAATGCCGGTGAGGCAGCCCTGAAAGCTAGAGGAGAGCTCAGAAGAAAACACTTCTGCACTCCCCACGACCATGCATCAAAGTCCAATTCATATTTTATTTTATTTTTTTTTTTCGGCCTATCAACCATTGGGGCCGAAGCCCCTAGTTATTAAGGCCATATATAATATATATATATATATATATATATATATATATATATATATATATATATATATATATATCTTATCAGGATACTCAGGATATTATCATAAGGATATTGTTTGATATTTTGTGACTGTGATTTATTCATGATGTCTATTTCTACACTTGATGAAGCCAAAGATTTTTTGTCAAATGTGCAAACAGTGTGTGATGTAGAAAACAGAACAAAGAATCAACTTAAGCTTGTTGCTCAACAATTGGGAATTGCTGTTCGCTCTCATCATTCTAAAGATCAAATTGTTGACATGATTAATGAAAGCTTGTTTAATGTAACTCCTCCAAATGAGCAAACGCAGATTGAATTAGCTAAGTTACAGCTAGCCCTGCAGGAGCCTCGTGCTAAGGAGGCGGAGGCTCGTATTCAGGAGGCACAGATACACGCACAAGTTGAATTTGCCAGGATTCAGGCAGACCATGAGTATCGCATGAAACAAGGTGGAACTGGATCATCTAGCTCTAATGATTTTGATGTGGCTAAAAATGTTAAACTTGTCCCTCCTTTTAATGAATCTGATTTAACAAAGTATTTTCAGTTGTTTGAGAGGGTAGCTACAGGTTTTAATTGGCCCAATAGGTATTGGCCAGTACTCCTTCAAACTGTTCTCACCGGTAAAGCTCAAGTAACTTATGGATCTTTGCCCCAGGATCAATCTGATAATTATAATGTAGTTAAGAGCTTGATTCTTAAGGCCTATGAGCTTGTTCCTGAAGCCTATAGAGTAAAATTTAGAACAACTTATAAGCAAGATAAGCAATCCCATGTTGAGTATGCAAAAATCAAAGAAGATCTGTTGGAGCAGTGGTTAAATTCTAAGAATGTGGATTCTGATTTTGGTAAATTTAAGCAGATGATTTTGCTGGAGGACTTCAAGAGGTGTATTTATAAAGATGTAAGCCTATATCTTGATGAGAAAAAAAGAGATAATTTGTCTGATGCTGCAGTTTTAGCTGATGAATATGTCCTCATTGGCAAGAGATATTCTAAAGAAAAAGGGAAAGCTGAGAGTAAGTACGTTGCCTCTACTCAGAGTACAGGTAACAGGAAAGAGAATAAAGATGATGTTTCTCAGGAAGTAAATACCAGCTTCACCTCTATATTTCAGAAAAGTAAATGTTCTTATTGTAGTAAGCTTGGTCATACTACGGAAAAATGTTTCAGGAGACAGCGTGATGTAAACGAAAAGGAGTCTTTAAATATTCAGTCAATTGGTCTAGTGTCCACTCTTGAGAGTTACCAGAATTCTTTAACTGAGTTAACTGAACCTGCTTTGAGAGGTAACTTAAATTCTCATGTTGGAGCTCCTCTTTTGAGCAGTAATGTGGGTGACACTCTCAAGAGTTCATGTGCTAATTTCCTGTCTGATGGTTTTGTCAGTCCTCTGGACAGTAATGACAGGAAATCAGTTAAAATATATCGTGATACAGGTGCTTGAAAATCCCTTATGCTGACCAGTGTTCTAGGCTCTAATGTTAATTCCTCTGATGAAACCGTAATCTTACAAGGTGTAGGGAATAATTACTTCTCTGTCCCTCTGTGCAGAGTGAATTTAGAGTCTGGTTTTGTTAATGGTTCCGTTATGGTTGGGCTGGTTGAGACACTCCCAATGTCAGGTGTAACTTTCTTACTTGGAAATGATATTGGTGGAAGTCAAGTGTGTCCAGTTCCTCAGTTGTCTAGTGAGCCAGTGGCTGCGACCCGGGATTGCGATGTCCCTGATGTGTTCCCTGCATGTGCCGTCACTAGGGCTAAGTCTAAAGTTACTGGTGATTTAGAGGATAATGATGATGATGATGTTATCCTCATTGACACTTTTCTTGCTAATTTGGATCACTCACCAGATGAGGCAGTACCCCGTAGTGTTGATAATTTGTCTCGTCAAGAGTTGGTTGAGTTGCAGGTTGCTGACCCTGAGTTGAAAGGTCTAGCTAACTCTGCTTGCAGTGAGGAAGAGTCAGCCGGTGCTTCTACTTGTTATTATATAAAGTCAGGAGTGCTTATGAGGAAGTGGAGACCCCCAACAGCATCAGCCGACTGTGAATGGGAGGTTGTACATCAAGTTGTCATCCCTCGTGTTTGTAGGCAGGATATCATTAGAGTGGCTTATGATTCCAGTTGGCAGGACACCTTGGAGTGAGGAAGACTGTGGCATGCATTTTGAAACACTTCTACTGGCCAGGTATCTTCAGGGATGTTTCCTGGTATTGTAAGTCTTGTCACACCTGTCAAGTTGTGGGGAAGTGTAATCAGACCGAAAAGGTTGCACCTCTAGTTCCCATTCCTCCTTTTGAGGCGCCTTTCACCCGTGTGTTGGTGGATATTGTGGGCTCTCTTCCTAAGACTTCTTCAGGATTTTTTTATGTGTTGACCCTGATTGATATGGCTACTCGTTATCCTGAAGCCATTCCACTTAGAAATATCTCAGCAAAGAACGTGGTTAAGGAAATACTAGGGTTCTTCACAAAGTTTGGTCTGCCCAAGGAGGTACAGTCAGACTGGGGAAGTAATTTCATGTCAAATGTTTTCAAGCAGTCTCTGAAAGAGTTGGGTATCTCCCAGATCACGTCTTCAGCTTACCATCCCCAGACCCAAGGAGCGTTGGAGAGATATCATCAAACACTCAAATCGATGCTCAAGAAATACTGTTTGGAACATCAGAAAGACTGGGATAAAGGTCTTCCATTCGTTGTGTTTGCTGCAAGAGAATCTCCAAATGAATCACTGGGCTTCTCACCTTTTGAACTACTGTTTGGCCATGAAGTAAGAGGACCCCTTAAGCTACTCAAGGAATGCTGGCTGTCGGAGGAAGATGACATCAACCTGCTGGAGTATGTGATGAAGTTCAAAGAACGGTTGTCCACTGCTTCACAGCTGGCGAGAGAGAATTTAGGAGCTGCTCAGAAGATGAAGACTTGGTATGATAAGAAGTCCAGGTTACGCCACTTTCATCCAGGAGATCAGGTTGTGATTCTGCTACCAGTGCATGGGCAACCTCTTCAAGCCAAGTTTAGTGGTTCTTATTTCATGGAGAAGAAACTCAGTGATGTCAACTATGTCATCGCCACACCAGATCGTAGAAAGAACAAGCAACTATGCCACATCAACATGCTAAAATTATATCACAGGCGGGACGAAAATAATCCAGTCTGCACTGTAGCTGTTCCACCCGAGTCTGCAAGTGAAGCTCTCCCATGCAGTATGAGCCTGAGTGATAGTTTGGGGAAGAATCCTGATATCATGAATGATCTCCAGACTAAGCTTTCTCATCTACCTCCCGAGGAAAGGCAAGAGTTTTCGGCATTACTGCAGGAGTACCCGCAAGTGTTCCGTGCCACTCCAGGAAGAACCACTGTGTTGATGCATGATGTCGATGTTGGAGACGCAAAGCCAATTAAATTGCCTCCTTACCATGTGAACCCAGTGAAAGTTCCTCTCATCCAGAAGGAGCTTGGCTACCTGTTGGACCACAAGATGATTGAGCCCTGTCAGATCGAGTGGAGTTCTCCTGTCAACCTAGTCCCTAAGCCAGGTGGGTCACAGCGGCTTTGCATCGACTACAGACGTGTTAATCAGATAACCAAAACAGACACTTACCCTCTCCCTCGTGTGGAAGATTGCATAGACAAGATCGGAAAGGCTAGGTACATAAGTACGTTTGATTTGTTAAAGGGATACTGGCAAGTACTTATGACTGAACGTGCTAGGAAGATCTCATGTTTTGTAACACTAGGGAAGACTTTTGCATGTTCTGTAATGCCATATGGTATGAAGAATGCACCAGCCACATTTCAGAAGCTCATGAATGTTGTAACAGAGGGTTTGGCAGGGTGTGTTGTTTATATTGATGATGTATTAATCTTCAGTGACAACTGGAAATATCACCTATGCCATGTCAGTAAATTTCTTGAGCGTTTAGTTCAGGCTAATCTTGTAGCTAATTTATCAAAGTGTGAGTTTGGTCAAGCTAAAGTTCAGTACCTTGGGTACGTAATTGGTGATGGACATGTTGCACCGCCAGGAGCCAAGGTTCAGGTTATAAGTGATCTTCCCAGACCTAAAAGTAGGAAAGAGCTACAAAGATTTTTGGGAATGGTAGGTTATTACAGGAGATTTTTTCTTAACTTTTCTATTCTTGTATCACCACTTACAGATCTACTGAAAAAGGGAGTTAAATTTGTCTGGACCGATAACTGTGAATCCTCTTTCAACAAACTTAAAGCTATCCTATTAAGTCAGCCAGTGCTCGCTACTCCAAATTTTGCTAAGCCTTTTAAGATGGCTGTTGATGCAAGTGATACAGGAGCTGGGGCTGTTTTGCTGCAAGAGGATGATCAGGGTATTGAATACCCTGTATCTTATTACAGTAAGAAGTTCACTCCACCTCAAAAGAACTACTCAACTATTGAGAAAGAGCTTTTGGCCTTGATTTTGGGTTTACAGCATTTTTTCATTTATTTGTGTTCTGGTTTTGACCCCATAGTTATTTATACCGATCATAACCCACTGAAATTCCTTAGTAAGTTTAAAGATAAAAATCAGAGATTGACAAGATGGAGTCTACTTCTTCAGGAGTATTCATTAGAAATACAACATGTCAAGGGGAAAGAAAATGTTATTGCAGATTGCTTATCTAGACTTTAGACAGATTGTTTTAGAGTAATAAGAAATTTCCTTTGTAAATTTCTTTTTCTTTGTGGGGAGGTGTTACATAGCCTATGATTTCATCATCCTTTGTGTAATTTTAGTGCACAGTATGCTGGATGTTTGATCACGAGCGTGTTCTGCCTCAGTCCCCCCTTTCTAGCGTTATAGTAGAGTAAGTCGTCCTTTCTGTTGTTCAGTGCGGGATTGTCAACTCTTTGTCCCCATGGCTTCATTTGCGCGTCCTTCTTACAAGTTGTATCAAGCTTGCTGGCCCCTATATAATGAGCTCAGTCTCTGCATCATTGTCACTTAGATCTACTCCTCATTTTGTTCACATCTCTGTCCTCCCCTGTACCGTTATTATTATTGTGAGTACTCCGGAAGTCTCCAACCATCTAGCAGCTGTGTAATTTGAGTATAAGTGTTATTGCATTATTTCCTTGTACTGTATAGCATAAGGTGTTGATTTGTAGGCCTAATGAGTTTTTTTGGAATTTATGTAGGATTCATTTTGTCAGCCAGTTTTAATATTATTTTGTATCTGTAATAATTTATCTTGCATTAACTGAGCATTACCTCGTGTATTTTCATTTTATCAGGGCTGACTTAGGTAAATTTACTCTTGCTAATTTCATGTTAATAGAGGCTATTGCAGTTAACCATAATTTTAACCTGTTTTTTGCCATTACATTATCCTTATGAGTCCTGAATGTTTTGTTGTTAGTTTGTGCATTAAACTTTAACTTGTAATTTTACCTATCTCTTTTCTTTTGAACCTGGAACTTTACGGGACAGTAGTGATTTTTAGTATTCTCACTTAAAGTGTACATTATCTTTCTTTGTTCCGTAACAATATATACATGTATATATATATATATATATATATATATATTATATATATATAAATATATATATATATATATATATATATATATATATATATATATATATATATATATATATATATTGTTACGGAACAGAGAAAGATAATGTACACTTTAATTCTCACGTGTTCATCATCTTTCTCTGTTCCGTAACAATATATATATATATATATATATATATATATATATATATATATATATATTGTTATGGAACAGAGAAAGATAATGTACACTTTAAGTGAGAATACTAAAAATCACTACTGTCCCGTAAAGTTCCAGGTTCAAAAGAAAAGAGTTAGGTAAAATTACAAGTTAAAGTTTAATGCACAAACTAACCACAAAACATTCAGGACTCATAAGGATAATGTAATGCCAAAAAACAGGTTAAATATATGGTTAACTGCAATAGCCTCTATTATCATGAAATTAGCAAGAGTAAATTTACCTAAGTCAGCCCTGATAAAATGAAAATACACGGGGTAATGCTCAGTTAATGCAAGATAAATTATTACAGATACATAATAATATTAAAACTGGGTGACAAAATGAATCCTACATAAATTACAAAAAAAACTCATTAGGCCTAGAAATCAACACCTTATGCTATACAGTACAAGGAAAAAATGCACTAACACTTATACTCAAATTACACAGCTGCTAGATGGTTGGAGACTTCCGGAATACTCACAATAATAATAACGGTACAGGGGAGGACAGAGATGTGAACAAAATGAGGAGTAGATCTAAGTGACAATGATGCAGAGACTGAGCTCATTATATAGGGGCCAGCAGAGCTTGATACAACTTGTAAGAAGGACGCGCAAATGAAGCCATGGGGACAAAGAGTTGACAATCCCGCACTGAACAACAGAAAGGACGACTTACTCTACTATAACGCTAGAAAGGGGGGACTGAGGCAGAACACGCTCGTGATCAAACATGCAGCATACTGTGCGCTAAAATTACACAAAGGATGATGAAATCATAGGCTATGTAACACCTCCCCACAAAGAAAAAGAAATTTACAAAGGAAATTTCTTATTACTCTAAAACAATCTGTCTAAAGTCTAGATAAGCAATCTGCAATAACATTTTCTTTCCCCTTGACATGTTGTATGTCTAATGAATACTCCTGACGAAGTAGACTCCATCTTGTCAATCTCTGATTTTTATCTTTAAACTTATTAAGGAATTTCAGTGGGTTATGATCGGTATAAATGACTATGGGGTCAAAACCAGAACACAAATAAAATGAAAAAATGCTGTAAACCCAAAATCAAGGCCAAAAGCTCTTTCTCAATAGTTGAGTAATTCTTTTGAGGTGGAGTGAACTTCTTACTGTAATAAGATACAGGGTGTTCAATACCCTGATCATCCTCTTGCAGCAAAACAGCCCCAGCTCCTGTATCACTTGCATCAACAGCCATCTTAAAAGGCTTAGCAAAATTTGGAGTAGCGAGCACTGGCTGACTTAATAGGATAGCTTTAAGTTTGTTGAAAGAGGATTCACAGTTATCGGTCCATGCAAATTTAACTCCTTTTTCCAGTAGGTCTGTAAGTGGTGATACAAGAATAGAAAAGTTAAGAAAAAATCTCCTGTAATAACCTACCATTCCCAAAAATCTTTGTAGCTCTTTCCTACTTTTAGGTCTGGGAAGATCACTTATAACCTGAACCTTGGCTCCTGGCGGTGCAACATGTCCATCACCAATTACGTACCCAAGGTACTGAACTTTAGCTTGACCAAACTCACACTTTGATAAATTAGCTACAAGATTAGCCTGAACTAAACGCTCAAGAAATTTACTGACATGGCATAGGTGATATTTCCAGTTGTCACTGAAGATTAATACATCATCAATATAAACAACACACCCTGCCAAACCCTCTGTTACAACATTCATGAGCTTCTGAAATGTGGCTGGTGCATTCTTCATACCATATGGCATTACAGAACATGCAAAAGTCTTCCCTAGTGTTACAAAACATGAGATCTTCCTAGCACGTTCAGTCATAGGTACTTGCCAGTATCCCTTTAACAAATCAAACGTACTTATGTACCTAGCCTTTCCGATCTTGTCTATGCAATCTTCCACGCGAGGGAGAGGGTAAGTGTCTGTTTTGGTTATCTGATTAACACGTCTGTAGTCGATGCAAAGCCGCTGTGACCCACCTGGCTTAGGGACTAGGGTGACAGGAGAACTCCACTCGCTCTGACAGGGCTCAATCATCTTGTGGTCCAACAGGTAGCCAAGCTCCTTCTGGATGAGAGGAACTTTCACTGGGTTCACATGGTAAGGAGGCAATTTAATTGGCTTTGCGTCTCCAACATCGACATCATGCATCAACACGGTGGTTCTTCCTGGAGTGGCACGGAACACTTGCGGGTACTCCTGCAGTAATGCCGAAAACTCTTGCCTTTCCTCGGGAGGTAGATGAGAAAGCTTAGTCTGGAGATCATTCATGATATCAGGATTCTTCCCCAAACTATCACTCAGGCTCATACTGCATGGGAGAGCTTCACTTGCAGACTCGGGTGGAACAGCTACAGTGCAGACTGGAATATTTTCGTCCCGCCTGTGATATAACTTTAGCATGTTGATGTGACATAGTTGCTTGTTCTTTCTACGATCTGGTGTGGCGATGACATAGTTGACATCACTGAGTTTCTTCTCCATGAAATAGGGACCACTAAACTTGGCTTGAAGAGGTTGCCCATGCACTGGTAGCAGAATCACAACCTGATCTCCTGGATGAAAGTGGCGTAACCTGGACTTCTTTATCATACCAAGTCTTCATCTTCTCCTGAGCAGCTCCTAAATTCTCTCTCGCCAGCTGTGAAGCAGTGGACAACCGTTCTTTGAACTTCATCACATACTCCAGCAGGTTGATGTCATCTTCCTCCGACAGCCAGCATTCCTTGAGTAGCTTAAGGGGTCCTCTTACTTCATGGCCAAACAGTAGTTCAAAAGGTGAGAAGCCCAGTGATTCATTTGGAGATTCTCTTGCAGCAAACACAACGAATGGAAGACCTTTATCCCAGTCTTTCTGATGTTCCAAACAGTATTTCTTGAGCATCGATTTGAGTGTTTGATGATATCTCTCCAACGCTCCTTGGGTCTGGGGATGGTAAACTGAAGACGTGATCTGGGAGATACCCAACTCTTTCAGAGACTGCTTGAAAACATTTGACATGAAATTACTTCCCCAGTCTGACTGTACCTCCTTCGGCAGACCAAACTTTGTGAAGAACCCTAGTATTTCCTTAACCACGTTCTTTGCTGAGATATTTCTAAGTGGAATGGCTTCAGGATAACGAGTAGCCATATCAATCAGGGACAACACATAAAAAAATCCTGAAGAAGTCTTAGGAAGAGAGCCCACAATATCCACCAACACACGGGTGAAAGGCGCCTCAAAAGGAGGAATGGGAACTAGAGGTGCAACCTTTTCGGTCTGATTACACTTCCCCACAACTTGACAGGTGTGACAAGACTTACAATACCAGGAAACATCCCTGAAGATACCTGGCCAGTAGAAGTGTTTCAAAATGCGTGCCACAGTCTTCCTCACTCCAAGGTGTCCTGCCAACTGGAATCATAAGCCACTCTAATGATATCCTGCCTACAAACACGAGGGATGACAACTTGATGTACAACCTCCCATTCACAGTCGGCTGATGCTGTTGGGGGTCTTCACTTCCTCATAAGCACTCCTGACTTTATATAATAACAAGTAGAAGCACCGGCTGACTCTTCCTCACTGCAAGCAGAGTTAGCTAGACCTTTCAACTCAGGGTCAGCAACCTGCAACTCAACCAACTCTTGACGAGACAAGTTATCAACACTACGGGGTACTGCCTCATCTGGTGAGTGATCCAAATTAGCAAGAAAAGTGTCAATGAGGATAACATCATCATCATCATTATCCTCTAAATCACCAGTAACTTTAGACTTAGCCCTAGTGACAGCACATGCAGGGAACACATCAGGGACATCGCAATCCCGGGTCGCAGCCACTGGCTCACTAGACAACTGAGGAACTGGACACACTTGACTTCCACCAATATCATTTCCAAGTAAGAAAGTTACACCTGACATTGGGAGTGTCTCAACCAACCCAACCATAACGGAACCATTAACAAAACCAGACTCTAAATTCACTCTGCACAGAGGGACAGAGAAGTAATTATTCCCTACACCTTGTAAGATTACAGTTTCATCAGAGGAATTAACATTAGAGCCTAGAACACTGGTCAGCATAAGGGATTGGCAAGCACCTGTATCACGATATATTTTAACTGATTTCCTGTCATTACTGTCCAGAGGACTGAGAAAACCATCAGACAGGAAATTAGCACATGAACTCTTGAGAGTGTCACCCACGTTACTGCTCAAAAGAGGAGCTCCAACATGAGAATTTAAGTTACCTCTCAAGGCAGGTTCAGTTAACTCAGTTAAAGAATTCTGGGAACTCTCAAGAGTGGACACTAGACCAATTGACTGAATATTTAAAGACTCCTTTTCGTTCACATCACGCTGTCTCCTGAAACATTTCTCCGTAGTATGACCAAGCTTACTACAATAAGTACATTTACTTTTCTGAAATCTAGAGGTGAAGCTGGTATTTACTTCCTGAGAAACATCTTCTTTATTCTCTTTCCTGTTACCTGTACTCTGAGTAGAGGCAACGTACTTACTCTCAGCTTTCCCTTTTTCTTTAGAATATCTCTTGCGAGTGAGGACATATTCATCAGCTAAAACTGCAGCATCAGACAAATTATCTCTTTTTTTCTCATCAAGATATAGGCTTACATCTTTATAAATACACCTCTTGAAGTCCTCCAGCAAAATCATCTGCTTAAATTTACCAAAATCAGAATCCACATTCTTAGAATTTAACCACTGCTCCAACAGATCTTCTTTGATTTTTGCATACTCAACATGGGATTGCTTATCTTGCTTATAAGTTGTTCTAAATTTTACTCTATAGGCTTCAGGAACAAGCTCATAGGCCTTAAGAATCAAGCTCTTAACTACATTATAATTATCAGATTGATCCTGGGGCAAAGATGCATAAGTTACTTGAGCTTTACCGGTGAGAACAGTTTGAAGGAGTACTGGCCAATACCTTTTGGGCCAATTAAAACCTGTAGCTACCCTCTCAAACAACTGAAAATACTTTGTTAAATCAGATTCATTAAAAGGAGGGACAAGTTTAACATTTTTAGCCACATCAAAATCATCAGAGCTAGATGATCCAGTTCCACCCTGTTTCATGCGATACTCAAGGTCTGCCTGAATCCTGGCAAATTCAACTTGTGCGTGTATCTGTGCCTCCTGAATACGAGCCTCCGCCTCCTTAGCACGAGGCTCCTGCAGGGCTAGCTGTAACTTAGCTAATTCAATCTGCGTTTGCTCATTTGGAGGAGTTACATAAAACAAGCTTTCATTAATCATGTCAACAATTTGATCTTTAGAATGATGAGAGCGAACAGCAATTCCCAATTGTTGAGCAACAAGCTTAAGTTCATTCTTTGTTCTGTTTTCTACATCACACACTGTTTGCACATTTGACAAAAAATCTTTGGCTTCATCAAGTGTAGAAATAGTAGATATCATGAATAAATCACAGTCAGAAAATATCAAACAATATCCTTATGATAATATCTTGAATATCCTGATAAGAGGTCGCCAAATTTATGTTACGGAACAGAGAAAGATAATGTACACTTTAAGTGAGAATACTAAAAATCACTACTGTCCCGTAAAGTTCCAGGTTCAAAACAAAAGAGTTAGGTAAAATTACAAGTTAAAGTTTAATGCACAAACTAACAACAAAACATTCAGGACTTATAAGGATAATGTAATGGCAAAAAACAGGTTAAATATATGGTTAACTGCAATAGCCTCTAATAACATGAAATTAGCAAGAGTAAATTTACCAAAGTCAGCCCTGATAAAATGAAAATACACTGGGTAATGATCAGTTAATGCAAGAAAAATTATTACAGATACATAATAATATTAAAACTGGCTGACAAAATGAATCCTCCATAAATTACAAAAAAACCTCACTAGGCCTACAAATCAACACCTTATGCTATACAGTACAAGGAAAAAATGCAATAACACTTACGAGTATACTCAAATTACACAGCTGCTAGATGGTTGGAGACTTCCGGAGTACTCACAATAATAATAAAGGTACAGGGGAGGACAGAGATGTGAACAAAATGAGGAGTAGATCTAAGTGGCAATGATGCAGAGACTGAGCTCATTATATAGGAGCCAGCAGAGCTTGATACAACTTGTAAGAAGGACGCGCAAATGAAGCCTTGGGGACAAAGAGTTGACAATCCCGCACTGAACAACAGAAAGGACGACTTACTCTACTATAACGGTAGAAGGGAGGCACTGAGGCAGAACACGCTCGTGATCAAACATGCAGCATACTGTGCGTTAAAATTACACAAAGGATGATGAAATCATAGGCTATGTAACACTATATATATATATATATATATATATATATATATATATATATATATATATATATACATTTAAACATATATACATATATATACAAACATACATATATACATACATACAGACACACACACACTTCCATGCATACATACAGACACACTTTCATGCAAACGTACATATATATATAATAATTTTAATCTTATTTATTTATTTATTTTTTTTAATTTTTTCTTGGTTTTATATTTTTTATTCCTTATATTATAAAGAAAAACTAATCTAAAGACCCTAAAACTAATCACCTAACAGACAAATCGCTAACCTATACTAAATCCTACAGAGAGAAATAGCTAGACCTACACTAATGGTAAAAATACCTCGACTAACAGAATACCATCGACTGCAGATATGTAATGCCTTTCTACATGACATACCTGCACTCATCATCTGGTGACTGTCAGTCGAGGCACAACCTAATATAGGGGACATCAGTATATGAAAGGGAACCAGACGAGTCAGGAACATTTCCATATACGTCAGCTGTCGTCCCTAATTAGAATAACTTAAGAAAGATAATATAATGTATTTACATAATTTGTACAGAAAGTGAAGAACCTCGCCCAGCAGACCACCATCGACTGCAAGTGCCCAATACCTTCCTATATTGCACACTTGCACTCATCAGCTGGTGACTGTCTGGCGAGGAACTTGGCTTAATGTAGGGGACATCTATATTAGAAATAGATCGGTGGGAGGAGGAACTATTTAAAATATGTCAACTGTCAACCCTAATTAATATTATAATATATACATATTTACTGTTCATAAAAACCATAACCACGCAGTAAAAATGTCACATCACTCTGATCAGTCTGGTGTCTCTCAAGAAAGCCATCAATTTATCAGTCATAACAATGTCTCCATCACCCAGGATGGTGGAAAGGGTGAAGGGGACGTCTACTGCGCCGCAGTAATTTATAAGTGAAGCACGTTCACGAATAAATCGCCGACAGCGCAGGATGATATGACTAATAAATAACACCGCACTACAGATGTCACAGTGCGGTGGGAAGTGTCTTTCCATATATGGTTTTATGTGGGTAAAAATGGTGGCATTAAGCCGTAACCGTGCCAACACTTTTTCTTCTAGGCGACTGGGACGGTTGGCAGTGTTCCAGTCGCCCAGGTACGGCTTACAAGTTGGAATATTTAGTCTGGTCCACTGACCTTGCCACAGAAGATTTATTGATTTCTTTCCGAGAGATAGACTCGACCGTAGATCACGAGGAACGTCCCAAGTCTCCTCGAGCTCTACAGCCGACTTTGCAAGTAAGTCAGCCTGCTCATTGCCGTAGATACGACAATGACCAGGCACCCAGATCAGCGTGAATGACGATGCGGCCCTGGATCTCATGAGAGTCCGTAGTGCAAGATGCAATTGCCTGAAGGGCTGATTTTGAATCTGAAAATATGACAAATGAGTCATGCCTAGAATTGAGAGCATAGTCTATGGCTTTGTCAATAGCAAAAAGTTCTGAAGTAAACACAGATGTATGAGTCGGCAACCGATACCTGAGGGCACATTCAGTCGACCACACACTTGCACCCACACATTCACTCGACTCGGAGCCGTCGGTGTACAATTGATGGGACCCCAAGTGACGAACAATGATGTTACGAAACAAGTGGTGGACCTCCGCCTCTGGCGCCTTGGCCTTTGGTGCTGGGAGCCATGTAACATCCACTGTAAAGCCGGGTGGCTCCCAAGGCGCTATATTTTTAAGCACCAACTTGTCACAATCACTGGGGTCCACATCAAGCTCCTGAGTCAGTAAGTGGAGGCGAGCAGCAAGTGGCCGACCCACCCCCCCGCAGAAGGTGGTGGTATTGACGCAGGCGGGTACAGGCCACATTGCCGGTATTACTTTTCCCTAACGTCCTTATGCCGTAGGACAAGGCCAGGTGGTCACGGCAAATACGAAGGGGAGGCACATTCGCCTCCACTTCCATACAAGTCACACGGGTACACCGGACGGCTCCAAGACACATTCGCAAACATTTTTTCTGTAACACATCCAATCCTTTCAGAGTGGCATCGGATGCCGAGCCATACACCTGTGCGCCATAGTCTAGCTTCGATCGAATAAGGGACTTATACACCATTAATAAAGATTTTCTGTCGGCACCCCAGGTAGTACCCGCTAGGTACTTGAGGACATTTAACGGTTTATCACAACGAGCAAGCAAAGTATTAACGTGAAGTTTAAAATTCATTCTACGATCAAAATGTATTCCTAAAATTTTTACAGAATTTTGAAAAGGTACCGCCTGATTATCCAAAGTTAAGCACAAATTAGGTACGTTACGATTAGTGAAAACTATAGTGGCACACTTACGTACGGAAAACTTAAATCCCCACTGCAAGGCCCATTGGTGGACGGAGTCAAGGGCTGCTTGAATCCGCCCAGCCGAAGATTGTGCATTACGGGAAGAGTGCCATATTGCACAATCGTCAGCGTAGAGCGAGTATTTAAGATTCCTCGGGATGGGAGCTGATGACAGAATATCATAGATCATAATACTAAATAAAGTAGGACTAAGTACACTTCCCTGCGGCACCCCGTTTTCCTGGATAAATATATCCGATGTTACGTTACGGGGCAATTTGACAGAGAAAGTCCTGTCCCTTAAGAAATTTGAAATAAAAATAGGCAAATTTCCTCTTAAACCATAAGCATAGAGCTTCAATAGTATACCGTGTCGCCATGTCATGTCATAGGCTTTATGGATGTCCAAGAACACCCCTATCATGAATTCTTTATTGGCAAATGCCTCTGCAATACAATGCTCCAAATTCATTAAATGATCTAGTGAACTTCTGTATTTACGGAAGCCACATTGTTGATCATTTAACAAATTCTTCGACTCTAAAACAAAAAGAAGCCTATTGTTAACCATACGTTCCATGACCTTACATAGACAAGAAGTCAACACAATAGGACGAAATGAAGTGGGATTCATAAGACGACCAGCCTCTTTGGGTATCGGTATGACGTGCGCAAAGTGCCATGAGTTTGGGAACGTTCGAGACGCCCAAATCTCATTGTACAATGCTAACATCTTAATCAGGTTGTCCTGATTAAGATGCTGGATCATACCGTAAGTGATGGTGTCTGGTCCAGGGCTGGTGTCTTTACAGGATTTAAGGGCAAGGAGCAGTTCATCTAGCGTAAACTCTTGGTTGTACGGGGAGTCTACGTCTTCTGTGGCAAAGTCTAATATCTGCAGCTCAGCCATGCGTTTATGATGTTGAAAACGCGGATCATAATTGGCTGAGCTACTTACATGAGAAAAACTCCTGGCGAGGATGTTAGCAACGTCCACGGGCTCGTCATAGATGTTATTATTAACCTGAAGGGTGGTGATTGGAAAATATGGGCCTTTATTATTTAATATTCTTATAGTGGACCAGACTTTACGTAATGGAGTTGTACGAGTCACCTTGGACACAAAGGACCGCCAGGAGTCGCCTTTGGCCCTTTTTATTATTCTCCTTGCCTCAGCCCGTGCCTGTTTGTATGCAATAAAGTTTTCCTCAGTGGGCTGACTATCAAAAATCCTGTATCTCCTATTGCTTTTTCTTAATGCTTGTTGGCAATCCGGAGTCCACCAATGTGCTCTATGCTTTGCATGAACTGTAGAAGTCTTGGGAATAGCAGCCTCAGCTGCGTGTAATATGGATTGGGTTATATTTTCGACCTTAACATCCATGGTCTCCCCAGATATATCTAAATTGGCGATCCTTGAGAAGGATCCCCAATCTGCTTTCTTATAGTTAAATTTTGGAGGTGGAGGGTCCGAAATGATGTCGCGTGTATAAGAAAGACAGATGGGTAAATGATCACTTCCCAAGGAGTCGTCGTAACGGTCCCATGAGAGATCTTGATGTATACCGAGGGAGGCCAAAGATAAGTCAATGGCCGAAAAGTTACCAGTACGATCATCTACACGAGTCGCTCTACCATCGTTCAGAAGACAGAGGTTGGACTGTAGTATTAGGTCGGCTACTTGCTCCCCACGACCATCAATCCTCAAGCTACCCCATTGATAGTGATGGGCGCTAATATCGCCCAACACTAACTTATTCCCAGGGAGATGTTCCACTAGTGAATTTAAAGCATCACTATCAATGGGGCCATGTGGAGGACAGTACAGAGAGCAAATAGACAGATACGTGTTATTAAATTTTACTCTGCACGCGACCGCTTCCAGAGTAGAATTTAGAATCACTTCCGTTTGTGGGTGTGATTTGTGTGTGTATATGGCTACTCCGTGACCTTCATATCTTCTATATGAGTGGTAGTGTTTGAATTGTGGAGGATCAGGGTGATCCTCCAGGCGCGTCTCCTGTAAACAAACAACGTCTGGCCTGTGTATAGAAAGCAAGATTGCTATATTGTGTATCTTATTCCCAATACCTCTACAATTCCACTGTAGTACAGTGAAAGCGACGGTTTAAGATTTTCGTTGGGGGCCAGTGTGTTTTGTCTTTTTTTGTCGCCCGCCAGCAGGCGAGCGACTACCGGGGGACCTATCCCGGTGCTTGTTCACGGAAACCTCCATATTGTCGTCAATTACAAGGTTCCCTGACTCCCCCGAGGAAGAGCTAACCTTCCTCTCCCTCGCTGGAGTGGGAACTGGAAGAACATGAGGACGAGACTGTTTTGTAAGGGTGGTCATGTTACTTTTACTAGACTTGTCAGGCTTCGTTTTAGGCTGTACTGATGGAGAGGCAGTAGCAGCCTGAGAATAAGTTGAAGCCTTAGGGATGTCAGTGAGAGAGTTGGAGCGGATAGGAGGTCGAGATGGAGAGGTACTGTGAGTGGCAGTAGGGAGAAGGACAGGATCAGTCTGTGTCTCTACAGAGCACATCACAGGACGGGACATTACCGCCGAAGCATAGGACCTATTCGGCGTGGGAGTTGCATGCAACTCCTTCACCTTTTTCCTAGCTTCGTAGTAGGAAACGCCCTCCATTGCCTTCACTGTGCAGACCTCCTTCTCCTCCTTCCACTTGGGACAATCCCTAGAGGAAGTGGAGTGAGCGCCCTTGCAGTGGAAGCAACAGACCATCTCAGATGTGCAATGTTCCGCATCATGACCCTGGCTTGCACACTTGGCACACACTGGCTGGGAAGCCCGACAAGTCTTTGAACCATGCCCATACATCTGGCATTTCAAGCAACGGAAAGGGTTGGGAATATATGGCCGCACATGCACAATTTCATAACCGATTTTTACTTGGCTAGGCAGTGACACTTTACCGAAAGTCAAAACAATGGTTGCTGTCTTCGTCCTGACACCTTCCGAGAATCTGGTGATAAATTTAGCATCAATGACATCTTGCTGAGCAAGTTCATCTATGATCTCTTCCTCACTCATCACCATGAGATCCCTGCAAGTGATAACCCCCTTGCAGGAATTCATGGATGTTGGGATCTTGGTTTCGACATCATAGCAATGAAACTTGCGCAGCTTCAACAAGTCCTTAATTTGAGATGGGTTACAAGTTTTTATGAGGAGGTCTCCGTTCCCAAGTTTTTTGACTTGTTCCACCTCCCCAGCACAGCCATCAATAACCTTCTTGATCATGAAGGGATTGAGACTGCTCAAGGGAGTGGAACCTAGAGCAGTGATGATCACATATTCCGCATTATTTACAGGGACATCACGGGGCAAACGAGTCTGGGGCCGTTCTGTCTGGGGGCTGTCAGTCCGTGTAGAAGTCGGGGGTCGGTCAGGACTACCTCCCCCCCTGAGGGGGGGACAGGCAGTAGGGGCGTCCTCCATAGTACCACTCCCCCCTAGCGAGGGAAGTGGGAAGAAGGAGAGAAAACAATCAAGGGACAAACAACCGGGGACCACACACCTAAGTCTGAGGTTGCCCTCTCAAACCACTCCAGGGAGGCCCGACCGTGTTTATTCACGCCCCAGAGCGATCAGTGGGGGGGACCCTCCGTGGGCGATAAGCAAAGGTAAACTCAGTTTATTGGAACAGACACCTACTGTTCAAGACTAACAGGGAGGGGAGGAAAGTTAGAAACTAACTAGCCTAACGTCACCAGAAGGGTGAAAAAAAAAGCTAATGCCGGTGAGGCAGCCCTGGAAACTAGAGAAGAGCGCAACAGAAAACACGTCTACGCTCCTCACGACCATCCATCAAAGTCCTCCCATTCATAGGACATGAGAGATGCAACTCAGACAAGAAGTGAAAGTTATACATGGAATAAGATGGAGTGAGAGTCACAGGAGCTTTCCTAAACTCAACAGATGCCGTTGCAAACACCTACACATTTCCTCACTAGGACAAAAATTTCTGTGTTCTTCCTATGTCCTTCATACTAAGCATACAGACTGTTAGGAGTATCACTGGAACCTGCTATGATATTATTAGCATGCATTAACTATTTACTATAGGATGACGATTGTGTTACATCATATGACCTCTATTATAATCCTTTTGCTCTAACCTGGCCTGAATTTGAAATCATTATAATAGTTTTACTATAATCTGGCCTAAAATTGTCAAGCATCTACCTTAAATGCTGAAATTTAACAATAGATTAACAGTATAATGTGGCGCTAGTCAAGAAGTGCTAGTAAAAGGATGTAGGACAACAGCTTATATATACTATATATATATATATATATATATATATATATATATATATATATATATATATATACACACTCAAATTTGTTAGACTGTAGGAATCTTAAGAGGAGGGAATGATCAAGTTGTTCTTGTGGATGGCAGGAGAAAGATAAAGATGAGTTTGGGGTTTGACTGCAGTTTTATTCTCCAGAGGAAGTATCTTCACAAGAGCAGTGCTGAAGCGAGATCGGTTTATGCTTGTTTACTCTGTGCACTGTGTTCCTGCCTTTCCCACCGTGCCTCTTCTCTCTTCTAACCCCTTCTGCCCTGTCCCTGCCATTACCCCTGTATATGACTGGTTGGTTCATGCGAGAGGGCACGTGTCAAGGAACTTTCCACGACTGTGAAAGTTTCCTAACCGGTGTCATAATGTGCTATGTGTGAAATTCCCAAGCTAGAATATGCATTGCTGTTTCCTCCAGAACTCTCGAGCTTAGGTACAACTTTCTTCAAACCTCTATATTACATATTAACTGTATATACGTCACTGGGTAGTATTTAGTGTGTCATAATATTTTAGTGTCCTGACATTGCTTGGTCATGAAAAGCTGGTGTTCCTACGACAGCATGCAGTAACAAATTACATATTGCATTCTATCATAACCTATTAATTCATGGTATTCATAACAATATAGTATAAACAAAATAATATTGCAGAGCCATAACACATTGCATAGAGTAAATACATCGTAATGAAAATTGAACATAGAATACTGCATTGTAGTGATAATGTATATATGCATTTATATAAAGGTAATATAATGGCAATACCATGCCAGGACTATAGGAAGAATCAGTCATATGTAAGGTACCTATTATCTATCTATCTATCTCCATCTATCTGTCTATCTATCTATCTATGTCTCTGTCTGTCTGTCTGTCTGTCTGTCTGTCTGTCTCTCTCTCTCTCTCTCCACTCGTATATATGAATTAAACAAAAAAATGAAATAGAACGAGCGGAATTAAATAAGCTTATCAACAAAAGACAAAGAGAAGAAAAAAGAAAGAGAAACACGGATCAAATCAAAGAAACTATCAAAAAATGAAAACGTCTGAAACAGGTCCGAAGTAAAATGGCACTAGGAAAGCAACAAATTGCATCACTGAAAGACAAAAACGGTGAAGTCATTAAATGCAGAGATAAAATGGTGAAGAGAGTTGAAGAATTTTACAAAGAACTGTATGCATCAAAGACAGTAGTACCAATAGCTAACTTTTCAGTTGACACAAATG
The DNA here is from genome assembly GCF_032717465.1 of Coenobita brevimanus. Taxonomy (NCBI): domain Eukaryota; kingdom Metazoa; phylum Arthropoda; class Malacostraca; order Decapoda; family Coenobitidae; genus Coenobita; species Coenobita brevimanus. The sequence continues at coordinate 31,231,680 of NC_136993.1, forward strand.
AAATATCTCATGTAACACCAGACGAAGTAAATATTTCTCTTAAAAACATAAAAAGGGGGACGGCTCCGGGAGAAGATGGAATAGTAGCAGATTTACTGTTGGACAGAGGAGTAGAAGTACAAAATAGGCTTGCTCACTTATTTACTCAATGTCTAAAGAAGAAGAAAATTCCCAAAACATGGTGTAATGCAATAGTTATTTTACTCTACATAAATGGTGACTCAAAAGATCTTAATAACTGTCGAACCATTAGCTTATTATCATCATTTACAAACTCTTCACTAAAGTCCTTACGAAGAGAATAACAACAAATATGGAGGAAAAGCAGCCTCGTGAACAGGCAGGATTACGAAGAGGGTATTCAACCATTGATCGTCTACTCGCAATAAATCAGCTAACTGGGAAAACTACGGAATATAATAAACCACCGTGCTTAGGTTTTATTGATTACGAAAAGGCTTTCGATTCCGTGGAGCACATAGCAATTATAAATTCACTGCGAGAACACGGAGTGAATGAGAACATTGTAAAACTGCTCAAAAACATAGAGAGAGAGAGAGAGAGAGAGAGAGAGAGAGAGAGAGAGAGAGAACTGCTACAGTTAAATTACATAAGACTTGGATAAAATTAAGACTGAGAAAGGCGTGCGTCAGGGAGATACAATTTCACCAAAGTTATTTACAGCATGCCTAGAAAGTATTTTCAGAAAGTTTGACTGGGAAAACAGAGGAGTGAACATAGATCGAGAAGATCTAAACCATTTAAGATTTGCAGATGACATTGTCCTAATCTCAGAAACAGCAGAGACATTGCAAGAAATGTTAAATGACCTGATCAGAGAAAGTCTCAAAGCAGGGCTAAAGATGAACCTTAGTAAAACTAATGTTTAATCCACAGACACCAAAAAGGGACATCGGAATAAGCGGAGAAATTCTTGAAGAAGTAGAGGAGAAATACTAATATACACGAAAGATCATGATAGCGAAATAAAAAGACGCATAACAAATGTATGGAAAGCTTTCAGTAAACATACAGTAGAGACATCATGGAATGTTGCTTGGCAGTTTGTATGAAATGAAAAGTATATAACGAATGTATACTTCCGGCAATGACGTATGGATGTGAAACCTGGAAACTGACATATTCGATGGAAAACAAATTAATTCGTTCTCAGAGAGCAATGGAAAGGTCAGTGTTGGGAATATCTTTAAGAGACAAAAGTAAATGATATTACAGAAGTTATAAAAGAACAGAAATGGAGGTGGGCAGACCTTGTAGCAAGAATGAAGGATAACCGATGGAGCAAAAGGTTGGCTGACTGGACACCAAGAGATTGTAAGCATAGCAGAAAAAGGCCAGATAGGAGGTGGAGAGATGAGATAGAGATTTTTGCAGGGAAAACGAGGCAAAGATTGGCTCAGTCAAGGAATTCGTGGAGAAGGTTGGGGAAGGCCTTTGTTCAGCAGTGGATTTGTAATGGCTGATGATGATATATATGAGATATATTAACACTCTTATATGAAATGGATACCTGTATAATCGTTTATCATTTGTGCATAGTTAGATTTAATATTATAAAATATATATCTATTGCCAGACGCCTTAATCCCGTAAGGGATGGCCACAAGCAAATCGCATTCATGTTGCCCTGCCCCCTCCACTTAACTGCCCTGCTCCCACCTCACACCCCTCTCTCTCATATGCCTCTCCACTCCATCCCTCCATCTCATCCTTGGACTACCCCTCCCTCTTCCCCCTCCTCCTCACTCACATACAGTCTCCTCGTCAATCTCCCACTCTCCATCCTCTCCACATGGCCAAACCACCTCAATGTGTTTCTCCTAACGCCTCCTATCAAATCCACCACATCCACACCACAATGCTCCTTCACTTCCTCATTTGTCAGCCTGTCTCTCCATGTTACTCCACATGCTCCTTTCAAACAACTCATTTCCACTGCTCTCATTCTTGACTTCTGTCCCTCCAACAAGGTCCAAGCTTCACTTCCATACGTTAGAGTTGGTATGAAATACTGTCATGTAGTAACTTTTTCACTTCCATGCTCACTTCCCTGTTTCTTATCATTGATGTCAAGGAACTAGCAAACTTATTTCCTTGTTGTACCCGTTCAAGCACTTCACCCTTTAAACTTCCATCTTGACTCATCACATTACCCAAGTACTTAAACACACTCACATTTTCCATTGCCTCCTCATCGAACCTCACTGCATATTCAGTGACTTCACTTCTCTGGAAGACCATCACTTTACTCTTCCCTACATTCACCTTTAGATTCCGATTCTTACACACTTTCCCAACTTCATCCACTAAGCCTTGCAGCTCCTCTTCGTCTTCACATAACAACACAGTATGATCTGCAAACAACAGTACAGGGAGTTTCCAAACACTGCCCTCTCTCACTAGGGCCGCTCCAACATCCACTGCCCTACCTTGCATCTCCTTTATTATCCCATGCATATACAGACAGAACAACCATGGAGACATGACACATCCCTGTTTCAATCCAATCTTCAAAATGGAGAAGTCACTCAGTTCACTGTCCACACCCACTGCAGCCTTAGCACCATCATACATACTCTTCACGGCATTCAACACCTTCCCATCTACTTAATATATTCTTAATACTTTCCACAATCCCTGTCTATCCACCCTATCATATGCTTTCTCCAAATCCATGAAGCCCGCATACAACTTCTTTCCCTTGTTGAGAAGCTTTTCCACTAAAGATGTAAGAATGAATATCTGATCTACACAACCTCTTCCCTTCCTAAAACCTCCCTGTTCTTCTCCAACCAATTCCTCTGTTATTTCCCTAACTCTGTCAAGACGTATCCTACCATATACTTTTCCTATTACACTAACAGGACAAAGCTCCCTATGATTACCACATACTTCTTTTTCCCCTTTTCTTTTGTACAAGGGAATAATTATACCTGACTTCCAATCCTCCAGGACTCTATCTTCCTCCCAGGCCATTCTGCACATCTTCCACATCCACTCTACTACTATCTCTCCCCCATGCTTCAGCATTTCACCACACACTCCATCAATTCCTAGGGCTATCTCCATTTTAACTTTCTCCATTGCTTCCACAATTTCCACCACACTGATTTCTTCCTCTCTTCTCACATCCCTCCATCTCCCAGCCATTCCCCAGCTACATACACTCGCATTACTTTCCTTCTCTATGTTCAACAATTCTTTAAAGTGTTCTCTCAATCTCATCACTTCTTCTCCCTTCTCTACTAGTAATCTACCATTTTTATCTTTCAATACTCAACTAACTTCTTTGGCACCCAGCCTAACTCTCTTTACCTCCTTCCAGAACATTTTCTAACATTTCTTCAACTTTACACTCAAATTCCTTCCAATTTCCTCATCCACTCTCTTACTCTCCCTTACTAATCGTTTCATCTCTCTCTTCCTCTCTACATAAAACTCTCTCTTCCTTCTTTCAACATTTTCCAAGCCTCTGTTTCTCATCCACTCACTATATGCTTTCTTCTTTTGTGCCACAGCATCTCTCACCTCTTCATTCCACCACGCTGTTCCCTGCACACCATTTCATCTTCTCTTCAACCCACACACCATCTCAAATGCTGCACAGATTTCTTCTGTGAATATGTTACACCTTCCACGTCCTCCATCTGCTCCAATCCATATTTACCCAATCGCTCCTCCATTTCCCTTTTATATTCTGCCTTTTTTCCTTCCTCTTGCAGCCCTTCCACTCCCTTTGCGTAATCTACTTCCTCCTGTCTTTCCCTTCTTCTATTTCTCCATTTCCTTTGGACCTTGATTCTGACCATCACTTGGTGGTGGTCAGAAAAGCCACTCCCCACTCCCCCAGTCTCTATATACTCTTGCATCTGTTACACACCTTCTCATCCTTTCATCCACACACACATAATCAATCATTCCCTTCTGATCATTCAATTCACTACCAACCTTTCTCATCACTCACCATGTATACCTATGGATCATTTTGTGACTGAAGAGGGTATTGGCTATCACCAACTTTCTCCCGGCACGAATATACACTAAAGTACATCTCTGCAGGCACACCCCACTCACCTACTACTTCATCAAACTTCACATTCCCTAATTTTCCATTCATATCTCCAATTAAAAACGCTCTCTCATTCCTTTCAAACTTTTTCTTGCACGCTTCCACATTTGTCCAGAATTCTTCTCTCACTTTGTTTGCACGATCTTGTGTTGGCCATACACGCACATAATCACCCCCATTTCTTGTCTAACTTTCAACCTTACCCACACAATCCTTGAGCCTCCGATCCATACTCTCTTATATTCTCCTTCCATCTGTTACTCACAACAATACACACTCCTTCTCTTGCCCTCTTATTTATAATATATAATATGTTACCCTGTAATTTTCCTCCATTTTTCTTTTTTTGATTATATAATTTACAATATTTACATAGTATACACATTTCACTCAGTGGGTCTCAATAGAATGATAACGCTTCCTCCCGCATATACTGATTCCCAGTTTGCAATCCTTGCTTGCATTCTGTGCATAGCCAGTAGTATTATACTAAGTATAATGGAGGAGGTTATAAAGACAACTGCCACTTGGCTATACACATAATTTATATGGACTGAAGATACTGATACTTAATTCTTCCCAGGGCTTCATTCTTTGTTTAATTGCATAGTTTCAAACTTAGGTGAATTCAACTTAATAGTTGAGCTTATGTTTAAATCCATCTCAGGTAGTGGTAGGAAGACTTTGTGTGTGTAATTAAGGATTTCATAGTGAT
>NC_136993.1:31236584-31271725 GCF_032717465.1 Coenobita brevimanus
ACTTTATTGAAGAATTTGTAAATAACTTATAATAAGCTATTGGGTTGATAATTACTATAGTCTGACAAATCTAAACATAGGGTTTGGGTGGAGTCAGCCCCTCCCTACACTATTGCCATGTTTCCTAACCCTACGATGTATAACGCCTGTGGTTTGTGTAGTAGGAATGATACATAAACATAACTCATACTAATATAACTGTAATGAAAGTGCTGACATGTATCAAGGAAGAATAAAACTATTCTGCATACTATATTATACGGTAATAGAGAAACGTGGCATAAAATTTGGCAGTGTTGCTCTAAAAATATTCTAATTATTATTTACTTCCCCAACACTTCTAACATTGCTAATTAATTTAGCAAGTATAATTGCAAGAAAATTTGAAGGGATAAAAGTGGGAAGAGGCGATCCTTTCATAATTAAAATAAATATATCAAACAGCTCTGGGGTGGCAGCACTCACGCGACACGTGTTTATGTGTACGCTATGGGAGGTCGCCAACCCCCTACAGGATTTAGGCCTATTGGGGAAACCTCTATAAAAAAAAAACGCGCCGTGACTTTTACCTCAAGGGTGGTGCGGAAATAAAGTCAAAATTATAATCCATACATAAAAATGGAAGTAAAAAACCATGGATGACACATAACAAAATCTAGCGAGAGAGAGAGAGAGAAATAATAATAATAATAATAATAATAAAACTTTATTTCCACTAAACAGTGGGTATTCTTATACATTATACAGTAGTACAGCATACAGTATGAAAGTTCTATACACAATATAATACAAGTTGATACATATGGTGGAGAATAGTGACAGAGAGGGAAATGGTTTAAAAGGTGTGGGGACACTTAGGTTAAAAATAGATCAATTAAGGGATTTAGGAACGAAGGCAGTGGGAAGGATTAAGACAGATGGGATTGTAAGATTAGGGAGTTTGAGCAATAGGGTAGAATGTATGCTCTCAATAAAAGTATAGCAATTATCAACGGCTAATTATTATACAGGTGTTGATGGTGGGGGTCTATATTTATAGGAGGTGTTGGTGGTGGAGGTATAGCGGGTGTTGTTGATGGGGGTGTTGTTGGGGGTAGGGGTATAGGGGGTGTTGGTGGCAGGGGTATAGGGGGTATTAGAAAAACGGAGATCACAAGAGGGAAACAGTGTCAAGGTCATCGCTGATGGAGAGGTCAGCTCGGAAACGTGGCAACAGTGCAGGGAGGGGGTGACTCCACCAAAACCCTACGTTTAGATTTGTCAGACTATAAGATCTTTTGAATCACCTTTATTGTAAAGAAGCATAACTATTGCAACTCACAGTATTTGGGAAATTTTCTTAGAGCGTGTTTGATACTCGTGCATCTGACAGTAAATCTGCCACTGTTCAAGCTTCTACTTGGGCCTTCCCTCTCATTTCATACTTTTAAGAGAAATGTTTATTTGTCTTGTGTTACCTCAGGTATTAACACTTGTGTCAACTGAAAACTTAGCTATTGGTACCATTTTCGTTGTTGCATACAGTTTTTTGTATAATTTTTAAACTCTTTGCACCATCCTATCTCGACATTTCATTACAAAGTTTTTTTTTTTTTTTTCAGTAATATAATAAGTTGCTTTCCTACAGCCATTTTACTTCGGATCTGTTTCAGACTTTCTCCTTTTTATGTGGGTTCTTTGAGCTGATCCGTGTTTCTCTTTCCTTTCTCTTCTCTCTGTATCTTATTGATAAGCTACTTTGATTCCACTCGTTCTTTTCCATATTTTTTTGTTTTTACTTTCATTTCCTTTCTTCTTTCATGAGCTCGAAGGCCATTTAACGAATTAGCTTTCCCGAATACTTCCCCTGATTATCCTAGTATCATTCTTAGCATAACTTAGAGTCTAAATGAAAGGCTGCATTGCTTTCACTTGCTTTTATTCTCCATGTCTTTTAATTTTTAATCAGCTTATTTCTTTCACTTCTCAAATTGAATATGGCTGTGCAATCCGCCATTCTATAATCACTTCCTACATTTACTGTGTTGATAACTTTAACAGTTATGTTCGTGCTGTTCTTTGCCGTTATAAAGTCAGTTTCACTTTTTTTCTCTCCATTTGGACTTTTCCAGGTCCATTCTGTCCATGTTCTTTTGTGAAAGATTGCTTTCATTATGCTCATTTCAGTATAAAATTTAGCATCATATCACCTGTCATTCCTTTCTGCCACGCCAAAGCTTCCCATACATGCTTCTCCATTTTTCACTTTGCAAACCTTTGCATTGAAGTCTCCTTTAAGTATAGTATGTCAGGTCTTTTCTTCTTCCATAATCTGGGAGATCCGGTCATAGAAAGTTTCTGTTTTTTCATACGAGCATTTTGAAGTCGATGCATATGTTTGTATTACTTTCAAGGTGTACCTTTTGCCTAGCCTTATTAATGTTATTGCCACTCTGTCAGATACACTGCTGTATTTAACAACAATCTTAGCAATACTTCTGTTAATTAGAACCCTACACCAATTACTTGTTCATTTGCCTTCCACTGTAGTAAAACAGGTGGCTACTTTCTTGGAGCTGAATTAAATTTTCTTCTTTTCTGACCTATAATCTCCCGACTAATGTTTCCAGTTCAGCCTTAAAGGTGTCAAGTTTGTAATCTTCTGCAAGACTTCTTACATTGTATGTGTAGAACTTCACTCATTTCAGTTTATTTTGTTTCAGTCTCTGAATTGCCGGGACGGTGCTTACCCGCTTTTGGTTCCACACTACCCGTACACAGAGGAGGCAGTGCTGTTGCACCTTTGGTAGATGACGATTCAGTAGAAATGCATGGTAAGTCATCACCAGTAGAATTCATCTTTTGTTAGAAGGACTGTGGCAAATAATCTTGTCTCCCTGCCACTTAGTTTATGATGAGTTGTTTTTGTGATACCTTATTCAGTATATTAATGGAGCCCTATATGTCTATGGGGGGTCCCATGGTCCACTCCGTCTAGGATGGTACCTCGTATTATATGCAAGGCCTTCCCCTGTCCTCTTCCCGTGGACATGCCAACATTTAAGTCCAAAAAGTCGCTTAGCTCATTTTCGGCAACCATTTCCGTCCACGTAGTCTTGCATATCTTAACAGTATTCACACATTTTTTTTTTTTTTATACGAGGAAGAAGGAACCAAAAGCCATGAGCCCGCAGTAACAGTTCCCTCCAAGAGAAAAACAAAATACAATAGAGAGCCAAATTCAAGATCCGATCATTTTGAGGTCCCTGAACACACTGCGTTTGAAAGACTGGAGATCATAGGCAGCAGGAAATACAGACAGAGGGAGACAGTTCCAGAGCTGACCTGTTGCATAAATGCAAGACGGGGAATAACGGTTAACTCTTGCATTAGAGAGTTGGACAGAAAAGGGATTAGAGTTTGCTGCCAGACGGGTGCTACGCACCCGTCGTAGAGGTGGAGGAATGCAAGCAGACAGTTCAGCGGAGCAGTGACCATTAAAGTAGCGATAGAAAAGAGATAAAGATGCATCAGAGCGGCGCAGAGACAGAGGTTGAAGGGAGTCAATAAGAGGAAGAGAGTTAATGAGACGAAAAGCCTTTGACTCCACCCTATTGAGAAGAGCTGTATGTGGGGAGCCTCCCCACACATAAGAGTTGTACTCCACACAGGGGCGGATAAAACCCCTGTATAGAGTCAACAATTGTGCAGGGGTAAAGAAAGAGCGGAGTCGGCTTAGCACACCCAATCTCTTGGAAGCAGATTTTACAAGAGATGTAATATGATTTTTCCAAGATAAGTCCCGAGTAAATGAAACCCCAAGCATGTTCAAGGATGGTGCAGGATTAAGCTGAATATTATTAAACATTAGTGGGTATACCTGTGGAAGATTTTGTCGGGTTGATAGGTGTAAGAACTGAGTCTTAGATGCATTAAAGACAACCATATTATTTTTACCCCAGTCAGAGATACGAGCCAAGTCAGACAGTAGGTGTGCCATAGCCTCATCCCTTGTTTGTTGAAGTAACTGTTGAGATGGGCGTTGCGGGAACCGAATGGAAAGGTGAAGGGTGGAGTCATCAGCATATGAGTGGATAGGGTTAGATGTACAGCTTAGAAGATCATTGATGAATAAAAGGAAGAGAGTTGGTGATTGGACAGAGCCCTGAGGAACACCACTGTTGATAGATCTAGGAGAAGAATGATGGCCGTCTACAACAGTGGCTATAGAACGACCAGAAAGGAAACTAGCGATGAAGGCACAGATAGAAGGATAGACGCCATAAGAGGGCAGTTTGGAAATTAAAGATTTATGCCAGACTCGGTCGAAAGCCTTTGAGATGTCAAGTGCAATGGCAAAGCTTTCGCCAAAGTCCCGAAAGGAGGATGACCAGGAGTCTGAAAGGTAGGTGAGAAGATCGCCAGTGGAGCTTCCCTGACGGAACCCATACTGACGATCGGAAAGAAGGTTGTGATAGGAAAGATGCCTTAAAATTTTTCTATTAAGAATTGACTCGAAAACTTTTGAAATACAGGACGTCAAAGCAATTGTACGATAGTTGGAGGGTTGGGAGTGGTCACCCTTCTTTGGGACTGGCTGAATGAGAGCAAACTTCCAGCAAGAAGGAAAGGTACAAGTTGACAGACAAAGGCGAAAGAGTTTGCCTAGGCAGGATGTAAGCACAGAAGCACAGTTCTTGAGAACAACAGGAGGGACCCCATCAGCCCCATATGCCTTGTTAGTACTGAGGCCAGTGATGGCAGAAAATACATCAACTGAAGAAATTTTAATGTCAGCCATGAGGAAGTCAGAGGGGGGAAGTGATGGAGGAACAGCACCGGAATCGTCTAAGGTGGAATTGGAGGAGAAAGTCTGTGCGAAGAGATCTGCTTTATCAGTAGAAGAAATTGCTACAGAACCATCAGAGTAGAAAAGAGGAGGGAAGGATGATGAGGTAAAGTTGTTAGAAAGATTTTTGGCACGATGCCAGAAGGAGCGGGAAGAATTCGAGTTGGAGAGTTGAGAGCATTTAGTATGGATGAAATTATTTTTAGTAGAGCGAAGAACAGACTTAGCACGATTCCGGGTAGAAACGTAAAGACGATGTGATTCAGGGGTGGGTTGGCTCCAGTACCTTTTGTAGGCCTTCTCCTTGTTGCGGACAGCATTAGAACAAGCGTGATTAAACCAAGGCTTTCTTGCATTAGTCAAAGGATATGAGAAAGGAATGTATGCTTCCATGCCCGAGAGAATAACCTCTGTAATGTGCAAGGCACACTCAGATGGCTCACGGCCATGGAAGCAATAATCATTCCAGGGAAAATCAAAGAAGTACTGCCTGAGGGCCTCCCAGTCCGCGGCTCCAAAATGCCACAGACGACACTTCCCTGGAGGGTCCACAGGCCGTACCGGAGTGATAGGACAGGTTAAGGTAATAAGGTTGTGATCGGAGGAGCCCAACGGAGAGAAAAGATTAACAGAGTAAGCAGAAGGATTAATTGTAAGGAAGAGGTCAAGTATGTTGGAGCTCTCTCCAAGGCGGTCAGGGATACGGGTAGGGTGTTGTACAAGCTGCTCTAGGTCATTAAGGATAGAAAAGATGTAGGCTTGTTCACCAGGTGGATCCGTGAAAGGAGAGGAGAGCCAAAGGTGGTGGTGAACATTGAAATCTCCAAGAATTGAGATTTCAAAGAAAGGAGAAATGGACAGAATGTGTTCCATTGTAGAAGTAAGATAGTCGAAGAATTTTTGATAGTCAGTAGAATTAGGGGATAAGTAAACAGCACAGATATATTTAGTCAGAGAATGACAGGAAAGCCGAAGCCAGAGTGTGGAGAATTCAGAAGAATCAAGTTCAGGAACACGAGAGCAAGATAAGTCGTTGTGTATGTATACACAACAGCCACCTTTGGCTTTGAAATGAGTATAGAGAAAGTAGGAGGATACAGAAAAGGGTTTGCTGTCAGTTGCCTCAGACAGCTGAGTCTCCGTTAGAAAAAGAAGGTGAGGTTTAGAGGAGGAGAGGTGGTGCTCAACAGAGAGAAAGTTAGATGAAAGGCCGCGAATGTTGCAGAAATGAAGAAGAAGAGAGTCAGACAGTGGTTCCAGGCACCTCGAGTCGTCACCAGGAGAGGGGCAGATGGCGGGGGCATTTATTGCCCCCCCCCTGGGGACTCCGAGGCTTGGTGAATCGACGCCATTATGGTGAATTTTGAATAGGAAGTGTAGTGTGTACTGTGCATGTAGTTTGGTGAAGATAGTTAGAGAAATTTGTACTGGAGAGCATGCTGGCCTACTCTCTGTGTAACTGAGACACTGAAAAAGTTCAGCAAAGGGGGATGGTCAGGAACTAGTCCTGAGGGCTGATGAAACGGGAGCTCCAGCACTCCCTGTCATCAGCTTTCCGTCCACCTCGGGAGTACTGCCCTGCTCGACTGGTGCTACAGTCTACTCCACTTATCTACCATGTACATTTTCATCAACTTTAACTTAACTTTTCTGTCTACTCTGCCAGTTACTTTCCCGATACCCATTAAGGCACCATACAGCTTGTCTGTGATAAACGTTCGAAAGATTTTTTTTAGTCTACTCAGTCAATCCTTATAACAATCATCACTGATTATTTGCATAGACTAATTTAATAACAAGTCCGTATCAAATGTATCATAGGACCTAGATGTGTGTAATATTTTCATATATACTGCCAAATCAACAAAAAAGGTGTTTATGAGTTCCATGATTTTATCTTTTGTTCAGGTAAAAGATATAGTACACGTCATTACTGCGATATTATGTAAAATACAACGAAATAACAAATCAAAATTCTATTGAAATATGAGATATTCCCTAATTTTTGATGAGTGACTTGTCGGCACCGAGGTGAAGGGTACACTCGTTGGAATGCCAGCCATCCAATGAGGCGGGAACTGGGATGGTGCACATTCGAGTATGGTATCAGACAAATTTTCTAATTTACCCAACAGTGTTCTGCTATCGCACTACTTTACATTATGCTTTGAACTTTCAGTTCGTCAGTAAGTATTTTATCATTTTAGCTTCGACTAACTACAATTACAACAGCTGTGACAAGATATGGGCTGCGAGATAATTAAAGGTGATGGGTGACATATACCCTTTTCTTCCCCCATGTCTACTGTACCAGTAGTTTGTCCAAATTCATGGAATATGTTTTATTTCAATGGAATTCCAATGTCTTATTAATTTAGTTTTCATAATATCGCAGTACTTTAAGTTGCCAGAACAAGGGGAAAAATCAACCAACTCATAAAACATTGTGCAAACTGCCGTTTTGGCAGGAGATATGAAAATTTCTCAAATATCTAGGCCAGAGGTAGGGTATCAAGCTGGTGGTCCCTGGGCCACATGTGGCCCTCGAAGAGAACAAGAATGGCCCGCAATGACATAAGAAAAATAATAAATAATAAACTAAAAATCGCATAAAATTTGTCATATAATCAAGTGAACAAATGTTTCAGCACTGTTAGGAAATATTTATTGGCATTTTGACTGATGAAAATACCATTTGAATAATTTATTGGTGAACAAATATGTCACGAAACCTATTAATATATTATCAATAACTTGAAGCAGAAGCCAATGCCACTGCAAGGGTTAGAAGGCATATCTAACTTCTCCGAAGGTTTGAATAGGCTGTTGCTTTACCATATTATATATCATACCGGAATTGATTTCACTCAATAAGTTTCCAATTTTATATTGAAAATTTAAAATTTGCATGCAATTTAAGCTTCTAGGCAAAGATAGGCCTTTCCTACTAGGAACTATTATTTTTACTTGATCTCAGAAAAAAAAAATGTGGATTGGAGGGCAAACTGAAACTGTTACAAATTAATCCTTGAGGTGTAGACCATGTTTGTGTTTAAATAATATATATCTCACTTCATTACGTGTTCCTTTTATATACCTACCCTGATGTAGATAAGGTTAGGTAGACTTGGCCCTCAGACGATCGACAGAAGTGAAGTGTGGCCTTGGGATGGATTGAGTTTGACACCATTGATATAGGCCATCTGATAGTCTTTGTAAGGCCGCGTTATAGAATTAGTATGTGCATAAAAGTATATATATATATATATATATATATATATATATAAAATGTAGGTAGGTAGATAGATAGAATGATAGAGTGATACAGATAGGTATATAAATATTATTAATCCAGTCTTATCGCCAAGCGGTTATTATACCCCAAGTAAATAAAAACAATGTGAAATACATCATTACTGGTGAGTACACTAGGGCAACCAATCAGCTACAAGTTTTCAAAACCTTAATGCTCATTTTTTCTCAGACGAGATCGAATAGGCTGGTGCTTTTCCCCTTAACTTTCTTCAGTGTCCCACATTCTCCTTTCCTACTGATCCAGTCCTTTCTTGCCTCTCTTCTTCTCACAGTCAAGCTACAAACACAATTGCAGGCATTGTTTTCGTTGTATATACGCGTATTCAGATCCTCATTAAGAGTCTCTCTCCATCTGGTTGCTCTCATTTCTACTCTAGCATTCTAACCTTGGCTTCCTCCATGTGTGCAGCCTCACATATGCTGCACTAGCAGGGGTACCCGGCGTTGCCGGACCAAAAAGGCGAACACTCTGATCCTATTTTCTCTAGTTCAATCTTCTCTCTACTCCAGAAAGACCATGTACCTATTATGCTTTTGAAGAGGGATTATAAGAGGCCCAAGAACTTTCTATTTCAGCTTTTGCAGACTAACGCACAGTATTTGTGTGAACTTGATTACTATTACCGGTGACCTAAAGTGACCTCTCACTGGTGACCTCAATGACCTCACAGGTCAACCGCACATAGCCTATGTAGGAACTGGAGGTCATATGAGTCTCCATGCCAGAAATTGGGCTCCAGGGGTACCCGGCGTTGCCCGAGCCCAAAAGGCAAACACTTTACCGGTGACCTCAAATGACGTAGATCAGAATTTTGACCCATCTAAAACCATCCTTGGGTCACCCTGATTCTGAATATATATGGGTCTGGGGGTTTCTGGCCCTTGGTTCGGGCGTGATTGAAGGACAAACAAACAAACAATGCAGTTCTTTTATAAATGTAGATGTAATAGGAAGCAGTAAGAAGACAGCAGGACTGCACCTGGAAAACGTGGGGGGGCAAAAAAGTGGTAGAAGATATTCAAAGAGATTAGAGGAATAAGCAGGGTACAGATAATGTGGAAGTAAAGCACTTCATGAAAGGTAGAGATGGATCGATACACGCAATGTCTGTCAAGACGCAAGTCTAATATTTTTTTTTTTTTTTTTTTTTTTTTTTTGACCATCGACAGAAATATTTCTCTTCCGCAGTCACTATGAGTCACATTATGATGATTTTCTTGCCTGCAAATTTTTTGAAAGGTCTAATGAATTGGATATGAACTCGTAGCCTGTTTCACTGGAGCATTGTTCAAAGTCCTCCACTTTTGTAGATGTTGAGAGAGTTAAAACATTCTTCTTTTGCTGTTTTACTTACTTTTCTCGATTGTTTACGTGTATGACTGTGTATGTGATTAATAGCTCGTTCCCTTAGGTCCAGTAGCCTGTTGTCACAAAGCTTTTCATGTCACCATCGCTCTAAATACCCACTCTCCATCCAGAATACATACTACAACTGTTTCATTGATGACTGGTGCACTGGCATTGCCGGGAATTTCTGTGTTACTGGCTGTCGTGGAAGAACATTAATTTTGTGCCACGGAATTTCAGTTAATCAGATTGTTCCTTGCCCCACCTTGTGCACAGATCCTCACCGTTTCAGACAGTAGACGATCACTAACAACTCTGTCTTCATCCACCGGGTGTAAATTTTGATTATAAACAAATACAGTAATAGTTAAAGCTAGAAGCATCTCACAACAAGAAGTTTTGACTTGTTATATCATATTATCCCCCCCCCCTCTCTCTCTCTCGTTTAAGTTATAATAGTACTTGAAACGTACATCCTCCGATAAGTTTCTTCATTTCTTCTATTCCATTTATGTTCATGCTGTTCCAGTGATATTAATTCCATTTCATCATTTCCACCATCACATAATCCCTTTCTTGCCCTTATAAAAATTTTGTCACACATGAACTATATACAGTATTCATCACCCTAATATTAATTTCTATACATAAACAATCGTTTTATTGTACAGTCGGTTTATTCGGTCCAAAATGCCCAGCGGTCGTCCCAAGTGCAGTACCTTCTCTAACATGGGTTTGCATTATTATTTCCCGACACAAACGCCTTCAGAGTTTTGTGTTTCTCCATTGCTTAGGATCATCAGAAAACTTATCTGACTCACCTTCATCAAATAATTTTTGAGCATACAATCAGATAATCACATAAATGTCAATATTCACTTTAATTATTACATGTGGTGCCCCTTCATTTAAGGACATCAGGAGCTGAGACAATAAACAGATCTCAGTATTGGTTTAAAATATTGGTGATATACTGAGAAACGTGGTTATGCAGACAATTGTAAGGTAAAGGAAGAAGAAATAAAAGAAAAGCATTCAGGAGCCGAATGCTAATCGCCCGCCAGAATATGCTGTGGCCAAGTCCAAGATTTCGGCCATATGATGGCTCAAGATGTTCATGAGATATAATGGTGCTCAAGGCGGGCGATAAAAACTAGTTGACATTTGGCGGCCATTTTGGTGACTTTGATGTTGACCCCGAGTGCTCATGTTGGAACTCGGACAAGATTTTAGCCATATCTTGATACCCTGAAGGTTTCATATTGATAGTTGAAGCCGTTCATCAGATATAATGAGAACACACACACACACACACACACACACACACACACACACACACACACACACACACATCGACAGACACAGAGGCAGGCAAAAACATTATGGCTCCGCCTTCAAAAGTCGGGCGATAAATGTGAGAAAAACGGTTTGACATTAGTTGTATCTCAGACAAGAAAACTATTTTTGGAAGTGGTACAAGATATTGCCATAACGGTGAAAATGAGAAGATTGAAAGTAAAAGAAAATTTAGTGGCAGATGAGAAGATTATCGAGAAGAAAATCTACCGAATCCGTTGAAGCTCAGACGAAAACACTACCGAGAAGAAAAACTGCTGAATCGGTTCAGGGTGGGAATAGGACAGTAATAACTCTTTTTATTACCGCTGACGCACAAAACCGGATTAACCTGTGTGAGAAAAAGACACTGTCAGAAAGAAACCGAGACGTGAAACATGTTGAAGAAAGCAAAGGCAACTAATAATGTTGAGGTATAACGAAAATTATTAAGACATATGGCATGGGCGGACCCAGGGATATTTTTGAGGTGTTGCCCATATCATTTACCAGATTATGAGGGCTCGACATCGCCTTGATCTACGTTAACTGTCATTTGTCAGCAAGGATGGTTTATGTGGCAGATATATACTTAATAAATAAGAAATGCAGTCTTTTAATGTACAGTACGGAATATTACCTTTGTGTAATAATCCAGGGGTGTTGCCCGGGCTGCCTGGGCACCACCCATAGATCCGACCATGATGGCAATGAATAACACGAAAAATTAGATGTGAAAATAAATGAAGTAGATGATTGTTGTTTTAGTTGAGTGAAAAACTCTGAGTATACCTTCGTATGACATACAGGTTATCGAACTAAATAATAATTATTGTTGTGGAAAAGAATTGTGGAGTGTTGTAAGCAAAGTATACGAAAAAAATAATAGGGACGTTATGGTGCAAAGGACTATTATATTGTGAGCGCAAAGTGTTACACATGAGAGAATAATTTAAAAACAGAAATGCATGTGCAGGATACTGATAAATAACTTAGTTATGCATATAATAAAATAAGACGTTTGGTTTTATATTTGACTGTAAATCGTTTTTTCACCTAAGTGTTAAATAATTTGTCAAAATATCGTATGTTGGCAGTCCTCTCTTTAAACATGGGCCAAATAGGTTATTAATGCGTTGACAGAGTATATTTGGCGTAAATATTTTGTGTTATGAATTACTTTGAATAATAGCTGTATCACTGGTGCAGGAAATGACTATAGGCTGTCCGTCACCACTGAATGCAATTCCGTGCAGTCTATAACGGGCCGCACAGGTCACCGCTTGTCTAATATAGGTATTTGTATATTGCAGGTACAGTAAGTGTAGTTAAGAAAACGTTTTTGAATAACTGCCAGAACTGGAGCCTTACCTTGTCAGTAGTTCCCGCCAGCAAAACCTTCACTCACTTTGCACGCTTACCCACTGCTGCAGTAGACGCTCACCTTTATGTCTTTATATACGGGTGGCCATCACGCTCACCAGAACGCACTGACGTAAAGCAAGCATTTATTTTTTTTCCCCATACGTGCGTAACTCACCCTGACATTTGTCTTCGGGAGAATCCCCCCACCCTCTCTCTCTCTCTCTCTCTCTGGGCCATTATCTTCCATAAGTGATCAGTTTTTAATGCGGTATGTACTAAGGATAGAAGCATTTCTATATGACATTACAACAGCTCCTGTGTCATAAGAAAGCAATTTTCGTTCTGTAATCATAGTACTTTTTCCTCTGTAATAAGAATAAAATATTGGCATAATAAATATTATGTAACTGATCCATCCATGAATCAGTCTTTTATTCCCCGATCAGAACTGTACAAACTCCTGCTAGTCGTGACACTGCATGAGGGGCAATATGGCAACGATAAATTCAAGCCATAACTTGGATTTTACCCCATCATTACAATGAAAAGATTTTTTTTTCAGTCGACTCTAACCGCATTCAGATAATTATTTCAGACAGACATCGATCACACTGAAGGGGTTAATGAAGGTTATACTTAACCTATCTACAGTATATTGAAAGCTCTCTCAGGAACTGATTAGCGTCATTTGGTAACAGTAGAAATAAAGCGGATACATCGTGCTGTGGCTGGATTTTGTTAAACCATTATGGGTGACAAATGGTTGAAGTGTCTTGTTAGTGTTGTTATCGTTGTGGCTCCAGGCTCATCAAATGTGCACCCGGTGGACTGCAGGCTTAAGTTGCTAGCTTCCTGCAGCCTACAACCCTCGTGCAGGGAACATGGCAGTAGCTGAGGCACGTTTGCATAACCTAGTAACAGAGCCTTGCGGTTATATCGATGCCACCACATGAAGTGTCCCTCTCCAACACCTGAAGTACCTTAACAGCACTAGTAGTTGTAACCCCAGGTTCATCAGAATGTGAACCCAGTGGACTGTAGACTGAAGTTACCCTCTTCTGCAGACCACTGTCCTCCTTTTGTGGGATAAGGGAGGACGCTGAGGGACATTTGTAGAGCTGGACATCTGCTCTGCCTAGTTATGTCGGCGCCACCAAATGAAGGCACCCTTCTACT
Source organism: Coenobita brevimanus (assembly GCF_032717465.1). Classification (NCBI taxonomy): domain Eukaryota; kingdom Metazoa; phylum Arthropoda; class Malacostraca; order Decapoda; family Coenobitidae; genus Coenobita; species Coenobita brevimanus. Next base: position 31,249,952 of record NC_136993.1, read on the forward strand.
TAGACCCATTATATCCGTTTCAAAAGATTAGGAGTATCATTTTTACTTTTGTGGCCTCCCGTATAGCTTCTTAAATCCATGAGGTAGTTGGCTGGCGCATTTAATTCTTTATTTATTTATTTATTTGTTTATTTCTTTATTGGTTGCACAGCCGCTTAAACATTTCATAATAATCTTCTTTCGTGAACAACTTGTTCATCAACACTGTATGTTTACATTTCGATGCAGTAATACGCTGAGGACTATAGAGCAGATAACTACTATAAAGGTTTCGATCACGGAAAAGTAAATGATGGACAATAGTTTAGTTTTATTAATGCAATCTTTGACGGCAATAAGAGGATGAGGGATAGCTTTTGAGTGAATTTCTGTGACATCCAGTAGACATTATGACACTGAGGAGGGTTTCAGGGGTGGAGAAATTCAACTGGGTTTGACTGTTATTTATGTAAGTTTGTCTGTTATAATAATGCCATGGCTAGTTAAATTCGAGAGAAAAGCATTTAGATCACCCGATATTAAAATGGGTTTTCATCTAAGCATACCGGCCTAAAGATGTCCTCAAGATAATCAACTGTATTAGAGGAAGCTTTAAGGTGTCCACGAATGAAACCTGTTATACCAGAGGAAAACTTTCCACACTGTAGTTCAGTGCATGCATCCCCAACGCCTAATTGACGTGTTATCTTCGAACCAACTAATTCTGGTTAACTGTTATTTTGCACATATTATGCAAAGACCTTCAGTACGCCCGTTATCACAGCAAAAACACTTTTCCATATGTCTACATATATGTCTACATATATTCTCTAATACAGAGAATATATGTCGCTTTCAGACAATAAAAAGTTCACTCCATAAAAGATAGACTGTAAGACAGAACACTAATGTGTAATCATTCAAGATTATTATTATTAGGTAGATATCCGGCTGGACCTTCGGCCCACCTGTTAGCATTCTACTGACCACACAGACACCTTTATGGCCATACTGGTAGCTATTTATCCGTTGAGTTTATGATCAAGTCTGTAATTTGACTGGTGTTCATTAACCCGCGCCGTCCCGAGGACGTACTTCCACGTCCTCACGTTTTGTCACAGCCAGTCCCGAGGACGTACTTCAACGTCCTGCAATTGCAAGGTTCATAATTTCCACAAATTTCAAAATTCGCGGGAGATTTTCGTTTCGCCCGGGTACCCAAGCCTCCCCTACCTGCCGCCAGGCGGGCAGCGTCCTAGACCCCGCGTGACCCGCGCTCGCCCTTGTCTCGGTCACTCACCTGCCAGGAGTGACCCAGGTCAGACATGGCGCGGAAAGGTCTCTCAGATGAGCAAATTGCATCCGTCCTGGAAGCCTTCACTGGAGACAGTGATTCTCCACTCGATGATGATGTGGTGGATCGCGATTACGTCCAGCCAGAGGAAGAAATAAGTAGCAGTGATGAGGAGGTCCCTTCGCCCCGAAAATCGCGGTATGTGACATACCGTAAGGCAAGGGAAGGCCAGGCTGCTCCCCAACCACGTGCACAGCTATCTCTCCATCACGATTCTGATCAGGACGAGGATGAGGACGATGAGGATGACGGAGGGCTAGGACGTGATATCGCCGAGTGGTTGGGAAAGGAAAAAATATCACCACATGGATCAGAAGGTGGGGCGAGACGACACCTAAGGTATGGTTCAAGTACTTTGTCTGGGGAAGTAGCAAGTGGTGTGGTGGGATTGCTGGGAGAAAGGGAAAGTGTTGTGGCGGCAGCGCGGGGTGAAAGTGAGAGTGGTGTGGGGGTAGTGCGGGTGAAGGGGCCATTGGTGGGAGGGAGGGCAGCACGAGCACGTGGTGCTCGTAGGCCTAGGGGAGAGGAGGTTGAGTCACTCCCCAGCACTTCTTTCGCCCCTGAATATGCCCAAACTTCCTCCCCACAGCCCCAGGATGTGGGGAAAGGAAAGAAAGGGAAGGGAAAGGGTAAAGGAAAAGGGAGAGGGAAGAGAAGTGCGAGTGATGAGAGGCGCTGCTCTCCACCTCCCCAACCAACCCCACCACCCACACCAACCCACCCAGAAGAACGGGACGATGGTGACGTGGCTGGAGACGGTGGTGTCACGTGGAACTGGGAGGATGGGAGTAATTTTACTCCCATCATTCACCAGTTCACTGAGGAGTGGCGGTCAGGTTGCACGGCTCCAGGTGTAAATGCTGGGTCGTCACGTTTAGATTTTTTCAATTTGTTTTTTGATGAGGCGTTTGTTGGGCGCATAGTAGAAGAGACGAATATATTTTCACAATCCCAGCGCCTTGAAAGTGAACGCCTAGGAACCACTAGCAAGCATGCAGAACAGTATGACTTTCCCGTGACTATATCAGAGATGTTCCTATTTTTGGCCCTGGTAATCTTGATGGGTGTGGTGAAGAAAAATCAAATTCCTGCCTATTGGACAACGGACCCAATCATCCTAACACCTTTCTTTGGAAAGGTGATGGGTCGTAATAGATTTCAGTTTATTCTCGGCCGCCTCCACTTTTTTGATGCAGATGATCCAGCCAATGCAAATAACACCGATAAAATGAGGGAGAATTAGGCTGGTATTTGATCATTTACGGGAAATGTTCCGCTCCTCATTTTATCCCTACAGAGACCTCGTCATAGACGAGAGTCTTGTGTTGTGGAGAGGCAACATTTCCTTTAGGCAGTATATACCCAGCAAGAGACACCGTTTCGGGTTCAAGATCTTTGTTATGTGTGACTGTAAGACCGGTTATGTGCAAGACATAGTCTTGTACACGGGCGCACAGACAGATATAATAGAAGATCGGAGTATAGGACTCTCTGGGGCCGTGGTGAAGACAATGATAGAAGAGTACCTTCATCGTGGTCATGTTTTGTACCTGGACAACTGGTACACTAGCCCTCTTCTCGCTAGGTTCCTCCACCAACACGACACCGGAGTCTGTGGTACAGTCAAGAGAAACCGTCGCCATATGGTCAAGATAGGGAGGAAACTTGACAAGAACGAGGTGGTTTTCTTCCAGGCCAATAACATCCTTGCCACCCTGTGGAACCACAGCAGGGAAGTTTGCCTCCTATCAACTGTTCACAGCCCCCTGATGCACCGCACAGACTCCGTGGATCACCGTAAGCGAGAGGAGGCGTAACGTATGGAAACCAGAGTCTGTACTTGCCTATAATCTGAACATGAGGCAAGTTGATCAGTCAGACTCGATGATTTCAAGTGTTGACTGTGCCAGGACAACGATGAAGTGGTACAAGAAACTCTTTTTCCACTTGCTCGACATCACGGTCCTGAACGCCCACTACCTGCACGCAATGACCACCGGAGTATCCGAGACCTTTGAGGGGTTTGTGAGGGAGCTGGCACGTGAAATAATCGCCAAGCATGCCCAGGAAAGACCCCCACACCGCCCCCGCGCCCCCCGTGCTGCTCAGACTCCCTACGTCTTGCAGCCCGCCACTACCCCAGCGCAATCCCTTCCGAACCAAACCGTCAGTAAACCCCAGCGTCGCTGCAATGTTTGTAAGGATTCGACATTCTGACCATCATCGCAGAGAAAAGACTCAAGATTCGAGTGTCGAAAGTGCAATGTTGCGTTGTGCCTTCAGCCTTGTTTCAAGGAATATCATAATCTCGTACACTTCTGAAACTGTGTGGGAAGGCGAAATGACGCTCATGATAATGGTAAGGCCAGTCAGTAGGTGCTAAGTCAAATATAAAGTTGAAACGGGTGTTATTTTTTCAGAAAAGTAATGTATAAGATGAGAATTAGTGTAAGTGGAAAGAATTGTTATCAAAACTAAACCCACTGTGTAAATCTGGTCGGTAAATATGTGATAGCAAGGAAATAAAGTGGAAACGGGTGTAATGTTAGCATGAATAAAACGTATAAGTTGAACATTACTGTAAGTTGTCATAATTGATGTCACGAGTACGCCCACATTCTGGTCAGTAAGTATGTGATAGGAATTATATACAGTGGATGATGTTGTAATGTTAGTAGTAAGGTATTTTATAAGTTGATTACTTGTGTAAGATGAAACAAATGATATCGCGATAACACTCCCTGTGTAAGTACGCGCAAATATGACGCTAAGTTCCATCGTACGTTCAGAAATGATGTGATATCAATTATATCAAGTGTTTACATGTGCAATGTTAGTGTAGAATAATTATATAAGTACAAAAATAGGTTGTAAGTTGAATTAGTTGTCATAGCGACTTCACCGTGTGTGTTACTATGCGCTATTATTACGCTATATATTTACGTAAGGCCTGAAATAATCTCAAAACAGTTATATAAAGTTGAAAAGTGTATAATAATATTAGAAAGGTATTATGTTAGTAGAAAAAGCACAATACGAAGTGAAACATCAGTCACAGCGAGTTCACTCACTACGTAATTTAGCGCTAGCATTACGCTAAATGTTATCAAAAGGCCTGTGAATACGTAAAAACAGTTCAATATATTGTAAAATGGTATAATGTTATTGTAGAAGTATTATGTAAGTAAAAAAAATTATATGTATCATGATTTTAGAATGTTAGCGATTCATCGGAACCAAGGCCGATTTTGCTCGTTTCTCACGATGGTACAATGGTTATTTCTGCTCTATTTTTGTATAAAATCCAATATACTCTTTTATCACATGTTTTTATGTTTGTAATAAATTCATTTCTACTTACTTTCATTGGTTTCCCAAACTTATAATACCATAGAAAACGTTTGATGCTCACACCGCATAGGGAGAACACAGGACCAGGTGGGACGAACGCATACCTGGTTAAGCTAATTAGGGACCCCAGGGACCACTTTCTTTGCCACCGGCCATTGTTTCTGACCAAAAGCGAAAGTTTAAGCAAAAAAAAAAAGGTCGAAAATTGCCCGGGATTGGGGGGTACCAGTGGTCGAAAAGTTGCCGGGATGGGGCGGGTTAAGTTCTCTGTGACGAGGTTGCAAATACTTGGTTAAGTTCACATACTGGTGAATAGTGGTCGTGTGAGGTGAAAGTTGAGGTGACGAGGGATAATGAGAGGAATGTGTCCTGGTTCCTGATGCCTCATGTCTCTCTGTACCAGGCCGTTCCTAGGTCCATATATTGATTCTTGGTTAACCCAGGTCCTGCCCTGAGTAGGGGCTGTAAGAGGGGGCCGTTGGTTTCCCCCGTTTTCCCCCATACCTTGGCCATGGTGACAAGCCGGGTAGTGAGTTGCGCAGTTTCCTGCTACCCGCACCTTTACCCATCTTTGTCAAGGCCGTTTGTTCGGTGGTTGTGGGACCGTGTACTGTGCTTGTTAAACGTATTTGTCGGCATTCTCGAAGTTCTTGTTTGTCGTAATTGCCTGGGCTGTTTATTGGAGCTCTTACTTAGTTGGCTGAAATTTATGCAGTCATCAAAACCTTGTCATTGTTTCCCAGCAACACCGAGCAACCTTGCTCTTGCAGCTTCTGTTTAAGAATGAACCTTGGTGTTTGATATCTGTATGATAACACGTCTCGTCTATGTCACCAATGCATAGCCTGAAAGTGGAGTTTGGCTTAACAGTACCGATGATCCTGTTGCCATACTACTTCACTGTGTGTTCCTTCAGGGTTTCCTATTCCAGGCTAGGTACAAGCTGGTATACAAAAATATCCATAAGTTATTTTTTTCTTTTTATTTCTGTTATGCTGGGTGTTTTTAAAACACCCGCGACTGAGCGGGGTCCTCTTTCTAGACCGGAAGTAGAGCACTCACAAAGGAACAGGGCATAAAAACTCAGCAGTGTACCTTAACACATCTTTTGTCTTAATCCAAACTCCTTACAATACATGAAGATACACTGAATATGGAAGGGACAAGGTGACAGAGTTATTATTATTGGTATAATGTGTCCACAAGCACAGTAATGATGCCTGGGGCAATATACAACTTTCTTTAATACACATAGATATGACAGGTCACTAGGGCACAATGTAGGTGTTAGAGTTAAGGCACAATTTCCATTTAATACACCCATCAGGATACACTACATATGGATGAAGTGAAGCACCAGGTTAATCAGTACTACTATACATATCACATAGGCGCAATGTCTGTACCCGAGACGCGGCACGCGGGAATGTCATTTAGCCGTGATGACACTATTTACTGGTTTTGTCTTTATTGACTGGTCTTAGTTAGTCTCGGGCCGCCACTGATACTTTTCCCTGGTTCCGTAGGGCTTGGGTATAGACGCAGTACCTTGGGTCAGTTAGGATAGGAATCTGGGTATATCACTTTTGTCTTGCTATTCATATTCACTGACCATTATTTCCTGGTGAATAGTTTCTGTCTTTATGTTCATATTCACTGACTGTCACTTTCTAGTATATTGTTTCTGCTTTACTGGTCACATTCACCACTGTCATGTTTACTAAGTCTTTGACACGACTCGAGAGGTGGAAGGTGTCGTCACTGGACTGCTTATTCCTAGGGTTAGCAGAGGTGGTGCCCGGGAGTGGGAGGGGGCCCCTCGGGAGAGCTCTCCTGTAGGAGGCAATGAACAGCTCTCAGGGGCGTCACTACCCAGGCAAATGTTTCATAGCTGGGGTGCAGGGAGGCCCTTCCGTCTGGGGGCCTCGACCTGATAGGTGGCCCTCAGGACTGGGGCCAAACAGCTTCAGGAGTCAGGCCTGTCGCCTCTTACTCCAGGCGGAGGGCCGACGGAGAGTGGGGCCTGAGCGGTCCTGCCTTGGGATCCGCAGGCTGGCCCTAGGAGGCCTGGTGCTGCAGTCACCTACAGAGTAGGGCACCGTCAGGAGAGGGCTGAGGCACCTCTTCTGCAGGGCGTCTGTCAGGGGCCGGCATCATCCAGGGACCAGCTGCAGGGCAGAGACAGGACCTCGCCACCACTCCTGGAACGGCAGCACCTCCAGGGAACCAAACCTAGAGGGAGAGAGAACAGGGCGTCCCATGTAGCCGAGAGGTAGTGGTCCAGCCGCGCAAGGGGCATTCCCCTCGAGACTGCAGACGAAGGGTGTACGGTGGCCGTCCCTTCCTCAACACATACAGTGGCCATTGTTGTGGTTCCACAGCCTCTAAGGGCAGCAGCAGAAGGACGTACAGTGGCCGTTCCTTCCCCGGTACATACGGTGGCCGTTACCGCGGAACTCCTTTCGAAGGAGGACGAGGCAGATGAGGGATGTACGGTGGCTGTTCCCTCCCCGGCACGTATGGTGGCCATTGCTGGGGGTCTGCCTGCCCAACGGGAAGTAGCTGAGGGGGCGTACGGTGGCCGTTCCCTCTCCGGTACATACTGTGGCCGTTACCGCGGAGCTACTCCCGTAGGAGGGGGAGGTGGATGAGGGACGTACGGTGGCTGTTCCCTCTGCAACATGTACGGTGGCCGTTGTCATGGGTCCACTCCTCCTGCCTTTGCCTGTCGGTGTGTGCCCAATAGCTAGCACACCGAGGCGGTCTCCAGATGTGGCTATAGATGAGGGACGTACGGTGGCGGTTCCCTTCCCGGTACGTACAATGGCCATTACCGTGGGGCTAAAGGGGGAAGCAATTGAGAGGTGTATGGTGGCCGCTCCCTCCCCGGTATATACGGTGGCGGTTACCATGGTGTTGCTTGGGACTGTATCTGGAGCAGTCCCACCCCTATCCTGGTGAGGGCTGCTACGTCCATGAAGTCGTGCCACATTTCTGCGCCGTCTCAGTTGGGTAGGTTGAGGGGAAGAGGGACTCAAGGTAGGGGCGCCCCGGCGCCCGTCATGCTTTGGGCCAGTGCCGCACTCACCTGGCCAGCCGTGGTGTCCTCCTGGAGTGGGTGTAGGGCTGCGGCTCCGTAGCGGGGTGGGGGGTGGCAGGGTGGGGGGTCCGGCAGCGAAGGTGAGTATTTTACCACTGTCCATGGTCAAAAAGTCATGACCCCGTGACTGGAGGTGGTAGGTGCTGGTAGTCGAAGTGTGGTGGGCAGGTGTGATGTGTTGGAGGAGGGTGGTCCAGTGGTGTGTTGTGTGGTTGGGTTCTTGGTGTGGGTTGGGGGTGAGGTGGAGTGTAGAAGGGTGTGTGGTGTGGCAGAGGTTGCGGAGGAGCTGGTGGGTCACTCATAATCTGAGGGCCAGACGGTGTGGGGACGCCAAATTATCCTCTGGATCCTCATCTCTGGTGGTGGTGCTTGGTGCAGAGGTGATGGCTGTATTCTGGCTAGGGGTGGAGTCCTGGGCTTTTTATGGGGGAAGTCAGGGTGGGAGCGTTGTCTCCTCCTAGGGAATTAGGTATGGGGAAATTTCCACTGTGCTTGATGTAGGGTGAGCGTGATGGGGGTGGTGTTCGGGGTGTGCGTAGTGTGTGTGGGTGATGGTGGGGAAGTAGGGGAGGTAGGAATGAGTGAAGGAGTGTAACTAAGGTGGTAGTGGTAGTAAGGGTTGGTGTTGGGGGTGAAGCTGTGGAGGCATGTGGTGGTATGGGCTTCCTGTTGTGGCTGTGGGCGGTTGTTGGTGATGGTATGGAGTGGTGTGTGTAGTGGGCATGGTCGGTAGGTAAAGGGCGGACAGGGGTGGAGGAATGAGGGGGGTGAGTGGTTAGTGGAACTGATGCACGTGGGGAGTTAGCAGATGAGGTGGTGCGGGGGGTGTGCGGGGGGGTGTGCGGGGTGATGTGGCAATACGGTGTGGGGGGTTGTTTCCACGGTGGTGAAGGCAGAAGTTATCGCGGAGTGGTGTGGTGCGGGTTTGGTGGTGGGGGTAGAGTGGTAGGTTGGCGGAGGTGGGGTGGGCGTTAGAGATGCAGGGAGAGGTGAGGTCGGTGATGTATCAGATTTGGAGGAAGGTGGTGGTGGGTCAGGTGAGGGTGTCGTAGGAGGTGTGATGGTAGGAGAGTTAGAAGGGGAGGGTGAGAAGGAGTAGGCGAATGAATCAGTGGGGTGATTCTCGGAAGGAGCTGAGGTGGGTGGTGCATGGCGGGAGGTGTGTGGCACACAGTTGAGTGGAGGGTTATTGTTGGAGGGTTGGAAGGGGCGCACGTGTTGGTTGCAGTACATGTGTGTTTGTCCCTGCTGTTGAATAATCACTTGGTAAGGGTTGGGGACTTTGATGATGGTGAAAGGGTCCTCGAATCGTGGATAGGTTTTGCTTGGGGTGGGTATACATGCCACTATGACAGAATCTCCAGGTTTGTAGGGGTTGGAGGAGATCGTGTCGGGCTGTAAGTCTTGTTGCGATTGAAGGTGGTGTAGGTGCCTTTTGAGGTGGTCAAAGGGGTCGGTGGTGGAGGGTGGGGGAGGGGGTTGGAGGTGTTGGCGGAGGGGCAGCAGGAGCGGGGCTTCCCTGAAGACTCTCTTGTAGGGGGGTTATTCCATCATCCCTGGGGCATGTGTTGAGGCCCCACTGCACAATTTTGATGTGGACTGGCCAGTCGTCGTTGCCTGTTTGAACAATTCGAGTTCGTATCTGGTTAAGGAGGGATCGATGACTTCTCTCGCAGACACTATTTCCCTGCGGCCAGTATGGAGAGGAATGTGAAATATGGTAACCGAATAGTGTTGCGAGTTCTTCCCAGACCTTGCCCGTGAATTCAGGGGTGTTACCTGAGTGCAGGGCTTGGGGGATCCCAACGTAGGGGAAGACGTGGCGAACTAATGAATCTGCGACTTTCACAGCATTATGGTCTTTAGTAGGGCATGCGATGATGAATTTGGAGTATACATCAACGAAGGTGATGATGTATTTATAAACCGCTTTAGGTGCGAGGGGTCCAACCACATCAACCAAAAGTAGTTGTCAAGGCTTTTGTGCGGAGATCTTCCCAGCTGGTCCAGGTGTGCATGTGATGTCTTTATCCAAGGAACAGGCTCGGCACGTTTGGATGATGTTTTTGGTAATGGTGGAGGGGTTTGGCATCCAATATATGTCACAGAAGACTTGTAGTAACTCCTTTGTGCCAAGGTGGATGCTATTGTCAGCGTGAAGGTGGAGCATGGCGTTGTGTGTAGCGTTGGAATCAAGGACAATGTGGCTGTCTGGGTTGAATAGATGGTCGTTATGTTTTTGTAGTTTGGCGAAGGTGCGTGGCGGGATCCAGGTGGGGCATTGTTTGTCATGCCACATTTGCAGTAGGTCTGGTTTGTTCCGAATTGTGTTGATGGGGAGGAGGGAAAGGGCATCAGCATTCGTGTGTAATTTCCCGGGTAGATAAGATATTTCGAAATCGAATTCTTCCAGTGCTTCTCGCCATCGAATCAGTTGGGTGCTGGTGGTGTTTGACTGCCGTAGCCACTGGAGCGATTGACGGTCCGTAATGATGACTACATGGGTGCCTGAAATGTAGGAGCGGAAGTAATCCAACGTCCAGATAGTTCCCAGGCACTTGCACTTGGTGACAGCGTAATTCCTTTTCGCTTGATTGAGGGTGTGGCTGGCGCAGGCGATAATATTTTCTCATCTGTCCTGCACCTGGGCAAGTACAGCATCTATGGCAAAGAGGGAAAAGTCAGTGTAAAGACGAAAAGGGAGGTTGCAGTCCGGGAAAGCTACAATGAGGGCTGAGATGAGTTTGTTTTTGAGGTTGTTGAATGCCGTTATTCTGGTATGTCCACATAAAAGATTCGCCTTTCTTTGTCAGGTCGTGTAATGGTTTAGTGAGGTCGGCAAAGCCTTTGACGAAACGCCAGTAGTACGAGGTAAGTCCGAGGAAGGTGCACGTTTCGTGGAGGTCCTTAGGTAGGGGGAGGTCGGCGATGGCACGTAGTTTGTCGGGATTGGGATCACGTGTCCTTGGAAGGAGATGGATCTTTCTGCTAGGATGCATTTAGAGGGTTTTAGTTTAAGTCCGGCCCGGTGTATTCGTATGAAGACTTATTTGAGGCAGTGGAGGTGGTCAGCCCAGGTACGGCTGAATACGATTATGTCATCTAGATACGGCAGGCAGATCTCCCAGGTCAGGCCGTTTAGGACCGACTCCATGAGGCTGGAGAATGTGGCCAGGGCATTGCATAGTCCGAAGGGGAGGATGTTAAATTCCTAGTGCTTGCCATTGGAGGTGGAGAAGGCTGTTTTTTGTTTGTCCTCTTGATGGACAGGGACCTGCCAGTACCCCGATTGCAGGTCGAGGGTGGAAAACCATGATGAGCCATGTAGTGAGTTGAGGGAATTGTCAATTCTGGGTAGGGGCGTGGCGTCCTTGTTGGTGACATGATTTAATTTACGGTAGTCAACACAGAACCGCATGGTGCCATCCTTATTTCTAACCAGTACGACGGGGGAGGACCGGGAGCTGGTGGAGGTGGAAATAACGCCGGCATCGAGCATGTCTTGAACCTGCTGGTCTTCCTCTGCCCGTTGTTTAGGTTTCTTGCATCGTTAGGGGTAGGTGAATGGGTGGTCCCGTGGTGTGAATCTTGTGGTTGAGGTAGGTGGTCTGCCCAGTGTCTGCTGGACCAGATGAGAAGAGGTCTTGGAAGTCTAGGGGCAGTTGTCGGAGGCTGTTAGTTTGGGAGGTGGAGAGATGCGAAGGTAGAGTAGGCAGAGTGGGTTGGGAGGGTGAGGGCGTTTCACAAGGCTCAGCCTCCTCCATGTCGCCTATTATTAACCCTCACAGAAGGGTAAGTGGTGTGACGGCGATGTTGGCGATTCACACCGCTCGGACATGGGGAGGAAGGAACGTGGGAGAAACTAAACACATCAAAAGGGGCCCGGGTGGTAGGTTGGGAGAAAAGAGTACAGAGCTACCGGAGGGTCTGTTAGTTGTAACCAAACCTCATGGTGTGGTGGAATGGTAGTAGCAGAAGCGATGGTGGCAGGAAACATTGGAGGGGAAGTTGCAGTAGGGGAGTCAGATGATAAGGAATGGGGGTGAGAAGGTGAGGTGTTGGGTGATGGGAGGGGTGTGGTTGGTGGTTGGTGGTGTGATGCATGTGCAGAGAGGTTAACCCCTAAAGCACGGCCGTCAACAACCGACCTCCCCCGGGTGGCGGGGTTTGATCGCGGTCTGAGTACCTTTAGGAAAATATTGGCCAAAAATCAGAGATTAACCCTAGAACATTATACTTGGTATGGCAGATAGTACTTACATTCAGCTTTCTCCAGAGATAGGTATTGACCCTTCGTGGACTACCCAAGGACTTGTGGAGACTTGCAAATTTGGGTAACAAAATCTTCACTTTCACACCTCCAGCAACCCGGTTTCCCCTCTACCACAGCCTCATTCTGTCACAGTAAACTTTATACTACAACGTACAGGTAGTTTGGAATCCGTATTTGTACAATAAGCACTGAAAATAAGGCTAAAATCAACGAAGCGTACGGCAGACATGCAGCGCGGCGGCGGTCTTCCTGTCACTCAACAAACATTTCCATTTTCACAGCTAAAAACATGTATACTACATTATTTTCAATCATATTACTTCCCAAAAGATCACCGCGGCGCTCTTTTTATTCTGCCTTATGCCCGTCACTTTATTCTCGTTCCTGTCGGCCACTTGCATTGACTCGGAAGAGCTAGAACTCGCCATAATGTCACTTTGAAAGCCTGCGGTAAACTGACGCTAAACAGGGGCAAACCGCGCGAAAAAAAGCTAGTGTGACAACCGGGGAAACAAGAGTTTCCTATTAGCATAAACTGCTTGTGAGAGGAGAGCACAGATTTACAGTTCTGAGCAGTCAGAGCGCTGCCATATATCAGCCAGGCTGGCCGGGCAGTGGTGGGGGGGGGAGTGGGGAAAAACGCGATACTTGGCAACAACGGAGGTCAATAGTACAAAGTTAAAGTATGCTAATTGTAGCTAGAGGGTGGTGGTACTGATAGACAATACCAGCTGGAATATCCTTGCCCGCGTTTATTCAAAATTAACTCGAATCGCAAATGCGATGATCCGCCGTTATGTCCTTTTTGGCGGGCGTCGCAAACGCGACAACCCGCGCTTCAGGGGTTAAGGGTGGTGAGGGGCGGGTGGTGTATGAGATGAGGGTGTGCACACATTGCATGAGTGGTTAGTGGGGTGGGGGAGGGCTGGACGGAAGTGAAGGCTGCGCTTCTAGCAATCAATGTTTGCAGGCAGCTTTTGCAGGAGGTCCAGCCCCAGGTAGACGTCATATGTACAGCAGGTGGAATCGAAGATGATGATGGGATGTCTTGTGGTAACTTGCTGGTGGGTTTCAGTCCACAGGTCCCGGGTTTCTCCACGGAGAGGCAGGAGGCCATCCCCCGCATCTACAAGGTTGGCTTAGGTGGAGAGAAGGGGGACGAAGGCGGAGCTGTGATGGGAGGAGAAATGTGAGTAGAGGTAGGATCTGGCTGCCCCCGTGTCCACCAGTAGCCTTGCCTTGACCCCGTTCAGCCTTATTTTATCATAGACTGGGGGTCTATACTTATGTGAAGTGGCCCCTGCCACCGTGGGGAGGTGCGGGGGTGGACCTAAAAATCCATTTGCTGTATGGTGCTTTCCTCATCGGGTTCCTCATCCCCTTGGTCTGTGTACATTATGGGTGGAGCATCATCCTGTGGAGCGTCGTCTTCCAGGAATGACACCTTGCGATGCCCTTGTGTGGCCATCCTGCGTCGATTGGCTTTCAGCTGCTCGCGGATGTCGTGTAGTGGGCAGCTGCGACTGCAGGCGGTGAATTTTGAGGGGTTAATGGAAATTAAATTGGAGTTTTCCCTGGAGTTAGGGCGCTTCTTCTGGAGGTGAGCCCTGGGTATGGCAGGTGACGGCTCTGTAGTGGGCTGTGAGGGGGGCAATCGTGGCTTGGGTGGCGCCGCCTTGGTCGTGGGGAATTTACTTACAGCATGGATAGGGTGGGTTGTGGGGCGGGCAGCGAGGAGGAGTTGTACTAGTTGAAGGTCACGGACCATGTCTCCCGAGGGATCATAAATAGTAAAATGTTCCCTGACTGTGCTCGGGAGGATTCTCGCAGGGTGTTGAAAGCATGTTGATCCCGAATGGCTGTGGTTGCTTCGGGATAGGCGGCAGTGACAAGTTGCCGTGCCTGGACGAAAGTCTGGCCCAGGCTGCCATTGTATGTTATGGCATCGAGTTGTGAAAGGGTGACAACTCTGCCCAGTGAAGGCATGAAAGCTTGATTCACAATATGTGTGAACTGGTCCCATGTCAATTCGGGGACAATTTTTGTGGCTATAGTGGCTACAGTTTTGCCTAGGTCAGGTAGTGTGACGGCAATTTTCTCTCTGTCGCTGTCAAACCCAATGTCTAATAAGGGTTTAACCATATCCAAGTAGACATCAATGTCGTATTGTTCAGGGTTGAATCTTGGCAGTTGGATGTCAGGATTGGCTGCCCATGTGCAATATTTCCCTTTTTGTTCTTCTGTGCTCTAATCGGATCCAGAACCACCGCTTGCCACCAGTGTTATACTGGGTGTTTTTAGTCCGACCTCTCGTCCTATAAACGCCTGCGACTGAGCGGGGTCCTCTTTCTAGACCGGAAGTAGAGCACTTACAAAGGAACAGGGCATAAGAACTCGGCAGTATACCTTAACACATCTATTGTCTTAATCCAAACTCCTTACAGTACATGAACAAAGATACACTGAATATGGAAGGGACAAGATGACAGAGTTGTTATTATTGGTATAATGTGTCCACAAGTACAGTAATGATGTCGGGGGCAATATACAACTTTCTTTAATACATAGATATGCCAGGTCACTAGGGCACAACGTAGGTGTTAGAGTTAAGGCACAATTTCCACTTAATACACCCGACAGGATACACTACATATGGATGAAGTGAAGCTCCAGGTTAATCAGTACTACTATACATATCACATAGGCGCAATGTCTGTACCCAAGTCGCGACACACGAAAATGTCACTTAGCCGCGGCAACACTGTTTACTGGTTCTGTCTTTACTGACTGGTCTTAGTTAGTCTCGGGCCTCGACTGATATATTTCCCTGGTTTTGTAGGGCTTGGGTATCGACACAGTACCTTGAGTCAGTTAGGATAGGAATCTGGGTATATCACTTTTGTCTCGCTATTCATATTCACTGACCATTATTTCCTGTGTATAGGTTCTGTCTTTATGTTCATATTCACTGACAGTCACTTTCTAGTATATTGTTTCTGCTTTACTGGTCACATTCACCACTGTCAAGTTTACTAAGTCTTTGACACGACTCGAGAGGTTCAGGGCATCATAACTGGACTGCTTTTTCCTGAGGTTAGAAGAGGTGTCGCCCGGGAATGGAAGGGGGCCCCTTGGGAGAGCTCTTCTGTAGAAGGCACTGAGCGCTCTTGGAGGCGTCGTAGGTGGGGGTGCAGGGAGGCCCTTCTGTCTGGGGGCCTCGACCTGATAGGTGGCCCTCGGGACTGGGGCCAAACAGCTTCAGGAGTTGGGCCTGTCACCTCTTACTCCGGGCAGAGGGTCGACGGAGAGTGGGGCCTGAGCGGTCCTGCTTTGGGGTCCGCAGGCTGGCCCTAGGAGGCCTGGTGCTGCGGTCACCTACAGAGTGGGGCGCCGTCAGGAGCGGGCTGTGGCTCCTCTTCTGCAGGGCGTCCGTCAGGGGCCAGCGTCGTCCAGGGACCGGCTGCAGGGCAGGAACAGGACCTTGCCACCACTCCTGGAACAGCAGCACCTCCGGGGAACCACACCTGAAGGGAGAGAGAACAAGGCGTCCCATGCAGCCAAGAGGCAGTGGGCCGGCCAAGGGGTCTTCCCCTCTGGGAGAACCCTTGAGACTGCAGACGAAGGGCGTATGGTGGCCGTCCCTCCCCCAACACGTATGGTGGCTGTTGTTGCAGCTCCACAGTCTCCAAGGGCAGCAGCAGAAGGATGTACGGTGGCCGTTCCTTCCCCGGTACGTACTTTGGCATTTCCTTCCCCGGTACGTATGGTGGCCGTTACTGCGGAGCTGCTCCCAAAGAAGGAAGAGGCAGATGAGGGACGTACAGTGGCCGTTCCCTCCCCAGCATGTACAGTTGCCGTTGCCGCGGGTCTGCCTGCGCAATGGGAAGTAGCTGAGGGATGTACTGTTGCCGTTCCCTCCCCGGTACATACGGTGGCCGTTACCACAGTGTTGCTTGTGACTGTATCTGGAGCAGTCCCACCCTGATGCTGGTGAGGGCTGCTCTGTCCGTGAAGTCGTGCCGCATTCCTGCGACGTTTAAGTTCGGTAGGTTGAGAGGAAGAGGGACACAAGGTAGAAGGTAGAGGCTCCCCGGCCCCCGTCTTGCTCTTGGCCAGTCCCTCACTCACCTGGCCCGCCGTGGTGTCCTCCTGAGGTGGGTGTAGGGCTGCGGCTCCGTAGCAGGGTGGGGGGTGGTGGGGTGGGTGGTCAGGTGGCGGAGGCGCATATTTTAATTTCACTAATTAGTGAAACAAGGTTGTCCACAATTTGTTTGGATTTTGTCTTCCATCACATCAAATAAATCACAGTAAATAGCATGCTTATTATACCAGTATTATATATTACACGCTGTCTCTTGACAGCGTTTGTGGAGTTGTGCATTTGTGAATAAATTGTTTGGGAATTCTTACTGACTGTTGAATGGTTTGAAGGATCGTAACTGGTTCAGAGAGAGAGAGAGAGAGAGAGAGAGAGAGAGAGAGAGAGAGAGAGAGAGAGAGACAGACAGACAGACAGACAGACACAGGTAGACAGACAGAGACAGATGGGCAGACAGACTCAAATAGACAGAAACAGGCGGACAGACACACACAGACACAGACATAAACGGACAGACAGACAGACAACAGACTTAGATAGATGGATAGACAGATACAGACAGACAGACAAACAGACTTACATAGACAGATAGACAGTCACAGACAGACAGGTAAACAGACAGACACATCTGCAGACAGGAGCAGACTGTAGCACCAGTCGTGCAGGGCAGTACTTCTAAGCTGGATGGAAAGCTTGTGACAAGGAGAGCTAGAGGTCCTGTTACATCAGCCCTCGGGACTAGTTCCTGACCATCCCCCTTTGCTGAACAATTTCGGTGTTTTAGTACACAGAGAGTAGGCTAGCATGCTTTCCAGTACAAGTTTCTGTATCAACACCAAACTACATGCTCACTGCACACTACACTTCCTTCTCAAAATCTTAGAAAAATTGGCGACTAATAATATAGCCTCGGAGTCCTCAGGGGAGGGGGGGGGCCATAAATGCCCCCACGATCTGCACCTCTCCCGGTGACGACTAAACGAGCTGCCTGGAACCACTGTCTGACTCACTTCTTCATTTCTGCAACATTCGCGGCCTTTTCTCTAACTTTCTCTCTGTTGAGCACCACCTCTCCTCCTCTAAACCTCATCTTCTCTTAACTGAGAATCAACCATCTGAAGCAACTGATAGCAAACACATTTCTGTATCCTCCTACTTTCTCTATACTCATTTCAAAACCAAAGGTGGCTGTTGTGTATATGTACGCAACGACTTATCTTCCTTTCGTGTTCCCGAACTTGATTCTTCTGAATTCTCTACTCTCTGGCTTCGTCTTTCCTGTCACAGTCTGACTAAATGTATCTGTGGTGTTTCTTATTCCCTAATTCTACTGACTATGAAAAATTCTTCAACTATCTTACTTCTACGATGGAATACATCCTATCCGTTTCTCCTTTCTCTGAAATCTCCATCCTAGGAGATTTCAATATTTACCACCACCTTTGGCTCTCCTCTCCTTTCACTGATCCATCTGATATACAAACCTACATCTTTTCTATCCTTAATGACCTGGAGCAGCTTGTACAGCACCCTACCCATATCCCTGACTGCCTTGGAGAGAGCTCCAACATACAGTACTTGACCTCTTCCTTACAATTAATCCTTCTGTTTACAGTGTTAATCTTTCCTCTCCGTTGGGCTCCTCCAGTCACAACCCTATTATCTCAACCTGTCCTATCTCTACAGTGCAGCCTGTGGACCCTCCAAAGAAATGTCGGTTGTGGTACTTTGGAACTGCTGATTGGGAGGCCCTCAGGCAGTACTTCTTTGATTTTCCATGGAATGATTATTGCTTCCATGGCCAGGAGCCATCTGAGTGTGCCTCGCACAATACTGAGGTTATTCTCTCGGGCATGGAAGCATATATTCCTTTCTCACATACTTTGACTAATGCAAGAAAGTCTTGGTTTAATCAAGCTTGTTCTAATGCAAGGAGAGGGCCTATGAAAGGTAACGGAGCCAACCCACCCCTGAATTAAATTTTTTGATGTTTCTTCCCAGAATCGTGCTAAGTCTCTTCTTCATTCTGCTAAAAAAAAAAAAAATCATCCATACTAAATGCTCTCAACTCTCCAACTTGAATTCTTGCCGCTAGTTCTGGCACCTTGCCAAATACCTTTCTAACAACTTTCCCACATCATCATTCCCTTTTCTTTTATATTCTGATGGCTCTGTAGAATATCTTCCACTGATAAAGCAGATCTCTTTGTTCAGACTTTCTCCACCAATTCCACCTTAGACTATTCTGGTGCTGTTCCTCCATCACTTCCCCCCTCTGACTTCCTCATGGCTGACATAAAAATTTCTTCAGGTGATGCATTTCCGCCATCTCTGGCCTTGATGTATGTATGCCTGATGGGGTCCCTCCTGTTGTTCTCATGAACTGTGTTTCTGTGGTTACACCCTGCCTAGGTAAGCTCTTTCGCCTATCTCTATCAACTTGTACCTTTCCTTCCTGCTAAGTTTGCTCTCATTCCGCCAGCCCCAAAGAAAGGTGACCATTCCCAACACTCTAAGTATTGCCCAATTGGATGAACATCCTTTGTCTCAAAAGTTTTTGAGTCTTTTCTTAACAGCAAAATTTTTAAGCATCTTTCATATCACAACCCTCTTTCTGATCATCAGTATGGGTTCAGTCAGGGACGCTTCACTGGTGATCTCACCTACCTTTCAGACTCCATGTCATCCTCCTTTCGGGACTTTGGCGAAAGCATTGCCGTTCCACTTGTAATCTCAAAGGCTTTCGATCGAGTCTGGCTTAAATCTTTAATTTCCAAACTGCCCTCTTATGGTTTCTCTACGGTTCTTACGGTCGTTCTATAGCTGCTCTTGTAGATGGCCATCATCTTCTGGAACTATGAATAGTAGTATTCATCAGGGTTCTGTCTTACCATCAACTCTCTTCTTTTTATTCGTCAATGACCTTCTAAGCTATACATCTAACCCTATCCACTCATACGCTGATGATTCATCTTTCACCTTTCCATTAGGTTCCTGCAACATCCATCTCAGCAGTTACTTCAACAAACAACGGATGAGGCTATGGCACACCTAATGTCTGACTTGGCTCGTATCTCTGACTGGGGTCAAAATAATCTTGTTGTTTTTAATGCATGAAAGACTCAGTTCTTACACCTATCAACCAGATAAAATCTTCCACAGGAGTACCCACTAATGTTTAATAATATCCACTTCAATCCTGCATCATCCTTGAACATGCTTGGGCTTTCATTCTCTCGGGACTTAAATTTGAAAGATCATATTACATCTCTTGTAAAACCTGCTTCCAAGAGATTGGGTGTGCTAAACCGACTCCGTTCCTTCTTTACCCTTGCACAGTTGTTGACTTTATACATGGGTTTTATTCGCCCCTGTGTAGGGTACAACTCTCATGTGTAGGGAGGCTCCCCATATACAGCTCGTCTCGACAAGGTGGAGTCAATGGCTTTTTTTTTCATTAACTCTCCTCTTCTTACTGGATCCCTTCAACCTCTTTTTCTTCGTCGCACTCTTGCATCTTTATTTTTTTTCTATCACTACTTGAATCGTCACTGCTTCTCTGTATTGCATCCTCCACCTCTATGACGGGCACGTAGGACCCATCTAGCAAGCAACAAACTCTCATCCCTTTCCTGTTTAACTCTCTAATGGAAGAGTTAACCGTTACTCCCAGTCCTTCATTTATGGAACAAGTCATCTCTGGAACTGTCTCCCTCTGTCTGTATTTCCTACTTCCTACAAGCTCCAGTCTTTCAAACACAGTGTGTCCAGGCATCTCGAAATGAACGGATCTTGAATTTGGCTCTTTGTATATATATATATATTTTAAAGGAACGGTTTGTGGGATCTAAGCCTTTGGTTCCATCTTTGTTGCATAAAAAATAAAGACAACAAGACAAACAGACGGACAGACAGACAGACACATGCACACACAGAGATGCACCCTGTCAGAGACACACAGACAAGGACAGCCTCACGGACATACAGAAAAACACAGGCATACATACATAAAGACAGACAGACAGACAAAGAGACAGACAGACAGAACAACAGATAAAGAGACACATACAGAAAGACACAGACAGACAGATAGATACAATCAAAAAGACAGACACACTCAGACAAAGACAGACAAACACAGAGAGACAGTCCAAAGCAGACGGACAGATACACAGCCACACATAGACACAGGCATCAGATAGACTGCCACACATAGACTGACATAGACAGACAGACAGACAGACAGAGTCAGAAACAGGCAGACAGACAGACAAACAGACAGACAGGCACAGACAGACAGACAGAAAGAGTCAGAAACAGGCAGACAGACAGACAAACAGTCAGTCAGACAGACAGACAGACAGACAGACAAACAGACAGACAGGCACAGACAGACAGACAGACAGAGAGTCAGAAACAGACAGACAGACAGACAAACAGACAGACAGGCACAGACAGACAGGCACAGACAGACAGACAGACAGAGAGTCAGAAACAGACAGACAGACAAACAGACAGACAGGCACAGACAGACAGACAGACAGAGAGTCAGAAACAGACAGACAGACAGACAAACAGACAGACAGGCACAGACAGACAGACAGACAGAGAGTCAGAAACAGACAGACAGACAGACAAACAGATAGACAGGCACGGACAGACAGACAGAGAGACAGAGTCAGAAACAGGCAGACAGGCAGACAAACTGGCAGACAGACAGAGACACACAGACAGACAGAGTCAGAAACAGGCAGACAGACAGACAAACAGACAGACAGGCACAGACAGACAGACAGACAGACAGAGAGTCAGAAACAGGCAGACAACCAGACAGACAGGCACAGACAGACAGACAGACACAGAGTCAGAAACAGACAGGCACAGACAAACAGACAGACAGACAGACAGACAGAGTCAGAAACAGGGAGACAGACAAACAGACAGACAGGCACAGACAGACAGACAGACAGACAGACAGAGAGTCACAAACAGGCAGACAGACAGGCACAGACAGACAGACAGACAGACAGACAGAGAGTCACAAACAGGCAGACAGACAGACAGACAGAGAGTCACAAACAGGCAGCCAAACAGACAGATAGGCACAGACAGACAGACAGAGTCAGAAACAGGCAGACAGACAGACAGACAGACAGACAGACAGAGTCAGAAACAGGCAGACAGACAGGCACAGACAGACAGACAGACAGAGTCAGAAACAGGCAGACAGACAGACAAACAGACAGACAGGCACAGACACACAGACAGAGACACAGATGCAGATAGACAGACAGACTGACAAACAGACACAGAAAGATAGACAGACAGGCAGACAGATAAAAGCAGAGGTGGCTCAGTGGGTAGAGAGGTGGCCTGCAGTCCTACCGGACCCAGGTTCAAATCCTCGTTGGGGCAGGGAACAGTTTAAGGATTTGAATTTCATTAAATCAGACTTTACTGATCTACCAAAAGACCCGCCGACATGTCATACATACCAGTCCTGTATAAGATAGCCCTAGTATGTATTCAATTTGGACGGTAGGCGTTAGCGCCGAAGTGGTGACATGTAGCGGTGTATGGTATGTAGGAGGACTACTGGGCCTTGGGAGCAGGCTGTG
>NC_136993.1:31271825-31412852 GCF_032717465.1 Coenobita brevimanus
TTACGAACAAAATATGAACAAATATGGAAGAAAACAAATCTTGCGAACAGGTAGGATTCCAATGAGGTTATTCGACTACTATTTGTCATCACACAATGAATCAGCTAATTGAGAAAACTACAAAATATAATAAACCAATGTGCTTAGGTTATGTTGATTAAGAAAAGGCTAGCAACTCAGTGGATCACATAGCAAATATCAATTCACTTTAGGAACAAGGAGTAAATGAGAACATTGTAAAACTGCTCGAAAACACATATAAAAAGGGAACTGCTACATTTAAGTTTCCTAGGGACTTGAAAAAAAAAATACGATTGAAAAGGGCGTGTGTTAGAGATATACAAATTTACCCAAAAAATTTACAGCATGCCTAGAAACTATTGTCAGAAACCTAGACAAGGAAAAAAGGAATAAGCATAGACTGAGAAAATATAAACCATTTAAGAATTGCAGTTGGCATTGTCCTAATCTCCGAAACAGCAGAGACATTGAAAGAAAAATTCAATGACGTCAATAGAGAAAGTTTCAAAGTAATGCTAAAGATGAACCAAAGTAAAACTAATGTTTAATCCAAATTTATCAAACAACATGATCAGAATAAGCGAGGGAATTCTTGAAACAGAGGAGCACAGTTCCTTGAGGCAAATATTAAAACTAACGAGAGACCATGATAGTGAAATAAAATGGCGCATTACAGTTGGATGGAAAGCTTTCGGTAAACATAGAGACATCATGAAAACTAGCTTGCCAATATGTATGAAACGAAAAGTATACAACGGATGTATAATCCCACCTATGATGTACGGCTGTGAAACCTGGAAATCGATGGGAAATCAACTAATCCGATCCCAAACAGCAATGGAAAAGCCTAATGTTGGTAATATCATTAGGAGACAGGAAAAGATCAACTTGGGTATGAGAGCAGACTACAGTCGAAGACATTATGGAAGTTATAAAAGAACAGAAATGGGGGTTGGTTAGCAAGAATAAGGGATAACCGATGGAACAAGAGGCTGATTGAGTGAACTCCAACGGACTGTAAGCATTGCTGAGAAAGGCCAGACAGGAGGTCGAGAGATGAGATAGAAAAGTTTCAGGCAAAAAGTGGCATTGATTGGCCAAGTCATGATATTCATGGAGCAAGATGGGGGAGGCATTTTGTTTACCAGTGGACTTGCATTGGCTGATGATGCTGACCATAATGATGACGATGATGATGATGATGATGATGTTGGTGATAAATAAGTAAATATATATATATATATATATATATATATATATATATATATATATATATATATATATATATATATATATATATATACCATTGGATCTCAGGGATGCTGGTTGAGGCATGGCACCGGGTGGGTACTAAGTGTACCGCCCTCCGCCTATCGGCTCATTGTCGCGAAGCTCATAGGTCTCTACCCGGGGATTCCCTACTTTCTAAAGACTTGAAAAATCCCAGTTCTGTCCAATATTCCGGACACCGGGCTCCAATGGGTTAAATATACCAGTCATTGGAATTCCACCGCTACAGAAAATCCTCCCCCAACCTTCTTCACTGAGCCAGTCTCTGCCCGGTTTTGTCTGCAAACTTCTCATCTTTCCATCTTCGGTCTGGCTTTTTTCCTGCAATGCTTACAATCTCTTGGAGGCCAGTCAATCAGCCACTTGTTCCATAGGTTATCCCTTATGCATGGTGCATGACCTGCCCACCCACCCTTCAGTTATTTTACAACTTTTATATTATTTTCACTTTACTCAGCTCTCTTACTTCAGTTGATCTCTTACTGTCTCTTAAAGATTTTCCCGAGACTGGAGTTTCTATTGCTCTTTGAGAACGGATTAGTTTTTTTTTTTTTATATATCAGTTTCCAGGTCATAGAACCGCACATCATAGCTGCAATTTTAGTTTCATAAGTATTTACAAGTCACTTTTTATGATGCCTGTTTTTACTGAAAGGTTTCTATCTAGTTGTAACGCTGCCTTTAATTTCGTTTTCATAGTCTCTCATTAGTTTTAGTATTTACCCCAAGTAACTGTGTTCTTCAACTCCTTCCAGATTTTAATCATATAATTTGAGGGAGCCCTGTCAAATATATGGATTAGACATTGCTTTAGTTGTTCTTTGTTTCATTTCTAGTTCCGATTAGAGTCTTTCTCGCTTTATGTCAGTTAACATTTCTTGCAATGTCCGCAATGTCATTTGGATATTATAAATTACTTAAGTTACTTCTCTCAGTGTTTGCTAATTTGTCTTCCCATTCTACCTTTCTGAAAATGCTTTCAAGCCATTCTGAAAATAATTTTGGTGAAACTGTATCTCCCTGCCGCACCCATTTCACTGTCATTTATTTTTTCAAGGTCTTTATGTTACTTAAGTGTAGCATTTTCCTCTCTGTATATGTTTTATAACAGCTTAACAAAGTTTTTGTTCACACTGTTTTCCAGCAGTGAATAAAAAACTGCTACATGCTCCACTAAGTCAGAAACCTATTTGTAATCAACAAAACTCAAGCAAAGTGCTGTATTATATTGTCATCTCGTTCATTAGCTGATTTATTGTGTAGATGATAAGTAGTGGAATACCCTGCTTGCTCAGGAGGTTGGTTTTCTTTCAAAGTTGTTGCTCTGTTCTTAAGGGTTTGATTGAAGAGTCTGGAAATATCTCATTATAAGCTTAAAGGACGATAGTTACTTAGCTGTTCTGAGTGACCTTTCTTGTTTTCTTGTACAACGCCATGTTTGGGAGAGAACTTCTTGTTTTTACATTAGATAAATAGTGGGCCAGCTGGTTTTAAACTTCTGCTCCTGCATCCGATAGTAAATCCGCTAATATTCCATCTTCGCGTGTTCCTTTTTCTTTTTTCATATATTTACGACAAGGTTGTACTTCAAATGTTACCTCCGGTATTTCATTTGTGTCAACTGAGAAGTTAGTTGTTGATACTGTTGTGTTTGATGCATATAGATCTTTGTAAAATTCTTCAACTATATTCAGTATCTACTCTCTACACTTAGTGACCACCATTTTTATTTTTCAGTGGATATAATTTGTTGCATTTCAGGTGTTATTTTGCTTCGAACTTGTTTAAACTTTTTTTTTTTTTTTTTTTCATTTTTGATGGTTTCTTTATGCTGATCTTTTCCTTTGATCTCTCTCTCTCTCTCTCTCTCTCTCTCTCTCTCTCCCCCTCACTTCTTAATAAGCTTAATTAATTCTGCTGTTTCTGTTTCATCTTTCTTTGTTTTTACATCATTTCCTTTATTCTTTTCTCAAGCTCGAGGGTAGTTTTTTAATCCTTGTTGCCTTTGGTTGTATTGGCTTTTCCTACTACCTCCACTGATTCCTTGAAATATTTTGTTCTTTTATCTGTGTCACACTCAGCATAGCTCAGAGCCTGGAATCTATTCTTTATTTCTAACTGAAATGCAGTTTAGTTTTCCTTACAGTTACTGGGCATACGTTTTTATGGATGGATGGCATTATACAGAAATGCAGTGTTGTAAATAAATACAAAGCAGGGTCTTCGATTTTAAAATGTGCCTTGCCAGACGGGGTAGGTTGTGGAATTTGCCGATACTCCTGTTTGCTGGTGGTCTTTGAAGTGTTTATATGTGGGAGGTGCTGGCCTTAGTGAATGAGCTTGGAAATGTTGGTAAGAAAGTAAATTTTAATGTGGATGTATGAAAAAGTATTGCTGTGGTTTTTGAAAGGTATGTAATCCATCCAGTGAACAGTGAGTTTAAAGGTTCAGGAAAGTTATAATATAAGGGCATTCACACACCTTTTTTGTGTGATGAGACAGGATGGCTGTTTAGAGGAAGCAGTGCAAGAAAGTGAATAGTAAAGGGTTGGAGGTTGTATGCACAGTACACGGAAGGCAGTGACAAGGAATAAGGAGGAGAGCACGGATGGAAAGAAGATGTTGCCTTACAATTATGTTATCCACATTCTAGTGTTAAGTGTGGAATTTCCTGAAAGGACACAAATCTTGTGAGCGAGAGGGTAAAATATCTTATGTGGTGTCCTGGAAAGTCGAAGAAATACCTAGAAATAGGAGGGAATAAAGAGGAGAAACTGACTGGTAGAATGTTTTTGAGTGAGATGGGGAAGGAGAGAAGGAAAGGGAGACCAAATAAAGGTGCTGCGAGTAGGGTAATGGACAGCCTGATGGCCCAGAGCAACACGATATGGAAGAGATTTGCCCCTCGCTCTCCCCTCCGTTATTAAGGTGCTTGAATGTAGAGGTAGATACCCAGCTTCCTAGAAACCCCTTCATCCTAAGGACTTCGTTTTCCTAACGTACAGTGTTCCTCATTTTAGAAGAGTATATTAACAACAGTATTAATAGTTGTTATTTTTGCTGTTGATGTGAGCTCAGGCCCCTTTCAACATGAACTCCCTGAACTACAGGTTGATGTTGCCCTTCCCTTGTGGTTCATCACCTTGCTTTCGGGGAGTTGGGTATGAGATGTGAGGCGTTAGTATAACCGGTTATTTAAGTGTTACTAATGAATGCGTCCCTATCCAGGCGGAATATATATATATATATATATATATATATATATATATATATATATATATATATATATATATATACTTCCGTTTTGAACTGTCCTCCTTAAAGTCAACAGCATCTTCCAAAGGAAAAAGAGTGAAAATACTGTAACTTCTAACTTAAACTATTAACTTTACGATTCCATTTGCGAGTGAATCATGATAATTTATCTTACGATCACATTTTCTGGACAGGACAACAACAATGTACGAACGAAATGCTAAAAGGCGACCAGTGACGACTGATCGCCTGCGAATCGTGACGATGTGGCTGGGAGGTGTGTCGGTGCGGGACATAGCACAAGTGTCTGGAGTAAGTACTTCTACTGTCTACCGCTGGATCCACCACTGGAAGAAGGAGGGGATATTGGAGATCAGCTCTCGGACTAGAAGACAACAGGATAAATCATGTTATTGGAAGAACACCAACACCTCTGGGGCTACAGTTTTCGCCTCAGATCAGAGATCACCCCTTGTTCCATCTGCTTATGACCCACAGTATTATAGATTTGCCCATAACTCTCCTCTTGTTAAGAGCTAAGTCTGACATTTTCTCCCAGAGTGTTGCCCGGATATGTATTCAATGCATTTCGCAGTGGCAGTTAAAGTAATACCTCTAACAAGATTACATATCTACAATTCAATCCTCGTTCCCTCCAGACGAAATACATTTTCATTAAGACAGGCTTTTTGAAATGGAAGGGGGAAAGCGCAGCCTTTTTAACCTTCCATTTAGGATGGGGCTCTGCTAAACCGAAGAAAGTCATATGTGATAAGTAAGAATACAGTGTAAAAGACATCTTCTGAACAAAGTGATAACAATATATTAAGCTGCAATAATGGCTTTGCCGGTAATGTCGTGGACAGTATTTACTTCTTCAGTACATTCACGCTTAATATACAGTGTTTTCCTTCCCACCAGTCAGTTTTAGGAAGGGCCTTTTGTACTAAAGGTATTTATGTAAGCTGTATTGAGATTTGCATAAAATCGCAGTCTTATTGAAGAACATTATTTAGGAGATAAACTTAAAGTACTTGGAGGAATGAAATAAATTATAATGTTGATGATATATTTCGTTATCTTCGGAAGTGCTTCAGTCAGGTGACGAAGTGTAAATTTTGCTCTTATCAATAAAAGAAGATTTTAGTTAGCACTACTGAGGGAATCCGACTTTGGTCAGGTTAGCAGATTTGGTGGCATTTAGGAAAAAATGTCTCTACTTGCAATGAACCTGCAGAATTATATTTGTCATGAAAAGCTGATTTTGTTGTTAAAAAAAAAAAAAAAAAAAAAAAAAAGGCTCCAGCATAATCTATTCTCTGAGCTGAAGGAGCCTCAATAACTTCAATTCATCATAAATTACTCATTACATAACAGGGTTGTTCAATGTAGGATCGGTGTGATGGTGTTACATGGGGTGCTTCCTGAATGGGCAATCAATTTTGCGGATCATCAGTAATGTATCTTTTAACTAAATATAATCACACTGATTCCCGTCACAGCAAGGGATCAAACTCTTGTCGTTTCAGACAGCATGTAACTAACACTCACACACACACACACACACACACACACACACACACACACACACACACACACACACACACCAAAAGGTAAATAAGAGCTTAGCATCTTGAAAGCAGTGAGCCTATGACCTTGCATAATGAACAGTGTCTGAGGTGGCTATCGAAAAGCTTTTATTCCCCTATTCCACAATGCTATAAATAAAAACACTTTGCTTATAATAGTGTTACATCTGTTGACTATCATCACATTATTACTATCGAGCTTCATTATAAAGCTTCTTACAAATTATCATAAATTATGTCGAATTTGTTACCAGTTATAAGCTATATAACTGAATTAAGCTGCCATGACGTCGGTCCCATCTCAAAAAAAATAATTTTGATTCTTAAATTTGTCTTCGTTAGGTAATTTTCATAGTGAAAAGATAAATGTGATACCTCTTCTCTGCTCTCTCTAGACTTTGCTTTCGTCTTTAACATGGGGGTGGGACCAGTAATGTTCCCAATACAAGTGACAGAAATTCTTAGTGATTATTTTGGGTGTTTTTTTGTCGAAGTCCCTTGCAATGATGCCAAGCGTTTTACTGCATTATTTTCTCGTTTCGTTCTTTTTTATTTTATCAGATAATTGTTAACAATAACTAAAAGGTCTGCATTGCCCTTTTTTTTAACTTACTGGGTTTGCGTTGGTATGCATATGGTTTTTCTTTAAGGTGCATATATTTGGTTTGCTTTTCTAACCCGATTTCATGACATAATCCAGGTCGTTTTTACAAGCTAGGGCGAAACCCTCGCGAGTCTCTCGTCAAGTAGTGGTATTTTCTTACATATGAGCAGCCCAACCCGGCCGGGCCCAACCAAGCCATGCCCAACCCGGTTCGACCATAACGCTTTTGAGAAACTTATATCTTTGCAACAACAGGGCCGATCACTGCGTGGTTTGCACCATATGATACCCCATTCCTTAAGATTTGTTTTGACTGACATCATTACATTCTGGCGGGGCACGTGGCACGTGACACTCGCCAATTGCAGCATGTCGAATGCCACCAAAAGAGGGCCACAGGTCAGACAATTTGTCGTAAAGGCAGGAATCTTTGTAGGCAGATAGCCATCAAAATACTCTAGGCATCCTCGGGGTGTAAGGTGACATATCAATGATTTCAGATTTAAATGGCCATGTTTGGACATTGCCGACAAAGGTGTTTTACTGGTGGATTAATTCAGTCTTCTTTTGTTGTTACCCTGCCTCTGATTTTAGTGTCATCTGTAACTTTTTATCTTATTTATATCTATATCTATCTATCTATCTATATATATATATATATATATATATATATATATATATATATATATATATACACACACACACACACACAGAGTGTCAAGGGGTTTTTGTTATTTTATATATTAAAGAATACTTTCAATGTTAACTTGTCAATAGAGACAAGGATGACTTGTGAAAATCAAGCAATGATTTCTTTATGCTGGCTTACTTTGCCGATTCTCTATGGACGGGAATTTATTTACTTTCTCGCAGTACACAGCAGAGACTAATTACTCACAAATGCTGTTTGTTAGTACTGTTAGCTTCAAGAGAAAGTGACTCCACCCCTGACAATCAATAGCTAATGCTATGAATGATAAACAGGTTCTTGCTGATGCATTAACTCCAAGTTGGCACAACGGATTTAAGTTTGATGCAAAAGGACTTGTCCAAGTACCAGTTATGAATAATGCAAAGCATTATGCAAACTAGGAGCGGTAAGTAAAATAAACTTAATGTGGAAAAATAAAACACGAGTTTACATTACATTAAGCTCAAGAGAAAAGAACTGTAAAGTTATTATTTACAATGTGATAAATTTACGTTACATGTCTCAAAATGAATTCAAAATAATAAAGAGAATACACTCACTTGCTCACTCACAAGGTAAACTAAACTCTTAAGCCTAGGAAAAACGAAAAGAAATACTGGACAGACAAGGGGGGCTAGGCGGGATGAACTGGGCGTCGTTAAGTAGGAAGGATGCTGCCGCCATGCTGAAGTTCTAGGCCGGATCACACTGAGTGGAGATTTCAGGAACTCACTGAAGAAGACCTGTTCTCACGGCACGTAAAGTCTGACTGACTTCAAATTGTGAGAGAGAGGCGAGGGGCCAGCCGCGCTTGCTAACGGCCAATGGAAATAGTGAGCGATACACATTCAGAATAATTCACTCAGCAAAGGTGCTAATGTCGCACGCAATGATGATCACTTATGAGACAGTGAAAAATGTTCTAAAAACACTCCTAATCAGGTGAATACATGGACAGTTAAACTGAGTGATATATAATGAGAATTCCACTAGATTTCGCAGTTTTCAGTGAACAAAAATGTCATGAACTTATAAACATGCTCGCACCAGTTCATGACATTACACCCCATCAAATCAAATTTGTTTTTCTTCAGAAAAAAAAAAAATCGATATACATACATATAAATCCTAACTCAGTCTCACAAGACTCACACTGTGGTGTGTATACTACCCTGCTACAGGAGAAAATCACAGTCGCTCATGAGCGTAAAAAACTCGTATTTACGTTAATAGAGCTAGCTTGAGGAAAAAACTCCGAGACGACGGTGAAAAATCCTGTACTTAGGTCAAACTGAGCGAAAAGTTTGCTACATTTACACTAACAACTAATTGTTATGTAGCATGATGTATGTAATACACGGTGTAGGTGTGACAGTTGTGGTGTAACTGTGCCTATGTGTATGTGACACAAATCAATAGTAAATAATGACGACGAGGCAGAAAAGAAGGGGCGGCAACATGCGACAGAGACGACCAGCTGATCTGCACGACAGTGCTGCACCAGCCAGCTGCACATGCGAAAGGAATGATTCACAAATCTCTCAGGACCCTTGTAGTGTACTGGTTAACCTAGCATTATTAACCAAGGAACTTGCCAGTTCTTGAATTGCTCAAATTTCTCAGAATGGCAGTTTACTGGTTAACCTAACTCTACACTTACAATTAACATTAGGAAGCTGAGAATCCCTACGCAATCTCGGCAGGTCACATTTTAACACCCACCTTGGGTGTGAATACTCATGTGGATAATGTGCATTCTCTGGGAATCCTATCAAGAAGGCCCACAGCTCGAGACACCACAAGGTAATTCATATGCAGCCTCAGATTGTCCTTACGGGGGTCTCAAACTTCCCCTTAACCTATGGTATACATGTATATACAGGTCCTGGACATAACGTGTCCTGTGGGACCAACGGGCGAGATGTCAGCAATTACTGGTACACTTTTAACTGGGAACCAGGCTGGTCCTTGGCTTACTCAAATCTCTGAGGACACCTGTCTTAGGGAACCAGCATACAACAGTTGCCCGTGTTAGTCAGCAGTGAGCAGGCAAGACATCAGGTCTGCACCTACGTTGTCACATCCCTTGATGTATCTCACAACAAAGTTAAACTGCTGCAAATACGGTGTCCAGCGTGTTAATCTTGTTAGCTGTCTTAGTCGTGCTGAGACTAGTGAGTGGCATATGATCAGTTTCCAGAGAGAATGATGCTCCATAAAAAAAATAGTAATATTTCTTAACGCCATCAACCACGGCCAAGAGTTCCTTCTCAACAGTACTGTAATTCCTCTCAGCAGGTTTTAGCTTACGGCTGTGGTATTCCACTGGGAAGATTCCACTTTCTGATTCCTGCATTAATACGGCACCTACTCCATCTTGTGAAGCATCAGTGTGCAGTATGAAAGGTTTGTTAGAATCAGGCAACTGCAAGATAGGCTCCTTACACAGCATGTTCTTAACCCGTCACGTCCCGAGGTTTTCCGCAATTCCGACATCCCCCAGTCCCGAGCTATTTTGGAAAAATTTTTTTTTGGCTAAAACTTCCGCTTTGGTTGAGAAACAAAGGAAAATCATCAAGAAAGGGCTTACCGTGGTCCATAAGTGGTCAGAAGAGGTGAGGTCCCCCGCGCCAGGTATCGTATTCTATCATTGACGTGTGAGGCGCTCACGTTTTCTATAGTAGGAAATATTGGGAGAAACAATACACAACACCTCTATATTTATTGAATCTGAACTAATAAACAATATGAGTAACAATAAAATGAATTTCAGACACATATATATGAAAAATAAGCATTGTACCATCGCGCGAGCATAGCGAGTTAGGTCCGAGTCGTAACATGTTATATGCTAAGTTTCTTGTATCAGTCAACATATCATTTTTTCTACTTGTATACTTCTGTTTCATTGATATTTTACCTATTATTACTGTTTGTAAATGTTTTCATATGTTTTCATTCATTATGATGACATGCAGCATAAGTTTAGCGCACATCGGCTTACTAAGCTCACTCGCTATGACTCGCATTTAAACATACCCAATTGTTTTACACTTTCCTATTACTTTTCCCTTTACATAGAACCTTTCCTCCAACACTGTAAATGTTTTCAATTATTTACATTCATTACGAGGGCATTTAGCGAAATGCTAGCGGATATTCACGTAGCAAGCACAATCTCAAACACTCGTGTTTCATCTTCTACTTTATTTTTTCACTCCAATTATACTTTCCCACTTTCATTACACACGTTCACACCCCTATACAGCACTATACATACTTACTGGCATTATTTATTCAAGTGAGCGTCAGAATATTGCATGAAAATACCCTCGCAATGAATGTTTCGACCAACATAATACTCTAACACTTACATACTAATTCTTCACATATATTACACACTTTCCCACTTGTTGACTTCTATTTTCATAATTACGGGCCTTATTCATTCAACTGAGCGTCGGGATATCGCATCTCTATACACACGATAGGAATATTTTGACTTAGAATATATTTCAGCACTTACAATAATTTGAACTTATATTTTACCTGATTGCATTTCCAATAATAATAATTACATATTTACGGGCCTTATTTATTGCACTGAGCGACAGAATATCGCATCATAAAACCCTCGCTAAGTATGATTCCACTTACAGCATATTTATACACTTACATACAATTTTTGCACTTATGTTATACCTGTATGCACTTTATACTAATATTTTCAGATCAACATGACTGATAATTTCACTGAACGTCTGTTTGTCGCATTTACTTCATTGTTTCAGCGTCCTTTCGCATTCACACCATATTAGAATTGCATCAAGGTGTGATATTCGCTGAAACATGGGTGAATACAGAGACCCACGTCACACTCAACGCACTCATAGCGGGTGTCCTTCCTCTGTGTGGCGAGTCTCACCCGGGAATTGCTACACACGTGACACCTGCGTTGGGGCCTAGGTCTGTGTGGCTGGGGAGGGATAGGAGTGAGGAAATGGCGGCTGGATATTCTCAGGGGAGTTTGGGCAATAGGGGCAGTGCGGGTGCGATGTTGGGGCCTTTCAACAGCATAACGTGCAAACATCTCTCTTGTGAGCTCCCTCACAAACCTTTCAAAGGTTTCCTGAACTCCTGTTGTCATGGCGTGAAGGTGGTGGCAATTCAGAGCAGTGATGTCTAGCAAATGAAAGAACAGTTTCTTATACCACTTCATCGTGGTCCTGGCACACTCTACCGTCGATATCATGGAGTCTGACTGGTCCACCAGGAGCATATTTATGTTATAGTCCATGACACACACAGGTTTCCATATGTGATGCCTGCTCTCGCTCTGGTAATCAACGGAATCAGTACGGTGCATGAAGGGGCGGTGAACTGTTGACAAGAGGCTTACTTCTCTATTATGGTTCCACACAGTTGCAAGGATATTGTTGGCTTTGAAGAAGACACCCTCATTCCTGTCAAGTTTCTGCCCTACCTTGGCCATGTGATGCCGGTTCACCTTCATGGTTCCACAGACTCCTGTTTCATGCATGTGAAGATAACGAGTGAGAAGAGGGTTAGTGTACCAGTTGTCCAAGTAGAGGACGTGACCACGATGAAGGTAGTCTTCTATCATTGTCTTTACCACTGCTCCCGACAGTCTAATACTCCGATCTTCTGTTATGTCTGTCTGTGCACCGGTGTACAATACTATGCCTTGCACGTATCCAGTCCTACAGTCGCACATAACAAAGATCTTGAACCCAAAACAGTACCTTTTGCTGGGTATATACTGCCTAAATGAAATATTACCTCTCCACAACACGAGACTCTCGTCTATGATGAGGTCTCTAAAGGGATAAAATGACGAACGAAAGGTTTGCCTCAGGTGATGAAAGACCAACCTAATTCGCCTCATCTTATCTGTGTCGTTCGCATCTGCAGGATCATGAGCATCATAGAAATGGAGGGGACTTAGAATTTGTTGAAACCGATTACGGCTCATGACTTGCCCAAATATTGGTGTAAACATAACAGGGTCCCTTGTTCAGTAAGCTGGAATTCTGTTTTTTCGTATAATACCCGTCAAAAGGGCCAGGGCAAAAAATAGGAACATTTCTGAAAGGGAGACAGGGTAATCATATATAATAGAATGCCCACTCTTTGTTCCCAATCTTTCACTCTCAAGGTGCTCGGTGCTTGCAAAAAGGTTGGTTTGGTAAACAATCTGCTCCATGAATGCCTCATTAATAAAACAGGTGGAAAAAATCTAACCTGGTGGAATTACGGTGAATTCCGGGAGCAATGCGCCAGAGCGTCCCTGCTCAGTGAAGGGGCGAATGAGAGGAGAAAAATCACTCCCATCCTCCCAGTTCCATCCCACAATTCCCTCGTCCCCATCATCCCCATCACCGCCTTCGTCTGGGTGGGGAGGAGATGCTGGTGGGGGAGGTTGGGGAGGAGTGCGGAGGGCTTCCCCACTCTCACTCCTCTTCCCTCTGCCTTTACCCTTTCCCTTTCCCTTACCCTTACGGCCTTGAGGAACATTAGGGGGCTGTGGGGATGAAGTTGGGGAATATTGGGGAGTATAAGATGTGCTGGGGAGTGGTTCCTCCCCACCTTCCCCCTCCATGACAACACCACATGATTTTTCATGCACCCTAACCCGCCCACGTGTTTGGGGACATTGGGGAGCATAAGATGTGCTTGGGAGTGGTTCCTCCCCACCTTCCCCCTCCATCACAACCCCACGTGATACAGAACGCACCTACACTCTACATAGGGAAAGCAATGACTCACTCACGCCACTCTCACTTTCCATACTCCTCCCTGCACTTTCCCTTTCACTCCCCACTCCCTCCATGGCACTTCCTAACTCCCCAAACAAAATACTAGGCCCATACCTGCTAGTCCGACTTAGTGTGCGCTCGGGGCCACAATGAGTAATTACCTCACGTCCATACCACGTGACAGCATGTCCCACGACTCTGTCCTCATCCTCGTCCTCGTCCTCGTCATCAAATTCGGGTTCCACATCACGTTGGGGCTGGGCATAGGATGCTGCACGTGGTTTCTTGGCCGGCTGCCCCGCTCTAGCAGCACGGTAAGTCATGTACTGCCACTTCCTGGGGGACAGGACTTCTTCATCACTGCTGGTGGTTGCCTCCACCTCTGGCTGCACATAATCTTTATCAACAACCTCGTCGTCCAGTGGGGAATCACTGTCGCCTGTAAAGGCATCCAGGGCGGCTTGAATTTCGACCTCTGAGAGACCTCTTGTAGCCATGTCTGAGCAGGACCGTTGCTAACAGGTGAGTGGACGAGCCGTGGGTTAGCGCGGGTCATGCGGGGTTGCCGAGTGTCTCTGCCTGGTGGCAGGTAGGGGAAGGTCAAGCGAGGATACGTACCGAAAATCAAGTGCGAAATTTGAAAATTGTGGAAATTATGCACTTTGCAATTGCACAACGTACCGGTACGTCGCCGGGACTGGTAAATGCAAAACGTTGAACGTACCCATACATCGACGGGACAGGTTGGGTTAATGGTGGCAAAAGATCTCTCTTGCGCTTCTCCCCATTCAATGGTGTTTGGAGCATATTTCCGTAGCACCTCATACAACGGTTGGGCAATGAGAGTAAAGTTGGGGATAAAACTCCTATAATACCCCACTAGGCCAAGGAATGCCCTAACCTGCTTCTTGGTCACGGGTCTCGGGGCTTCTCTAACCTTCCTGATCTTGTCACCCTGACACCTGCAGTGATTGTTGCCAACAATGTGTCCGACGAACTCCACCTCACTGTGAGCAAATTTACACTTACTAGGCTTCACAGTCATGTTGAAACTCTGGAGTGTACTGAAGACAATTTCCAAGAGTCTGAGGTGCTCCTCCAACATGGCGGAATGAACGAGGTCATCGTCAACGAACATCTCTACTCCTACAATACCATGGAGCACTTGTCTCATGGCACAATTGAATACTGCTGGGGAATTGGTAAGTCCAAATGGGAGGACTTTATACTGATACAACCCCCTAGGAGTAGCAAAGGCAGTGAACTGACGGCTCTCAGAGTGAAGGGGAATCTGAAAGAATCCCTTCGCCAAATTGAGCTTTGTGAAATATCATGACCCTGCCAGCTTGGAGAAGATGGCAATGTGGTCACCCATTGCCTCAGCATCCACTTTGGAGATTGCATTTAGCCTCCTATAGTCGCCACAAATCCTGACTCCACCATCCTTCTTGCGGACTACTACCATTGGACTACAGTAAGGAGATGAGGACTTTTCAATAATACCTGCAGGCTCCATGTCAGCAATTTCGTTGTCTACTGCGTCCAGTATTCGCATGGGAATCGGATATGGCTTAACCTTTACGGGAGTATTGCTGGTCAGCTCAATTGTGTGACAATCAACCTTTGCATGTCTAGGTTGGTCAAAGAAGAAATCAGCATACTGATGAAGCACTGACCTGATGGCATTAAGGTCACCTAATGCTAAGTCAGTGTTATGTAAAACATCTCCCACAGTCTCCTCCTGACGGGACTGAACGGTTAAGGGCTCGTCATCAGGGTCATCAGCTGGGATCACCGCGGCTGCCCCGGTTTCTTCCAGTGGCTGGTCACTATCATCAGCTACTCGTAGGCCAGTCTCCTCGGGTTTTGACTCATGATAAGCCTTCAACATGTTAACATGGAACCTTTTGCGAAGATTCCCCAACTGAATTATGTAGTTGAGGTCTGAAATGCACTCTCCTACATCAGATGGACTCTTCCACTGTGCCAACAACTTGTTCTGGGCAGTGGGGAGTAACACCAAGCACTTATCGCCTGGACTGAACTTCCGGAATTTTGCCTTCTTATCATAATAGGCTTTCTGAACTTCGTGCGTCTTGATCAATTCTTCCTTAGCTAACTCGCACGTCGACTGGAGGCGATCAGCTAGATCAAGGACGTAGGTGTAGGTGGTCTTGACTTCAGGGTCGGGTTCTTCATTGTCCATAACTTGCGAAGGACTTGAAGTGGTCCACGGACCGACCTTCCATACACCAGTTCGAAATGTGAGAACTTCAAGGAATGCTGTGGGGCTTTTTGATAACCAAATAGAAGAGAAGCAATGAACCTCGGCCATTCCTTTGGCTGTTTGGCGGCCATGCGCTTCAACATCTTCTTGAGAGTCCCACTGAACATCTCACACAACCAGTTACACATGGGATGATAAGGCGTAGTTCGCAGGCCTCAGATGGACAACAACCTGAATGCTTCGTTCATCATTGCAAAGGTGAACTGCGATCCCCGGTCGCTTAAGACCTCCTTGGTGGATACCTACGCAACAGAACACTTCAATCAATGCCTCAGCAACAGTGATGGCCTCTATATTCTTAACCCCTACAACGCGGCCATGGACAGCTGACCCTCCCCTGGGTGGCAGGGTATGATCATGGTCTGAGTACCTGTAGGAAAATATTATCCAAAAATCAGAGATTAAGCCTAGAACATTATACTTGGTGTGGCAGATAGTACTCACATTCAGCTTTCTCCAGAGACAGATGTTGAGCCTTTGTGGACTACCCAAGGACTTGTGGAGACTTGCAAAGTTGGGTAACAAAATCTTCACTTTCACACCTCCAGCAACCCGGTTTCCACTCTACCACAGCCTCATTCTGTCACAGTAAGCTTTATACTACAACGTACAGGTAGTTTGGAATCCGTATTTGTACAATAAGCACTGAAAATAAGGCTAAAATCAATGGAGTGTATGGCCGACATGCAGCACGGAGGTGGTCTTCCCGTCACTCAACAAACATTTCCATTTTCACAGCTAAAAACACGTATACTACATTATTTTCAATCATAGTACTTCCCAAAAGACCACTGCGGCGCGCTTTTATTCTGCCTTACGCCCGTTACTTTATTCTCGTTCCTGTCGGCTGCTTGCACTGACTCGGAAGAGCTAGAACTCGCCATAATGTCACTTTGAAAGCCTGCGGTAAACCGATGCTAAACAGGGGCAAAACGCGCGAAAAAAAGCTAGTGTGACAACTGGGGGAAAAAAGCGTTTCCTATTAGCATAAACTGCTTGTGAGAGGAGAGCGCAGATTTACAGTTCTGAGCAGTCAGAGCGCTGCCATATATCACAGCCAGGCTGGCCGGGCCATGGTGGGGGGGGAGGGGGGAAAAACGCGATACTTGGCAACAACGGAGGTCAGTAGTACAAAGGTTAAGTATGCTAATTGTAGCTAAAGGGTGGCAGTACTGATAGACAATACCAGCTGGAACATCCTTGCCCGCATTTATTCAAAATTAACTCGATTTGCAAACACGACACTCCGTGCTTCAAGGGTTAAGGGCCATGGCTTCAGGCAACCGTGTGCTGAAATCAATAGTGAGGATATACCTTGATCCATCACTTACCCTAAGAGAGATTGGCCCAACAATGTCAACTGCTACTCTCTCGAAATGTTCAGATATTACAGGCATTGGTTTCAATGACGCAGGACAGACATGTCCCTGGTCAGTGGTACACTGATACACATCACAGGAACGCACAAACCTTCTTATTTCCTGTCCCATTCTTGGCCAGAAAAAGTCAGCATGGATGTGGTCAGAGGTTTTCTTTTGGCCCATGTGACCTCCCATCACTGAACAATGACCTAATTCGAACACTGCCCGGCAATACTTCGCAGGAACGACGAACTGCAGTTGAACCTCATCCTGGGGTGTTTGTGACTCACGGTATAGCCGTCCTCGCTTGCGAAGGAACTTGGCTTGACCTCCCTGTGAATACTTAACCCGCCCCATCCCGTCGACGTATGGGTACGTTGCAACATTTTGCATTTGCCAGTCCCAGCGACGTACTGGTACGTCATGCAATTGCAAGGTCCCTAATTTGCACAATTTTCAATTTTCGGGCGTGATTTTTCGTATGTATACACGTGACACCTTCCTCTATTCCTCTTCAAGATGCCAAGCAGGGACAATCCCTTACACCACGTAACCTCCCCCCTCCCCCCCTCATGCCATTGTCTCAGCAATTCACCTGTTACTAGTGACCTGGCCAGTAAAGACATTCAGGGCCAGAGTGATTCCCCAATCGATGACAATGTGGAGGACAAAGTTTACATAGCATTAGGGGAAGAAACAGAAATAATGATCAGGTAATGTGGCAAAAGAAGGTCAGGTATGGTGATGAGTTAGTGAGTGAAACAAAGCTTATAATGCCTATATTACTGTTTGAAAACCAATATACTCTCTTACAACATATAAATTCGTACCAAGTAAATAAATAAATACCGTTTATAAGTGGTGTGAAATAGTTACCCTCCCATAGAACTCGTTTTCTTTGGTGCCAGCCTATTAGAAAACCCAGTCAGGTAAGGAGGTAATGGTACCTGGATTGAGTATTTTAAACCTCAGGTGAGCGATTTCTCTATGAATTTTCGATGTTTCTCACCAAAAGCGGAGGTTTTAACCCAAAAAATTTTTTTGAAAAAACCTCGGTATTGGGGGGTGTCAGAGGTGTGAAATAGCTCAGGACGTGACGGGTTAATCACTTTACCATCCAGCTTCTTACGCACTGAGGCAAGTGTCGGATCAGACTGTTGTTCTTGGACAACATCTTGACTACGAATCAAATCTTGCGGCGTTGCGACGGTCGCGGGGTGATACGATTCGGAGCCTTTGGCCATGACTTGTGTTACTGCAACAGCCGAAGCCTGAGTAGCAACATCTACAGAGCAACTGTTTTTGACGCCTGGTACGATGCCGATAATGAGGTCAAACAAGGACTCTGGCATGACAACAGGAGCTGTCAAGCCAGTGTAGAAAGGAGATGCCACCTGGATACGTGCCTTAGGGAACTATCTCATTGATCCATCAATAAGTCTAACTTAGATCTGCTTACCCGTGTACTCGTCGGGCCTACCTAACCTTTGCTTGACAGAGCAACCTGAGGAACCATTATCTCTCAGGACATTACAGAAACACCTCCCACAAACCCTGGCTGAACAAGAAAGGCGGTGTTACTGGTGGAAAGGTCTGAGGAGGTAGCAGCCAGTCATTGGTGAGACTGTGGAACAAACGATGCAGCAAATGTGGCGCCCTGAGAACTAGATGCCTGAGGGGCTGTGCCCACCATCTGAGGAGTTGGAACATTGACAACCTGAGATGGAGAGTTCACTGTTGCTGGGAGACCAGTGAACTGTGGAGAAGTACCTGTACTGGTGGGGTTGGCACCACTGTGCGTTTGTTGTGGAATGAAGGCTGCATTTGCATCCTGCCTCCGATATACTAGAGCCGATTGTCCTGACTGAGGGTTATGTGGTTTGTCCTTGCCTTGCTGCTGCATGAAGTACCGGTACTGCTGCTGGTTAGAATTCTGCTTGTCGTACCACTTCCACTCAGGTTTCTGGGTATTTTGCCCTGGTCCTTCCTCTGCGATTTGCTTGGACCTTGGCCATTATTCTGAGAACGGCCTTGTTGCTGGGGTTCAGTCTGAGACTGTTTCCCAGATTTATCAGCTTTCCTGTTCCAGGTATGCTGCTTACGAGTTTGATACCTGTATGCAGTGAAGAATGCATCAGCCTTCTCCACCATTTGGCTGGCATCCCTTACCTGGCAGATATTAAGCTGAGCCATAAGTTCAGCAAGCCACGACTTTTCGAGCTGCGTGCGCCACATAAGGTCAGTTATCCCTTCTCGCGTGGAAGGAGTTTCATCTTTCTCCATCCACTCATCTAAGTAAGCAGTAAGCCGGTCAAGAAACTGAACGGAAGTCTCGTTTTCTTGTAAACACGCCCTCATAAACGGACTCTTGGCGTCGTCAACTGTGAGATCGTACACTTTGACGAGTGCGGCCTTCATCATCTCATTCGTGAGATTGTCTCCACGAATTCTCTGGAGAATATCGAGAGCAGGGCCCTCAAACAAACTAAGGAACTGGAGCCGCTTAGCTGCATCATCCAGCTGGTACAGCTGAGCCATGTCTTCGAAACGAGCTATGAATGGCTCAATTCGCTCGCCTTCCTTGTATGGAGGAAGCTTGATGTGTGGGGTCGTCAAATCGTGTGTAGGGAGAGCACTCGTGGAGCTTAGGTTAGCTGCACGAGATGTGTCTGAAGCCAAGGAGTCTCGCTTGAGCTTCTGCATCTCGAGTTCATGTTTCTCACATGCCTCACGCTCGGCACGTTCGTGTTCTCGTTCTCTCTCTCGCTGTTCTCGCTCGTATTCACGTTCTCTCTCATGTTGTTCTCTCTCGCGTTCCTCGTGCTGTTCTCACTCATGTTTTAACTCGAGTTCGCGTTGTTTTTGCTCGTATTCGCGTTGTTGTCGCTCGTGTTCACGTTCTCTCTCACGTTCCTCGTGCTGTTCTCGCTCATATTCACGTTCTTTTTCGCATTCCTCACGCTGAATTCGACGCTCTTCGCGAGCATCATTCTCACGTTGCTGCTCATAACTGAACCTAGAGAGGAAGTAGTCCTTAATTTTCTCGGGGTCGGTAAGCCCGATATCTTTAGCTTCCTGTACATAGACGTCAGTAGACATGATGCTAACTCAGTCTGCGTGAACTAAAGACTAAGCACTGACTGCTATTTTGCAGAGAAAGATGCCAAGAATCAAGAATAAAGAATATAGGCACACGTTAGTGGTGAGCAGTTTTATATAGTTAAACTGGTAAAGAAAGAAAATTAAACAAACAACTGACTGTGAAAACTATTACTTAAAATTGATAGAACTGACTCAATAATCAACATTAAAATAGTACCTATAGACTTTAATGAAAAATACCTAAGTATGAGTGAGTATTATCTCGTGAATAACTTTAGAGCTAGGAGTTATTATCCTGGAATGAGGTCGCCAGATGTCAAGGGGTTTTTGTAATTTTATATATTAAAGAATACCTTAAATGTTAACTTGTCAATAGAGACAAGGATGACTTGTGAAAATCAAGTAATGATTTCTTTATGCCGGCTCACTTCTCCGATTTTCTAAGGACGAAAATTTATTTACTTTCTCAGCAGTACACAGCAGAGACTAATTGCTCACAAATGCTGTTTGTTAGTACTGCTAGCGTCACGAGACAGTGACTTCACCCTTGACAATCAATAACTAATCCTATGAATGATAAACAGGTTCTTGCTGATGCATTAACTCCAAGTTGGCACAACGGATTTAAGTTTGATGCAAAAGGACTGACCTAAGTACCAGTTATGAATAATGCAAAGCGTTATGCAAACTAGGAGCGGTAAGTAAAATAAACTTAATGTGGAAAAATAAAACACGAGTTTACATTACATTAAACTCAAGAGAAAAGAACAGTAAATTTATTATTTACAATGCGATAAATTTACGTTACAGGTCTCAAAATGAATTCAAAATAACATAGAGAATACACTCACTCGCTCACTTACAAGGTAAACTAAACTCTTAAGCCTAGGAAAAACGAAAAGAAATACTGGTCAGACAAGGGGGGCTAGGCGGGATGAACTGGGCGTCGTTACGTAGGAAGGACGCTGCCACCACGCTGAACCTCTACGCCGGATCACACTGAGTGGAGATTTCAGGAACTCGCTGAAGAACGACCTGCTCTCACGGCGCACATAGTCTGACTGACTTCAAATTGTGAGAGAGAGGCAAGGGGCCAGCCGCGCTTGCTAACGGCCAACGGAAATAGTGAGCGATACGCATTCAGAATAATTCACTCAGCGAAGGTGCTAATGTCGCGCACAAGGATGATCACTTATGAAACAGTGAAAAATGTTCTAAAAACACTCCTGATCGGGTGAATGTGTGGACGGTTAAACTGAGCGATACACAATGAAAATTCCACTAGAATTCGCGGTTTTCACAGTGAACAATAATGTCACGAACTTATAAACACGCTCGCGCCAGTTCGTGACAGAGAGAGAGAGAGAGAGAGAGAGCGAGAGTGAGAGAGAAAACTTAGATAAGTAGCGAAAAGAATGTCCAAAAACTAATCTATGGGGAACTCCACAAATTTCTTCTAACCAAGATGATGACCCTCTGATAATTACAGCCCGTTGCTTTGCAATTTATAAACCAGCCAGTGATCCATGAAAAAAATTATTCAAGAGACAGGCATTTTAAATTTCCATATCTATCTAAAATACAGCTTTTTATCAAACACTAAAAATCTTGATTGATGACATCCGAAACTATTTTTGCCCACCTAGTGCCTATCTATTGCCAGACTCACCAATCTCTCAAGGGGCAGCCACAAACAAATCACCTCCACGTCGCTCTGCCCCCTGCTATTTCACTGCTCTACCCCCACCTCACACCCCCTTCTCTCACATACCTCTCCAATCCATCCCCCCATCTCATCCTTGGCCTCCCCCTCCCTCTCCCCCCCTCCACCTCATTCACATACACTCGCCTCGTCAGTCTCTCACTCTCCATCCTCTCCACATGGCCAAACCACCTCTGTGTGTTTCTGCTAACGTTTCCTATCACACCCACACCACAACGCTTTTTCGCTTTCTCATTTGTCAGTCTGTTTCTCCATGTGACTCCACATGCTTCTCTCAAATAACTCATTTCCACTACTCTCACTCTTGACTTCTATCCCTCCAAGCTTCACATCCATACGATAGAGTTAGTATCACAATACTGTCATGCGGTAACTTTTTCACCTTCATGCTCACTTTCCCGTTTCTTATCACTGCTTTCAAGGTACCAGCAACCTTTCTTCCTTGTTGTACCCTTTCAAGCACTTCAGCCTCTAAACTTCCATCCTTTCTCATTACGCTACCTAAGTACTTAAATGCACTCCCATTTTCCATTTCCTCTTCATCCAACCTCACTGTACATTCACTGACTTCACTTCTCTCGAAGACCATGACTTTACTCTTACCTACATTCACCTTTAGATTCCATTTCTTACACAGTCTCCCAAACTCATCCACCAAGCCTTGCAGCTCCACATCTCTTCACTCAGCAGCACAATAAGCATCTGCAAAGAACAGTACAGGGAGCTTCAGTACACTGCCCACTCTCATTAAGGCCGTTCCAACATCCACTGCCCTACCTTGTATCTCTTTTATAACCCCATCCATATACAGACTGAACAACCATGAAGACATGACGCATCCCTGCTTCAATCCAGTCCTCTAATAGAAACATTCACTTAGTTCTCTATCCACACGCACTACAGCCTTAGCACCCTCATATAAGACTTCCAATCCTCTGGGATTCTATCTTCCCACCAGGCAAATCTGCACGTATTTCACATCTATTCAACTACTATCTCTCCCCCATGCTTCAGCGTATCACCACACAGTCCATCAATTTCCGGTGCTTTCCCAATTTTGACTTTCTAATTGCTTCCACAACGTCCATCCTACTGATTTCTTCCTTGCTTCTCACATCCCTTCTTCTTCCAGCCATTCCCCAGCCACCTATACTCACATTACTTTTATTCTCTATGTTCAACAATTCCTGAATGTGTTCGCTCCAT
Source organism: Coenobita brevimanus (assembly GCF_032717465.1). Classification (NCBI taxonomy): domain Eukaryota; kingdom Metazoa; phylum Arthropoda; class Malacostraca; order Decapoda; family Coenobitidae; genus Coenobita; species Coenobita brevimanus. The sequence goes on from NC_136993.1 coordinate 31,294,732, forward strand.
CTGCTCACGTTTTCTCTCTTCTCCACTAGTATTCTACCATTCTTATCTTTCGATCCCCGACTAACTTCTCTGACACCCTGTCTAACTCTCTTTACCTCTTTCCAGAACATTTTTTTTTTTTTTTTACATTCCACTTTATACTCAAATTCCTTTCGAATTCCTCATCCACTCTCTTCTTACTCTCTCTTATTAATCTTTTCACCTCTCTCTTCTTCTCTACATATAACTCTCTCTTCCATCTCTCAACTTCTCCCACACCCATGTTTCTCATCCACTTACCAAATGTTTTCTACTTTTGTGCAACAGCCTATCTCACCTCTTCATTCCACCATGATGTTCCTTGCACCCCATTTCGTCTTCTCTTCACCCCGCATACCACCTCCCATGCTGCATAGATTTCTTCTGTGAATATCTTGTACATACCTTCCATGTCCCCCGTCTGCTCCTATCCATATTTACCCAAGAACTCCTCCACTTTTCTCTTATATTTTGCTTTTTTTCCATCCTCTTGTAACCTTTCCACCCTCCTTGTATAAACTACTCCCTCCTGTCCTTTCCTTCTTCTAGTCCACTATTTCATTTGGACCTTGATTCTCACAACCACCAGAAAGTCCACTCCCCCATCTACTAAATGCTCTTGCATCCATTACATACCTTCTCATCCTTTCATCCACAAACACATAATCAATCACTGCCTTCCATTCATTCATTTCACCACCTACCGTTCTGATCACTTGCGACATATACCTGTGGATCATTTTGTGTCTGAAGTGGGAATTGGCTATCACCAACCCTCTCCCGCCAAAAATGTCCACTAGAGCACTGCCATTATCATCCATTTCTGCAGGCACATCCCACTCATGAACTACTCCATCCACCTTCACATTCCCTATTTTTCCGTTCATATCTCCAAACAAAAACACTCTCTCATTCCTTTCAAACTTTTCCATGCATGCTTCCACATTTGTCCAGAACTCTTTTGAGCTTGCACGATCATGCGTTCGTCCATTAATATACATACATTCACACACATCTGTAGTCCAACTTTCAGTCTTACTCACAAAATTCTTGAGCCAACTGATCCACACTCTTTTATATTCTCCTTCCATCTGTTGCTCACAACAACATACACTCGTTTTGCCCTCTCATTCTCACCCACTCCTGCGCATATACCCCACCCATATCCCTCTTTCTCTCACACTCTCATTCCCCATTTAGTTTATATATATATATATATATATATATATATATATATATATATATATATATATATATATATATTGTTACATAGTCTATGATTTCATCATCCTTTGTGTAATCTTAACGCACAGTATGCTGCATGTTTGATCACGAGCGTGTTCTGCCTCAGTCCCCCCTTCTACCGTTATAGTAGAGTAAGTCGTCCTTTCTGTTATTCAGTGCGGGATTGTCAACTGTTTGTCCCCATCGCTTCATTTGCACGTCCTTCTTACAAGTTGTATCAAGCTCTGCCGGCCCCTATATAATGAGCTCGGTCTCTGCATCATTGCCACTTAGATCTGCTCCTCATTTTGTTCACATCTCTGTCCTCCCCTGTACAGATATTATTATTGTGAGTGCTCAAGAAATCTCCAAACATCTAGCAGCTGTGTGTAAATTGAGTATAACTGTTGTTGTATTTTTTCTTGTACTGTGTAGCATGGGGTTGATTCTTAGGCCTAGTGAGGTCTTTGCGATTGAAGTGGGGTTTTATATCAGTCATTTTTTATAATAGTTTGTATCTGTAATAATATATCTGGCATTCACTGAGTATTATCTGGTATCTCATTTTATCAGGGCTGACTTAGATAAATTTACTCTTGCTAATTTCGTGTTAATAGAGGCTATTGCAGTTAACCATATATTTAACCTGTTTATTTGCCATTACATTATCCTTATGAGTCCTGAATGTTTTGTTGTTAGTTTGAGCATTAAACTTTAACTTGTAATTTTACCTAACTCTTTTGTTTTGAACCTGGAACTTTACGGGACAGTAGTGACTCTTAGTATTCTCACTTAAAGTGTACGTTATCTTTCTCTGTTCCGTAACATAAATTTGGCTACCTCTTATCAGGATATTCAGGATATTATCATAAGGATATTGCTTGATATTTTGTGACTGTGATTTATTCATGATGTCTACTATTACTACACTTGATGAAGCCAAAGATTTTTGTCAAATGTGCAAACAGTGTGTGATGTAGAGAACAGAACAAAGAATGAACTTAAGCTTGTTGCTCAACAAATGGGAATTGCTGTTCGCTCTCATCATTCTAAAGATCAAACTGTTGATATGATTAATGAAAGCTTGTTTAATGTAACTCCTCGAAATGAGCAAACGCAGATTGAATTAGCTAAGTTACAGCTAGCCCTGCAGGAGACCCGTGCTAAGGAGGCTGAATTTCAGGCAAATGCTCGTATTCAAGAGGCACAGGTACAGGCTCAGGCAGAAATTGAACTTGCTAGGATTCAGGCAGACCATGAGTATCGCATGAAACAAGGTGGAACTGGATCATCTAGCTCTGATGATTTTGATGTGGCTAAAAATGTTAAACTTGTCCCTCCTTTTAATGAATCTGATTTAACAAAGTATTTTCAGTTGTTTGAGAGGGTAGCTACAGGTTTTAATTGGCCAAAAAAGTATTGGCCAGTACTCCTTCAAACTGTTCTCACCGGTAAAGCTCAAGTAACTTATGCATCTTTGCCTCAGGATCAATCTGATAATTATGATGTAGTTAAGAGCTTGATTCTCAAGGCCTATGAGCTTGTTCCTGAAGCCTATAGAGTAAAATTTAGGACAACTTACAAGCAAGATAAGCAATCCCATGTTGAGTATGCAAAAATCAAAGAAGATCTGTTAGAGCAGTGGTTAAATTCTAAGAATGTGGATTCTGATTTTGACAAATTTAAGCAGATGATTTTGCTGGAGGACTTCAAAAGGTGTATTTATAAAGATGTAAGCCGATATCTTGATGAGAAAAGGATAGATAATTTGTCTGATGCTGCAGTTTTAGCTGATGAATATGTTCTCACTCACAAGAGATATTCTAAAGAAAAAGGGAAAGCTGAGAGTAAGTACGTTGCCTCTACTCAGAGTACAGGTAACAGGAAAGAGAATAAAGATGATGTTTCTCAGGAAGTAAATACCAGCTTCACCTCTAGATTTCAGAAAAGTAAATGTACTTATTGTAGTAAGCTTGGTCATACTACAGAGAGATATTTCAGGAGACAGCGTGATGTGAACAAAAAGGAGTCTTTAAATATTCAGTCAATTGGTCTAGTGTCCACTCTTGAGAGTTCCCAGAATTCTCTAACTGAGTTATCTGAACCTGCTTTGAGGGGTAACTTAAATTCTCATGATGGAGCTCCTCTTTTGAGCAGTAACGTGGGTGACACTCTCAAGAGTTCATGTGCTAATTTCCTGTCTGATGGTTTTGTCAGTCCTCTGGACAGTAATGACAGGAAATCAGTTAAAATATATCGTGACACAGGTGCTTGCCAATCCCTTATGCTGACCAGTGTTCTAGGCGCTAATGTTAATTCCTCTGATGAAACTGTAATCTTATAAGGTGTAAGGAATAATTACTTCTCTGTCCCTCTGTGCAGAGTGAATTTAGAGTCTGGTTTTGTTAATGGTTCCGTTATGGTTGGGTTGGTTGAGACACTCCCAATGTCAGGTGTAACTTTCTTACTTGGAAATGATATTGGTGGAAGTCAAGTGTGTCCAGCTCCTCAGTTGTCTAGTGAGCCAGTGGCTGCGTCCCAGGATTGTGATGTCCATGATGTGTTCCCTGCATGTGCTGTCACTAGGGCTAAGTCTAAAGTTACTGGTGATTTAGAGGATAATGATGATGATGATGTTATCCTAGCTGACACTTTTCTTGCTAATTTGGACCACTCACCAGATGAGGCAGTACCCCGTAGTGTTGATAATTTGTCTCGTCAAGAGTTGGTTGAGTTGCAGGTTGCTGACCCTGAGTTGAAAGGTCTAGCTAGCTCTGGTTACAGTGAAGAAGAGTCAGCCGGTGCTTCTACTTGTTATTATGTAAAGTCAGGAGTACTTATGAGGAAGTGGAGACCCCCAACAGCATCAGCCGACTGTGAATGGGAGGTTGTACATCAAGTTGTCATCCCTCGTGTTTGTAGGCAGGATATCATTCGAGTGGCTCATGATTCCAGTTTGGCAGGACACCTTGGAGTGAGGAAGACTGTGGCAAGCATTTTGAAACACTTCTACTGGCCAGGTATCTTCAGGGATATTTCCTGGTATTGTAAGTCTTGTCACACCTGTCAAGTTGTGGGGAAGTGTAATCAGACCGAAAAGGTTGCACCTCTAGTTCCCATTCCTCCTTTTGAGGCGCCTTTCACCCGTGTGTTGGTGGATATTGTGGGCCCTCTTCCTAAGACTTCTACAGGATTTTCTTATGTGTTGACCCTGATTGATATGGCTACTCGTTATCCTGAAGCCATTCCAATTAGAAACATCTCAGCAAAGAACGTGGTTAAGGAAATGCTAGGGTTCTTCACAAAGTTTGGTCTGCCCAAGGAGGTACAGTCAGACCGGGGAAGTAATTTCATGTCAAATGTTTTCAAGCAGTCTCTGAAAGAGTTGGGCATCACCCAGATCACGTCTTCAGCTTACCATCCCCAGACCCAAGGAGCGTTGGAGAGATATCATCAAACACTCAAATCGATGCTCAAGAAATACTATTTGGAACATCAGAAAGACTGGGATAAAGGTCTTCCATTCATTGTGTTTGCCGCAAGAGAATCTCCAAATGAATCACTGGGCTTCTCACCTTTTGAACTACTGTTTAGGCATGAAGTAAGAGGACCCCTTAAGTTACTCAAGGAATGCTGGCTGTCGGAGGAAGATGACGTCAACCTGCTGGAGTATGTGATGAAGTTCAAAGAACAGCTGTCCACTGCTTTACAGCTGGCGAGAGAGAATTTAGGAGCTACTCAGGAGAAGATGAAGACTTGGTATGATAAGAAGTCCAGGTTACGCCACTTTCAGCCAGGAGATCAGGTTTTGATTCTGCTACCGGTTCATGGGAAACATCTTCAAGCCAAGTTTAGTGGCCCTTATTTCGTGGAGAAGAAACTCAGTGATGTCAACTATGTCATCGCCACACCAGATCGTAGAAAGAACAAACAACTATGCCACATCAACATGCTGAAGTTGTATCACAGGCGGGACGAAAATAACCCAGTCTGCACTGTAGCTGTTCCACCCGAGTCTGCAAGTGAAGCTCTCCCATGCAGTATGAGCCTGAGTGATAGTTTGGGGAAGAATCCTGATATCATGAATGATCACCAGACTAAGCTTTCTCATCTACCTCCCAAGGAAAGGCAGGAGTTTTCGGCATTACTGCAGGAGTACCTGCAAGTGTTCCATGCTACTCCAGGAAGAACCACTGTGTTGATGCATGATGTCGAGGTTGGAGACGCAAAGCCAATTAAATTGCCTCCTTACCGTGTGAACCCAGTGAAAGTTCCCCTCATCCAGAAGGAGCTTGGCTACCTGTTGGACCACAAGATGATTGAGCCCTGTCAGAGCGAGTGGAGTTCTCCTGTCACTCTAGTCCCTAAGCCAGGTGGGTCACAGAGGCTTTGCATCGACTACAGACGTGTTAATCAGATAACTAAAACAGACACTTACCCTCTCCCTCACGTGGAAGATTGCATAGACAAGATCGGAAAGGCTAGGTACATAAGTAAGTTTGATTTGTTAAAGGGATACTGGCAAGTACCTATGACTGAACGTGCTAAGGAGATCTCATGTTTTGTAACATTAGGAAAGACCTTTGCATGGTCTGTAATGCCATATACAGATTGTTTTAGAGTAATAAGATATTTCCTTTGTAAATTTCTTTTTTCTTTGTGGGGAGGTGTTACATAGCCTATGATTTCATCATCCTTTGTGCAATCTTAACGCACACTATGCTGCATGTTTGATCACGAGCGTGTTCTGCCTCAGTCCCCCCTTCTACCGTTATAATAGAGTAAGTCGTCCTTTCTGTTATTCAGTGCGGGATTGTCAACTGTTTGTCCCCATCGCTTCATTTGCGCGTCCTTCTTACAAGTTGTATCAAGCTCTGCCGGCCCCTATATAATGAGCTCGGTCTCTGCATCATTGCCACTTAGATCTGCTCCTCATTTTGTTCACATCTCTGTCCTCCCCTGTACAAATATTATTATTGTGAGTGCTCAAGAAATCTCCAAACATCTAGCAGCTGTGTGTAATTTGAGTATAACTGTTGTTGTATTTTTTCTTGTACTGTGTAGCATGGGGTTGATTCTTAGACCTAGTGAGGTCTTTGTGATTGAAGTGGGGTTTTATATCAGTTATTTTTGATAATAGTTTGTATCTGTAATAATATATCTGGCATTCACTGAGTATTATCTGGTATCTCATTTTATCAGGGCTGATTTAGATAAATTTACTCTTGCTAATTTCGTGTTAATAGAGGCTATTACAGTTAACCATATATTTAACCTGTTTATTTGCCATTACATTATCCTTATGAGTCCTGAATGTTTTGTTGTTAGTTTGAGCATTAAACTTTAACTTGTAATTTTACCTAACTCTTTTGTTTTGAACCTGGAACTTTACGGGACAGTAGTGACTCTTAGTATTCTCACTTAAAGTGTACGTTATCTTTCTCTGTTCCGTAACAATATATATATATATATTATATATATATATATATATATATATATATATATATATATATAATATGTACTAGGTGCTACCCAAAAGTTCCAGTTATATGAATAATGTAAAAAAATAAGTTATCTTACTTCCTAGTGCTAACTGTCGTCTTCGAAGTAGTCCACTTGGGCATGTATACAGTGGTCCCAGCGTTTTTTCCACGAGTCCATGGATGCCTGGAAGGCTTCAGTCGTTATGATCTTGAGCACCTCCTGTGATTCTGTCTGGATCTCTTCAATTGAGTCAAATCGACGCCCTTTCAATTGTGATTTCAGCTTGGGAAACAGGAAAAAGTCGCAGGGGGCAACGTCAGGTGAATAGGGTGGATGGGGAATGAATACGATGTTAGTGGAAGCCAGGAACTGCCGGACAACAAATGATGTGGGTTCGAGGGTCTTCATGATGCAGGACCCAGTCCTTGTTCTTCCACTATTTTGGATGTTTGCAGTAGATGTTCGCCCTCAGACACTACAAAACTTCACAGTACAAATTTCCGCTGACAGATTGGACAGGTGGGATGAATTCCTTGTAAACAATTTCTTGGATACTGAAGAAAGCGATCAAAATCAGTTTGACATTGCTGTGCCACTAGTTCTCCATTGCAAAACCGTAAAACGACCTACACATCACATTAAAACAGTAAGCATAGCTCAACAACACGTCCGCTCACAGACACGGCTGGGGCCACACTGATGCACAAGGGGTGCTGCTGACTCCTAGCGGCAAAACGAAAAACTGCAAATGGTTGGCTTCCTCTGTTCAAATTATTAGAAATTTTGGGTTGCACCTCATATATATATAAATATATATATAAATATATATATATATATATATATATATATATATATATATATATATATATATATATATATATATATATATATATATATATATATATATATATATATATATATATATATATGTATATAATATATACTTATATATATATATATATATATATATATATATATATATATATATATATATATATATACATCTTGTTACGGAACAGAGAAAGATAATGTACACTTTAAGTGAGAATACTAAGAGTCACTACTGTCCCGTAAAGTTCCAGGTTCAAAATAAAAGAGTTAGGTAAAATTACAAGTTAAAGTTTAATGCACAAACTAATAACAAAACATTCAGGACTCATAAGGATAATGTAATGGCAAATAAACAGGTTAAATATATGGTTAACTGCAATAGCCTCTATTAACACGAAATTAGCAAGAGTAAATTTATCTAAATCAGCCCTGATAAAATGAGATACCAGATAATACTCAGTGAATGCCAGATAAATTATTACAGATACAAACTATTATCAAAAATGACTGACATAACCCAGCATTAATCAAAAACTTCACTAGGCCTAAGAATTAACCTTATGCTACACAGTACAAGAAAAAATGCAATAACAGTTATACTCAAATTACACACAGCTGCTAGATGTTTGGAGATTTCTTGAGCACTCACAATAATAATATCTGTACAGGGGAGGACAGAGATGTGAACAAAATGAGGAGCAGATCTAAGTGGCAATGATGCAGAGACTGAGCTCATTATATAGGGGCCAGGAGAGCTTGATACAATTTGTAAGAAGGACGCGCAAATGAAGCCATGGGGACAAAAAGCTGAAAATCCCGCTCTGAATAACAGAGAGAACGACTTACTCTACTATAACGGTAGAAGGGGGGTACTGAGGCAGAACACGCTCGTGATCAAACATGCAGCAACTGTGCGTTAAAATTACACAAAGGATGATGAAATCATAGGCTATGTAACACCTCCCCACAAAGAAAAAAGAAATTTACAAAGGAAATTCCTTATTACTCCAAAATAATCTGTATATGGCATTACAGACCATGCAAAAGTGTTTCCTAATGTTACAAAACATGAGATCTCCCTAGCACGTTCAGTCATAGGTACTTGCCAGTATCCCTTTAACAAATCAAACTTACTTATGTACCTAGCCTTCCCGATCTTGTCTATGCAATCTTCCACGCGAGGGAGAGGGTAAGTGTCTGTTTTGGTTATCTGATTAACAAGTCTGTAGTCAATGCAAAGCCGCTGTGACCCACCTGGCTTAGGAACCAGAGTGACAGGAGAACTCCACTCGCTCTGACAGGGCTCAATCATCTTGTGGTCCAACAGGTAGCCAAGCTCCTTCTGGATGAGAGGAACCTTCACTGGGTTCACACGGTAAGGAGGCAATTTAATTGGCTTTGCGTCTCCAACATCGACATCATGCATCAACACAGTGGTTCTTCCTGGAGTGGCACGGAACACTTGCGGGTACTCCTGCAGTAATGCCGAAAACTCCTGCCTTTCCTTGGGAGGTAGATGAGAAAGCTTAGTCTGGAGATCATTCATGATATCAGGATTCTTCCCCAAACTATCACTCAGGCTCATACTGCATGGGAGAGCTTCACTTGCAGACTCGGGTGGAACAGCTACAGTGCAGACTGGATTATTTTCGTCCCGCCTGTGATATAACTTTAGCATGTTGATGTGACATAGTTGCTTGCTCTTTCTACGATCTGGTGTGGCGATAACATAGTTGACATCACTGAGTTTCTTCTCCACGAAATAAGGGCCACTAAACTTGGCTTGAAGAGGTTGCCCATGAACTGGTAGCAGAATCAAAACCTGATCTCCTGGCTGAAAGTGGCGTAACCTGGACTTCTTATCATACCAAGTCTTCATCTTCTCCTGAGCAGCTCCTAAATTCTCTCTCGCCAGCTGTAAAGCAGTGGACAGCCGTTCTTTGAACTTCATCACATACTCCAGCAGGTTGACGTCATCTTCCTCCGACAGCCAGCATTCCTTGAGTAACTTAAGGGGTCCTCTTACTTCATGGCCAAACAGTAGTTCAAAAGGTGAGAAGCCCAGTGATTCATTTGGAGATTCTCTTGCGGCAAACACAACGAATGGAAGACCTTTATCCCAGTCTTTCTGATGTTCCAAACAGTATTTCTTGAGCATCGATTTGAGTGTTTGATAATATCTCTCCAACGCTCCTTGGGTCTGGGGATGGTAAGCTGAAGAGGTGATCTGGGTGATGCCCAACTCTTTCAGAGACTGCTTGAAAACATTTGACATGAAATTACTTCCTCGGTCGGACTGTACCTCCTTGGGCAGACCAAACTTTGTGAAGAACCCTAGCATTTCCTTAACCACGTTCTTTGCTGAGATATTTCTAAGTGGAATGGCTTCAGGATAACGAGTAGCCATATCAATCAGGGTCAACACATAAGAAAATCCTGAAGAAGTCTTAGGAAGAGGGCCCACAATATCCACCAACACACGGATGAAAGGCGCCTCAAAAGGAGGAATGGGAACTAGAGGTGCAACCTTTTCAGTCTGATTACACTTCCCCACAACTTGACAGGTGTGACAAGACTTACAATACCACGAAACATCCCTGAAGATACCTGGCCAGTAGAAGTGTTTCAAAATGCGTGCCACAGTCTTCCTCACTCCAAGGTGTCCTGCCAAACTGGAATCATGAGCCACTCGAATGATATCCTGCCTACAAACACGAGGGATGACAACTTGATGTACAACCTCCCATTCACAGTCGGCTGATGCTGTTGGGGGTCTCCACTTCCTCATAAGTACTCCTTACTTTACATAATAACAAGTAGAAGCACCAGCTGACTCTTCTTCACTGTAAGCAGAGTTAGCTAGACCTTTCAACTCAGGGTCAGCAACCTGCAACTCAACCAACTCTTGACGAGACAAATTATCAACACTACGGGGTACTGCCTCATCTGGTGAGTGGTCCAAATTAGCAAGAAAAGTGTCAGCTAGGATAACATCATCATCATCATTATCCTCTAAATCACCAGTAACTTTAGACTTAGCCCTAGTGACAGCACATGCAGGGAACACATCAGGGACATCACAATCCTGGGACACAGCCACTGGCTCACTAGACAACTGAGGAGCTGGACACACTTGACTTCCACCAATATCATTTCCAAGTAAGAAAGTTTCACCTGACATTGGGAGTGTCTCAACCAACCCAACCATAACAGAACCATTAACAAAACCAGACTCTAAATTCACTCTGCACAGAGGGACAGAGAAGTAATTATTCCCTACACCTTGTAAGATTACAGTTTCATCAAAGGAATTAACATTAGAGCCTAGAACACTGGTCAGCATATGGGATTGGCAAGCACCTGTATCACGATATATTTGAACTGATTTCCTGTCATTACTGTCCAGAGGACTGACAAAACCATCAGACAGGAAATTAGCACATGAACTCTTGAGAGTGTCACCCACGTTACTGCTCAAAAGAGGAGCTCCATCATGAGAATTTAAGTTACCCCTCAAAGCAGGTTCAGTTAACTCAGTTAAAGAATTCTGGGAACTCTCAAGAGTGGACACTAGACCAATTGACTGAATATTTAAAGACTCCTTTTTGTTCACATCACGCTGTCTCCTGAAACATCTCTCCGTAGTATGACTAAGCTTACTACAATAAGTATATTTACTTTTCTGAAATCTAGAGGTGAAGCTGGTATTTACTTCCTGAGAAACATCATCTTTATTCTCTTTCCTGTTACCTGTACTCTGAGTAGAGGCAACGTACTTACTCTCAGCTTTCCCTTTTTCTTTAGAATATCTCTTGTGAGTGAGAACATATTCATCAGCTAAAACTGCAGCATCAGACAAATTATCTATCCTTTTCTCATCAAGATATAGGCTTACATCTTTATAAATACACCTTTTGAAGTCCTCCAGCAAAATCATCTGCTTAAATTTGTCAAAATCAGAATCCACATTCTTAGAATTTACCCACTGCTCTAATAGATCTTCTTTGATTTTTGCATACTCAACATGGGATTGCTTATCTTGCTTGTAAGTTGTCCTAAATTTTACTCTATAGGCTTCAGGAACAAGCTCATAGGCCTTAAGAATCAAGCTCTTAACTACATCATAATTATCAGATTGATCCTGAGGCAAAGATGCATAAGTTACTTGAGCTTTACCGGTGAGAACAGTTTGAAGGAGTACTGGCCAATTCTGTTTGGGCCAATTAAAACCTGTAGCTACCCTCTCAAACAACTGAAAATACTTTGTTAAATCAGATTCATTAAAAGGAGGGACAAGTTTAACATTTTTAGCCACATCAAAATCATCAGAGCTAGATGATCCAGTTCCACATAGTTTCATGCGATACTCATGGTCTGCCTGAATCCTAGCAATTTCAACTTGTGCCTCAGCCTCTTTAGAACGGGCCTCCGCCTCCTTAGCACGAGACTCCTGCAGGGCTAGCTGTTACTTAGCTAATTCAATCTGCGTTTGCTCATTTGGAGGAGTTACATTAAACAAGCTTTCATTAATCATGTCAACAATCTGATCTTTAGAATGATGAGAGCGAACAGCAATTCCCAATTGTTGAGCAACAAGCTTAAGTTCATTCTTTGTTCTGCTTTCTATATCACACACTGTTTGCACATTTGACAAAAAATCTTTGGCTTCATCAAGTGTAGTAATAGTAGACATAATTAATAAGTAATAGCCACAAAATATCAAGCAATATCCTTATGATAATATCCTGAATATCCTGATAAGAGGTCGCCAAATTTATGTTACGGAACAGAGAAAGATAATGTACACTTTAAGTGAGAATACTAAGAGTCACTACTGTCCCGTAAAGTTCCAGGTTCAAAACAAAAGAGTTAGGTAAAATTACAAGTTAAAGTTTAATGCACAAACTAACAACAAAACATTCAGGACTCATAAGGATAATGTAATGGCAAATAAACAGGTTAAATATATGGTTAACTGCAATAGCCTCTATTAACACGAAATTAGCAAGAGTAAGTTTATCTAAGTCAGCCCTGATAAAATGAGATACCAGATAATACTCAGTGAATGCCAGATAAATTATTACAGATACAAACTATTATCAAAAATGACTGACATAACCCAGCATTAATCAAAAACCTCACTAGGCCTAAGAATTAACCTTATGCTACACAGTACAAGAAAGAATGCCATAACAGTTATACTCAAATTACACACAGCTGCTAGATGTTTGGAGATTTCTTGAGCACTCACAATAATAATATTTGTACAGGGGAGGACAGAGATGTGAACAAAATGAGGAGCAGATCTAAGTGGCAATGATGCAGACTGAGCTCATTATATAGGGGCCAGGAGAGCTTGATACAACTTGTAAGAAGGACGCGCAAATGAAGCCATGGGGACAAAAGGTGAAAATCCCGCTCTGAATAACAGAGAGAACGACTTACTCTACTATAACGGTAGAAGGGGGGGACTGAGGCAGAACACGCTCGTGATCAAACATGCAGCAACTGTGCGTTAAAATTACACAAAGGATGATGAAATCATAGGCTATGTAACAATCTATATATATATATATATATATATATATATATATATATATATATATATAGACCTTGGCCTGTCACTTGATTGATTGCTAGTCCAAAGAAGGCTGATTGTGGGCATGGAATGTTGCATTGTTTGCTTGTGTGAAAACATTTTAAAGAGATTTATTTAATATTATTGCAAATGTAGTGTTTCAAGAACGATATCAACTTTCGAGCATAAAAAGCTCTGATGGAAACTTTTTTTTTTTTACTCCTTATTTAGTAATAGTATAAACTGTGAGTGTGGGTTGTCCTAGCACTAAATGAAATTTTTGCCTGATTTTTTGTTTGTTTGTGTAATGCTAGGTGAAATTAGGCTCGACTTCTCGTTCCTATTTCACCTAACGTGGAGCGGGGTCCTCTTTCGAGACCGGAGCTAGTGCAATAAAGAGAGGCAGGACACAAAAACTCTAGGCAACAACCTTTACACGTATATTACCACAGTCAGACACAGGACAAATCAGCAGATATTACAGCACAATATATAGCAATATAAAACCTTATCTAGGATATGAGTATCTCACAGGATACTTCCTTCTCTGATACTAATGACAACACAAATAATCCTAATGTATCAGGAGTGCAGTAAATATAGGCGCGCGCGCGCGGCGGCGTGGGAGAGTTTTGAGTCTCACTAGGAAGTGATAGGGGAGGTGCGGGGAGTGACTTGTGACGGCTAGGCGAAAGTTATGGTAATACTGGAAGGCGGCAGATATTAGCCGTGAAGTTTATATGGTTTCCACTAGCCAAAATACTTTGGTAATTGATTTCATCCTTGACTCACACTTACTTGAGATATGGGAGTGAGAGCGGGTGATGAACAAGATTTATTGGTAGCATGCGATGAACAAAATTTATTGGTAGCATGCGGGAAGGAGAGAATACTATTAATACTTCCGTTCACAATATTCTTTTACAGTAATGGGGGTATGTCTTTCTAGGCACAGACTTATTAATTGTATAACAGAGATGTCACTCACACGTATAGTCAATCAGATCTTGTTCCACAGCGTGGGGGAAGGAGAGAATACTATTAATACTTCCTTTCACAATATTCCTTCACAGTAATGGGGGTATGTCTTTATAGGCACAGGCTTATTAATTATATAACAGAGATGTCACTCACACGTATAGTCAATCAAATCTTGTTCCACACTCTCGTCCTTTAACTTCTCACTGCGATCTGATCTACCCCGATATTCACTATATGAAATCACTGCACAATACATACATTAGGGGAAAACACACTTAACCTAAATTACTCGTGCTACAATATCACACGTATTCATCAGGGGGATAGGCAGGAACATGTCATCGGTGATCATGCTGGGCTAGGGGCATCGTCAATGCGAGGCATGCCGAGAGGGCACGGGATAGCTCGTAAGGGCATCCTCTCACGTCCTGGACTTCCCGTGGCTTCCGGACTTGGCTCCGGCGTGTGGCCCTCGGGACTGGGGCCGAATAGCTCCAGGAACCTCTGTGATAGGTCCCGGCGTCGTGGGGGCATAGAGAGATCACGCCCGGGTGTCCTGGGGAGAGCCAAGAGAGACTGTGGACTGCGGTCTCCAGCGTCTAGGGGCGCCAACAGAGGAGAGCTGCGGCAGCGACTTCCACTGGGGTCCATCAGGTGCGTCTGCTCTAGAGCCAGGCGTAGGGTACAGAGACCAGGGGAGGCTGGGAGGCCTGTCCGGGTCACTCTGGGACAGGAAGCCTGGGCTCCAGTCTCCTGCTGTGGGGACGTCTCTCTATTCTGCACGCCCTCGGAGCGACCGTAGATCGTCTCACGAGGGAGGGAACGACAATGGGTCATCTCTACCACGACACTCTCGGAGCGACCATAGATCGTCTCACAAGGATGGGAGCGACCATAGATCGTCTCTACCGGAACACCTTGGGAGCGACCATAGATCGTCTCTACTGGAACACCTTGGGAGCGACCATAGATCATCTCTACCGAAGCACCTTGGGAGCGACCATAGATCGTCTCTACCGGAACACTTCAGGAGCAACAATAGATCGTCTCTACCGGAACACCTTGGGAGCGACCATAGATCGTCTCTACTGGAACACCTTGGGAGCAACCATAGATCATCTCTACCTGAACACCTTGGGAGCGACCATTGATCGTCTCTACCGGAACACCTTGGGAGCGACCATAGATCGTCTCTACCTGAACACCTTGGGAGCGACCATAGATTGTCTCTACCGGAACACTTTGGGAGCGACCATAGATCGTCTCTACCAGAGGGGCGCCGTCTGGAGTATAGTTTCTAACTCCACCCCTAGCCAGCTCAGCAATTCCACTACGCGAAGGTAGTGTCCTTCTCCTACGGTGGCGGCGGCGTGGTGGCTGCATGTCACAGGGGCGCACGGCCCGGGCTGAGATGTGTCGCTGTTGCCCGGAGTGGTGGTGGCTGGTGGCGGCTACCCCGTGGGGTCCGTGTGGGGGTGTTGGCATATCTGTGGGCACACTACACTGTTCTTGACTTGCCCTGTCGTCGGGGATACTATGGTATTCTTCGGGGGCACTGTTTTTCAAGCCACACATTTTAGTAAATGTATATATATATATATATATATATATATATATATGGTACTACTCAAAAGTTCCAGTAATTTGAACAGAGAGAGTGAACCATTTGCAGTTTTGCCTTTTCCCGCTAGGAAGTGTCAGCAGCACCACTTGTGCGTCAGTGTGACCCTGGCCGTGTCTGTAAGCAGATGTGTTGTTGAGATACGCTTACTATTGTAACATGGTGTGAAGGTGATTTGACGGTTTTGCAATGGCGAACCAATGGCACAGCAATGTCAAGTTAATGTTGATCGTTTTCTTCAATATCCAAGGGATTGTTCGAAAGGAATTCGTCCCACCCAATCAATGTGTCAGTGGAAAGTTGTACTGTGAAGTTTTGCAGCGTCTGAGGGAGAACATCCGCCGCAAACGTCCAGAACAGTGGAAGAACAAGGACTTGGTCCTGCATCACGACAACGCCCTCACCCACACATCAATTGTTGTCTGGCAGTTTCTGGCTTCCACCAACACGGTACTCATTCCCCATCCTCCTTATTTGCCTGATGTTGCCCCCTGCGACTTTTTCCTGTTTAACAAGCTGAAATTACGGCTGAAAGGGTGTCGATTTGACTCGATTGAGGAGATCCAGACAGAATCACAGGAGGTGCTCAAGACCATGACACCTGAAGCCTTCCAGGGATGCATGAACTCGTGGAAAAAACGCTGGGACCACCATATATATGCCCAAGGGGACTAATTCAAAGGCGACAGTGAGAACTAGGAGGTAAGGTAACTTATTTTCCTACAATATTCTAATTACTGGAACTTTTGGGTACCACCTCGTATACATATATATTCATTCATATATATATATATATATATATATATATATATATATATATATAGATAGATACATACATAAATATGTATGTATATCCTCGTCCAAGCCTACTTTCCCACCCTAGGGCAGGGTGAGGAGTAGCAGTGTCCAGACAGCCCAAATTTTGCCCAGTCCAATGGGCCATGCTTCTAATCACTCATTATTCAAGCCCCCGGAATCCTGGCTTTATCGGATATGCCAAAAACATTCACCACGTTCTGCAGATTTACAGAAACGTATCCAATAGAGTCTATTCGTACGCTGCCACGTTAAAAAGGGGTGCCATAGCCCTGATCAAGACTTCTCACAACATTCGTCTAGTGAGCTAGATATCTTGTCAGTTCCCTAGCCTCACCGACTTCCAAACCTCTCTTCCTCACACACTCATCTACAATATCTCTCCACCTTCTCCTTGGCCTACCTTGCCTCCTCCCTCCATCAAATTCGCTCAGCTATACCACTTTCACCACTCTACTGTCACCCAGTCTCTCCACATGACAATGCCATCTCTGTACACTTTCTTTGATTCTGGTGTCCACCAGCTTCCTCACTCCACGTCCTTAACGAATCACATTATTTCGTATCCTAACCACCCACTGTACTCCACATACATTCCTCAGCAGTCCCATCTCCACTGCTCTTACTCTTGACTTTGAATTTACATGTCACATCATAGTTTCATGTCTATATGTTAAAGTTGGCACTAACACTCCTTGTAAACCTCATGCAGCTGCAACACTCAGGCCTCTGTTTCTTATCAAGGCTTTCATTGCACCAGCTACTCTTCTTCCTTGTGTCACTCTACTTTCCACTTTTTTTGTGCATTTTCCTCTCTTTTTTATCACTGTACCCAGGTTTGAACTCTCTCAGCAACTCAAGTCTCTCTCCGTTCACCGTAAGATCGCACTGGGAGTCACCTCTCTCAGTAACCATCTCTTTACTATTTTCTACTTTCGCTATCAAGGCATGACACTCACAGACATCAGCAAAACTCTGCACTAGCCTACAAAGTTCTTGTCCTGTATTTGCATATATATATATATATATATATATATATATATATATATATATATATATATATGCTGTTGGGGAGATATGCATTGCACATGTGCGCAAAAAAAATTTTTTACACTCTTTACCGGGAATCGAGCCCCAGGCCTTTAGATAGAAATCAAGCACTGATGCCACTATGCCACGACTTGATAAAAGTTGTGACATGAATTTTTTGATGAACCAGATAAATCCAGACCTGGTTCTTCAAAACCATTTGTACACACGCGTGTAATGCTTCTCCAACATATAAAGTCACTCGTGTTGTGTCTGGGATAGATTCAAACTGCTCTGTCACTTGCCTAGTTGTGCGGGGCTGTGAAATAATCCTAATGTGTTGTGACTGAAATATATCCTCTCATAACGGATTTACCTGGTTCGTCAAAAAAATCAGGTGTCATAACTTTTATCATGTTGTAGTGGCATCAGTGCCTGACTTCTGTCTAGAGGTCTGGGGTTCGATTCCCGATGAAGAGGGTAAAATATATATATATATAAATATATATATATATATATATATATATATATATATATATATATATATATATATATATATATATATATATATATATATATATATATATATATATATATATATATATAGTGTGTGTGTGTATGAGGCTGAGTTCATTACCGGGATAAGCGAGAAAATGGCCGCCAAGCACCTACACGCACCAACAAGTAGCTAAACCTTCCCACTATAAGTTGGAAGTAAAAAAGTGCTAAGAAAACAACCTACAAAGGGGTCAAAATCATGGTTAAGTAGACGTGTGTTGCGCCGTCGCGCCATGCAGCAAGAAAAACAGTCTGGTTCTGCACTAGTGTTCAAGGTGGGCAACTGGGTCCAGAATTCTGCCAGCTGGATGGTCGCTTTTCCTATGAGTTCAGTCTTTCTTATGTTCCTTATGTCGACTTCCCGTGGTGTTGAAGCGAATGTGAGAGCATTACCAGGCCATATCTCACCCATTTCTTACCCCCCTTGAAGCTGACCAATCAGATAGTCGGGTTGCATTGGAGCTAGCCAATAAGCTGACACCTGACTCTACTCCCACGAGCAGCTGTAGTGCATAGTAACTTGCTGCTTTCTCATATTATTATTATATTATTTTTTAACCATTATTACTATTATTATTATTATTATTGCCATTGTGTTTGTGAAGTTACTGGTACTCGTGGCATTTTTTTTTTTTTTTTTTAAATTCAGGTTACGGGTTCATTTTTTTATCATTCAGGTTACAGGGGTTTTCTAATAATGCCCTCATACATTGAATGCTGTCTTACGTTTACATTATTATCAGCAATATAATAATTTATTATGTTTTTCTTGATGTTTGTGATGTGGTTCATGTTTACTGGTGGTTAAAACTCCGGGAAAAACACGCACAAAGTTTCCGACCTTTCAACTGCTATTATTGTGAAAATAATAATACTTATGTCATAGAACTTTGATTTTATTCCACAGTATGGCATTCCTGGGACATTATGCTAATATAATATAGACATCTTATGATGTATTTCTGTAGTTATTAGCAGGATAAAAATATTTCCTTGGCCGATCGGTCCAGCAGTGGGGGGCAAAATAGTACTTCTTCACACGATATCATCATGATTAATAACAGACAGAGCAAAACAGAGGTTATTATATGCAATAAAGAAAATACCATAAGCGACATTTAAGAACAAAACACACAGCGATTATAGAGATATCAAAGTTTTGAAGTCACCAGCCTTTAAATGCATTTTTTGGCATTTTGTACATTTGGCACTTAGCCCGGTAATGAACTCAGCGCCTCATGTATATATATATATATATATATATATATATATATATATATATATATATATATATGTATATACTAGCCAAAAAGGCCCGCTTGATGGAACTAATTGGTTAGGCCCTCCAGGCAGGCTAGTCCTTCGGCCCAGATTGACTGCTGCTTAGTTAGCCAGGTTGATTTATTAGCAGTATTCTCGAGAATGCATTTTTCACAGACAAACAGACACACAACACATGATAAAGTTGTACACTGACAGTCAGGAGGGCTTCCATACCCACCCTGTTCCAGAGATCGTTTTTAACCCGCCCCATCCTGACGTTTTTGGACCTTTTTTTTTTTTTTTGGCTCAAACATCCGTTTTTAGTGATAAAAATGGAAAATTCATAGAGGAATCGCTCACCTGAGGTTTAAAATACCGGATTTAGGTGCGAGTACTTCCTTACCTGACTGGGTTTTCTAACAGGCTGGCACCAAAGAAAACGAGTTCTATGGGAGGGTAACTATTTTATCCACTCATAAACAGTATTCATTTATTTACTTGGTACGAATTTATATGTAGTACAAGAGTATACTGGTTTTCAAAGAGTAATATAGGCATTATAAGCATTGTTTCACTCACTAACTCATCACCATTCATGACCTTTTTTTTCCACATTGCCTGATAATCATTTCTGACCGTTTCTTCCTCTAATGCTATGTAAACATTGTCCTCCACATTGTCATCGATTGGGGAATCACTCTGGCCCTGAATGTCTTTCTTGGCCAGGTCACTGGTAACAGGTGAATTGCCGAGACAATGGCGTGCGGGGGAGGAGAGGTTATGCGGTGTAAGGAATTGTTCCTGCTTGGATCTGGTAGAGGAATAGAGGAAGGTGTCCCATGTATACGTGCCAAAAATCACTCGCGAAATTACTCGCGAAAATTGAAAATTGTGCAAATTAGGGACCTTGCAATGTTGCCGCGTTAATTCACGTTGCCGGGACGGTGCGGGTTAAGGAAATTCCCTTGTCTGCCAGTCAGAGAACTGTGTGATAGCAAGCTGTTGTTTTGTGCACTTTTGGAACACTTTGGTGCTCAAAACACATGCATGTCATAGCAAGCTGTTCTGATTATTTGTAATGCGTCATGAAGTTATGACTTGATTGCATGCATTGATTTGGTACTCTAAACACATCACACACAGGTTTATTGGCTCAGTTACGAATGATAGCTTATGTGGCAGCAGGCCTCTCTCTCTCTCTCTCTCTTGCATGCACGTGCAGCTTAGATATCACAATTCTCGAAACACCTATTGTATTTTCTCTATGCATTTTCCTAGAATTTCGTTCATTGTGCTTGCCACTGATTCTTCATACACTCCATCACACTCACATTTAACATTGAAATTGCATTTACTTTATACTGCAAAGGCAGACTTCCATCGTTTGAACCTTTAGTCGATGCAATAAGTAAGTTGTGATAAAATGAAAAAAAAATGGCAAAATTAGAATTGCCACGAAGCTCGGTAGTTCAACGTGCTGAGCCATTGGCTGGTCAGCAGCTTTATGGCATAGTGCCTGATGGCCGTCTTCTTTAAAAAGGGCACTTCACAAAAAAGTGGCGTCATTAGCCCATGGCATCCCAACAACGTATGGATATGTTCCCATGTTTTATCACAGTGACACCCAACGACGTATCCATACATTTTGCAATTGCAAAGTCAGTCATTTGCACATTTTTCAAATTTTATACGTGATTTTTGGTACGTATATGCAGACAAGGTGCGGTGAGAAGGAAAATAAAGTAAGGTCCTTCTGTGTTGTCTGGGGAAGGCCCTAGTGGTGTGACGAGAGTGAGGGGTGAAAGGGAAAGTGATGTGGCTGAAGCTAGCAGTGAAAGGGAAAGTGGTGGGGGGAGGGAGGCAGTGCGGGCACTTGGTGTACATTGGCAGCAGGCAGGTGAGAAGGAGCTGCTCCCTAGCACTTTTTTTGCCCCACAATATTACCGCACTTCCTCCCCACACCCCTGTTATGTGGGGAAAGGAAGGAAAGGGAAGGGAAAGGGGAAAGGAAAAGAGAGAGGGAAGAAGAGTGCGAGTGGGGAAGGGCGCCGCTCTCCACCTCCCCAACCTCCCTCACCACCCTCTCCTCCCTACCCTGACAAGGAATATCACACCTTGTTACAATACTGATACTGTGTGTGCTTTCAATAATATGTTGCTCACTGTAAAAGTAAGGCCTGTACATATGTGACAATATGATGCTCAATATAATAGTAAGGCCTGAAAGTATGTGATAACAATTACATACAGTGGAAACGGGTGTAATGTTAGTGGAAAAGTATCATATAAGTTGAAAAATAGAGTGTAAGTTGAAACAAGTCGTAGCGAGTTCACTCACTATGTACAGTCTCCAGCAAAAATTGTGACCGGCTCGACAAGCAGGTTGGTATATGTGGCACCGCCGCACCCCCAGTTTCACCCCACCCCTCCCTCCCTCGTTCCCATTCATTCGTCTACCCTCCACCCTCCTCACATCCAAGGGCAAGAGAGTAAAGTAAGGCCTACTCGCATTGTCTCAATAACTCGTCCATCATCCATCTGTCTTGGGAAATAATGGTTTTGTTATGATAATGAATAAAAACAAGTTACACAGTGTTTTACTCCAGAGTATAGTTATTTATACACCACGATCTGAACGCAGGGTGATATAAAATAGTAATATATTTGTATGATAAGGAGGTATATAATCATACAATTTATCATTTTGACGATGGTATCCAGTCAGTGTGTAATATTAAACAGTCGGAAAATATATGTAGATGTTTGTTGCGGTCGGTGGTGTGTGTGGGGGCATGGGGAGAAGGAGATGGGCCAGGGGCCGACGGCTCTGCCACGGGTCGATGGCTCTGCCCGAGGTGGATAGTGTGTGTGTGTGTGTGTGTGTGTGTGTGCGTGTGTTTGTGTGTTTTCCACCAATGCTCATAAACACATCTTTATTATCACCATGAAGTGTGCATTACAATATTGTCTACTGCGCCATATAATAGTGATATTCATAGTTTAACGATATGGAAAATAAGCATTTAATGATCGGTACACAGTAAGACCTTATTTTCTAAACGTTATTCAGTCAGGTACCCAGTGCAGAGTTTAATACATTAGAGTCTGAACGTAGCCTTTAACTCTACGGGGTAAGTCAAGCTAGAACACCAGGTCTCTAGTATAATATTCAATAATATTATCACTATACCACATGTTATTATAGGGCAACTGGAACTGACCGATACCAAAGGTGGTGGATGGTCTTACTCGGTGTTGACAGGGTTACCTTATCACTCCCCCAGTTACCCACAACATTCCATCATCATATAAATCCAATGTCTGACCCCATTGTTTCATATCGTTTTAAAATGTGTTCTTAAATATTCCGGTAGTCAGTCTTCCTTATTAAATATTTGCCTAACCAAAACCGTTTGTCCATTTTAATATCCTTCCCTCTCTGAGGCAATTGACGTTTCGGTTGACGATAGTTAATGGGAAAAACCATGGCCATAGAGAGATAGAGGAAAGTAGTAACAGACATACTGTACAACACAAGCTGAAGAGCAAATAATTATAAGGTTAACCTGATTGCTACGTCTATTTCATTGCTATAAGTAACACTGACCAATGTGAGCCGTAACTCGTCAAGCCTTTGTTGAAAATTTTCTTGTTGAAAACGAATAAACTGAATTATCTGTTGTATGGCACGATAATGTTCATTAGCATAAGCTGCAATCGAGACAAGTTTGTTTGGTTACTATGCAGATCATCCATTTGGCCAATTTAGTTTTTGGTTACCTTTTTCGAAATATGTCGTGTTATAAACGTGCGAATCGCAAATTACACCCTATTGCAGTTATAACTATATAAGGCAAGGTTATATTCCTGATATTGTTATCAGGTGGTGGCAGGTCCCTTGATGAACTGAGTGGCGGTAAGTGGCTGAGGCAAGGGGTGGAGGGGGTTGGTTGTATGCAAGACCGGATTAACCCTGCTGTGGCCTGGTAGGCAAGGCAGACGGTTGGCCTGCAACATATAGCTGTCTTTTTTCCGTTATTTCCAGTGAAATTTTGGCTTGACCTATAATGGCCTTTTTTGATGGCCTGATGGGTGGTGACACTTATTTGGATGCACAAAACTTATATTTATTCCACCCTGGAAATCTGGATGGCCTGTGACAGGCCGTGGCCTAGTAGGTAGTTGCCCATTATGCCTATACCTGGTAATCTGACCCTGGTTGTATGGTGTGCGCGGGGTCAGCACACCACGTGGTGCACTCTACTGTTGGCTATCCTGGCTATGAAATTGACCTTGATACTTATAATACTGTCGGCAGCAATGAATGGCGTCTAAATATTGAGTGACCTTTGGTAATGCTAGCAACCACGTCATGGCCTCGGCTTAACCACCAGACAAGCTGTCATCCAATCCCTGTTGCCCAGTGTTATCCGATATCTTGTATTAAGACATCAATAACCAACATATTACTGATCATGTCTTTTACTTATCAGCAACACTTTGCTATTATCACACGTGAGGTATTAGTAGTAACTAATGATACTGACCTATAACAGAGTTTGTAAAGTAACAGCGATTACGTCGAGTAAGGGAAGGAGCACACCACCTACCATGACAAACATCTACTTATAGCTTCCGACAGTTTAATGTTACACACTGACTGGAAACCACCGTCAAAATGATAATTGTATGATTACAAACCTCCATTTAATACGAATATATTACTATTTTAGATCACCCTGCATTCAGATCGTGGTGTATAAATAACTATACTATGGAGTGAAACACTTTGTAGGGAGTGATGGATCGGACATAAAAAAAAAAAAAATACTTATAAAAATTCAGGTTTAAGCAGGAGTGTAATCTGGTTTATGTTTAAATGTTGCCACATCTTTAGGCTCTTTAGGTTGATAATATGAAATTCTTAGCTCTTTTCAGCTTTAAGCTATAGTTAATGAAACACAAGTGACTAAACCATCCGAACCATTCCTACCAGTGGTGATGGTTCGGACAGTAGGGTGGGATGGTTCGGCCATATGTATTACTCAGCATATTCTAAAAATTATGTGACTTATATTGGATAAAAACAAACATTTATTAATTCAAAGATATTTCACTTCCTAAAATACAATATTAAACTTCAGAATCCAAATGAACTACTTGATATCTATTTAAAAATATATTTATATATAACTGAGATAACCTTCACCAGATTTAATAATAAATGACTTAACCTCTTACTTTCTGCTACAAACTTATGCATAATTAGCCTTCTCTCTCTCTCTCTCTTACTCTCTCTCTCACTCTCTGGAATATTGACTTCACTTTTCACTTTCTAGGTCTTATTTCAGACGGACTAACTTAAGACTTTTAATGCATATTGTAGCCTGCAAAACTGAAACGGAAGTTGTATTACCCCTTCCTTCTTTTAACACTTTGAGGATTAGGTTAACTAAACAAAACTATTAATATATATTCCCTGATAACTATTAAGAATGGTGTTTCACTATGTATTCAAATATAAATGATCAAAAGTAGCGTTATCATTTGATAAGGTCATGGCTTGGCAGTAGTGGAGGGACAGTTAGGACTGTCCGAACCATAACCCTCGTCAACTGTCCGAATCATCCGGAACCTATGTAATTAATTGACGGGTACTCTCAAGTTTCACCCGAGAGAGATTAACATTCGTTTTTCATAGCAATATGTTCTACATGCAACACAGATTCATTCTGATAATGCACAGTTCAATGCTTGGCATATTCATAAAGGTAGAGTTTACGATATACACTCAAATTATTACACAGGAGATGCAAAAACACATAAAATCTGACCTGCATCAGAAAGTGAGGGGTTTCTAGCTCGGAGGTCCCGTGTGGTCGAAGTAAACAAACTCTCCCACTTTCACAAAAGATCACACGGCCCTGGGTCCATACGTTTCTCAGGGAATGCGCTGTCCGAACCATTCCACTGTCCGAATCATCACTGCCCTCCTCTAACATGTTTCTTTTCTTCGTTGTCATAACAAAACCACTATCTCCCAGGACAACGGGATGACGGAAGAGTGGTTGAGACAATGCGAGTAGGCCTTCTTTTACTCTCGTGCCCTTGGATGTGGGGAGGGTGGAGGGTAGACGAATGAATGAGAATGAGGGAGAGTAGGGAGGGGTTGATACTGGGGGTGGAGTGGTGCCACATACACCAACCTGCTCATTGAACCGGTTTCACTATTTTTGCTGGAGACTACATATGCCGTAATATGTCTCTCAATATTGTTACGTCCCAGTCCCCACACTGCCACAGGCTCCAACAGCAGTAGTACAGTACAGGAAGGAAGTTGCCCAGTGAGTTGTTCTTCCTATGGTCAGCCTTCAGGTGTGCAGTACACAAGATAAGCTGAGGCAAAAATAAACACTGGCTCCTTAAAGTTCACTGTCTTTATTTTTCAAATAATTCCACTTAATTCTTTCCAACCTCACTGTTCTCACAAGCACTGGAGCTATACACACTTTACTAAATGCTATTACACTTAATGTTTAACAACACTTCACTGATAGTACACTTAATGCTTGCCAATACTTCACTGTTTTCTCAAGTTCCAATGATATACAAACTTCAATAACTCGTCACTGCCACTGTTTTCACAAGTACCAGAAATATACATTTTCACTGACACTGCACTACACTCAAACTGAATCAGAACCGACTACACTTCACTTAAACTGACCTGAAACCCGACTAAACTTGTAATAATCTCTACCCCATCTTATATAAATTTGCATTGTACTAGAAACTTCTTCTTCTCCACAGTTCTGGTAAGCACTGGTCTTGCCTCAGCCCCTAGTAACAACAGTTACCAACCAGGAGATATAAAAACATGCTAGAGTTTTCCTACATTATATAACACCCTAAATAATTTACCATACGAACTTAAATTACATAATTTACAAGCAATCACCTAAATAAAAAATTATAGAGAAAAAGAGCACAGAAATTAATGCATAACTTATGAAATGACTATGCTTACAAACAGCAGGCAAACTGGCAACTCTGCTGACTCGTACAGGAACTTACAGTACGAGAAACTTCTCAAAATGGTACGAGACTACCTAACTGGCAAATCCCCCTTCATAACATTACAATAGTAAGGCCTATATGAAATGCTCGCTGCCGTTCCCAGACCCCTCACCCCACTACGGAGCAGCAGCCCCACCCCCACCCCAGGAGGACACCACAGTGGGCCAGGCGAGTGCAATGCCAGCTCAGCGCAAGACGGGCTCAGGTGCACCCCGACATTGTGTCCCTCTTCCTCTCAACTTGCCCAACCACGTTGTCACAGGGATGCAAAACTATTTCTCGGCCAGACCAGCCCTTGTCAGGATCGGGGTGAGACTGCTTCAGATACAGTCCCAGGTAGCACCGCGGTAACAGCCACTGTATGTACCAGGGAGGGAACAGCCACTGTACATCCCTCAGCTGCTTCCCCCTGCAGCCCCGTGACGACGGCCACTGTACGTGTCGGGGAAGGAATGGCCACTGTACGTCCTTCTGCTGCAGCCACATCTGAAGCCTGCCTTGGTGTGACAGCCACTGTACGCACACCGATAGGCAAAGGCAGGAGAAGTGAAACCGCAACGACAGCCACTGTACACATCGGGAAGGGAACAGCCACTGTATGTCCCTCATCCACCTCTTCCTTCTACGGGAGGAGCACCGTGGTAATGGCCACTGTACGTACCAGGGAGGGAACGGCCACTGTACGTCCCTCAGCTACTTCTCATTGGGCAGGCAGACCCGCGGCGATGGCCACTGTAAGCGCTGGGGAGGGAACGGCCACTGTACATCCCTCATCTGCCTCTTCCTCCTTCGGGAGCAGCCCTGCGGTGACAGCCACTGTATGCGCTGGGGAAGGAATGGCCACTGTACATCCTTCTGCTGCAATCCCAAGGGGCTGTGGAATCGGAACGACGGCCACTGTACGTGTCAGGGAAGGGACGGCCAATGTACACCCTTCCTCCACAGTCCCGAGGGTTCTCCCTGAGGAAAAAGTCCCTTGCTTGGCCCACTCTCCACCCTGCGACTGTGTGGGACGCCCTTCTGTCTCTCCCTCCAGGTGTGGCTCCCTGTAAATGCTGCCGTTCTAGGAGTGGTGGCGAGGTCCTGTTGCTGAAGGTGGGGTTCACACCCTCTGGCCTGCCCTTGGACATCGCCAGGTCCTGACGGACGCCCCGCGGGTGAGGTACCGCAGCCAACCCCTGATGGCACCCCAACCTAGAGGTGACCGCAGTCCCAGGCCTCCCAGGGCCAGCCCCTGGACCCCAAGACGGGACCGCTCTGACCCCACTCACCATCAGCCTCCCGCCAGCAGCAAGAAGTGGCAGGCCCGACTCCTGACACTGTTTGGCCCCAGTCCTGAGGGCCCCTAACCAGGTCAAGGCCTGAGCAGGAAAGAGCCTCCCTGCACCCCAGAACAGAAATGCGCCCAGGCCACAATGCCCCCGAGAGCTGTCCCATGCCTTCTGCAGGATTGCTACCCAGTAGGGCTTCCTCCAACCCCCGGCCACCACCTCATATAAGCCCAGACCTCAGCAGCCCAGTGACGACACCTCAAGACCCCAGTGTCATGCTAGAGACTTAACAGTGACAGTGACTGTATGTGATATAGAAAGAGAGAGACAGAAACACCATGCATAAAGTGTCTCTACCCCAGTTTATCCAAAGTGCTGTGTTAATACCTAAATGCCCTAGAACCAGAGTAATATACTAGTGTGTGGCAGAGACCAATATACCAAGCAGAGTCCAAAGAGACCGAGCGTATGAACAGTGTCACCCTATCTATGTGATATTCTCTTGTGTAGTAACTCAGGTGTAAGCACAGTGCCCATGTGATATATTGTACCAATATTAATTAACCTGTCACTATACCCCATCCACATTCAGTGTACCATTGTATGTATATTGTAAGGAAGTTGGACTAAGACAATATATGTGTTAAAGTGTCTTGCCGAGTTTTTATGCCCTATTCCTTTGTAAGTGTTCTATTTCCGGTCTAGAAAGAGGACCCCCGCTCAGTTGCTGGTGTCTTTAGAACGAGAAGTTGGTCTAAAAACATCCATCATAACACTGGTGGGAAGCAGTGGTTCTGGATCCGATTAGAACACAGAGGAACAAATAGGGAAATCTAGCACAATGGCGGCCAAACCACATATCCAATTGGCAAAGTTCAACCCCGAACAATACGACATCGATATGTACTTGGATATGGTAAAGCCCATACTGGACAAAGGGTTTGAAAACGTCAGGGAGAAAATTGTCATCACACTGCCACACCTGGGCAAAGTAGTGGTAAGCATTGCTCCGAAAATCATCCCAGGACTAAAATGGGACTAATTCACACAAATTGTGAAACAGGCACTTACGCCATCCCTGGGCACAGTTGTAGCCTTATCACAACTCGACACCCTCACATACGACAGAAGCCTCGATTACACATTCATCCAGGCTAGGCAGCTCGTCATCGCTACGTACCCGGAAAAACATGCAAAAACCCGGGAACAGCTGATATTTAACACACTCCTCAGGATATTCCCCAGTTTCATTAAAGAACATTTTATAATACATGACCCGACGGGAGATCTGGATGAAGATATCCATTTAATGAGGTGCCTTCTAGCCCTCCACTCTACCCCTCAACAAATCGGTGAAATCAATCAATTCCCTACGAATATCATCACTATTAACCCATGGGAATTTTCTTCTTGCTGCTATGAATGCCCAATCCACGACATCCGTGAGCAGCTAAAAGCTGTCCAGCGCAGCAAAACGACACAATGGTGCCTACAAGCCTTCCCACCATACACTGATTGCCCAGAGCCTCAGGGAAAGAAAATACTATGGAGAAAACACAGAAGGCCCCCCCCCCCACTGCCGCCGCACCCCACCATAATGACAGGGGCCACCTCACATCCCCCCCAGTCTATGACAGGGGGAAACATCGTGTTTCCTTTTCCTCTCCTCTCACTATCTCTTCTGTTTTACCTTCCCCTATTCCTACCCCTATTCCTAACCTTCCCATCTCACACACCACTTTCTCTACTACTATCGTCTCCCCCCTTCCTGTCCTCCCTCAACACAAAGCCTGCCTCCCCTTTAACAGGCCTCCCAGAATCCATACCCCATCCTCCCCTAACGTACTCCCCCAAACCATCTCCTCCTGTTTACTGCCTCCAACCCACACTCCACACCATTCTCAACCACACCATCCCCACAGACCCCCCTCCCCCACTTCACCCTAACCTAACCCCCTGCCAGCCTCCATCGATTCAGGTACATCACCATCTTCTCCGCCCGACACACCCCACACTGCCTCTTTACCTTTAACCCCTCCTGCACCCAACAACTCTCCACCACCAACCCACACCCCCAATAATTCACCACCATCAGAAGTCAGACTCCAACGCATCATCTGGCATCCTCTACATGAGCCTGGACAGAGAGTACGAGGAATACGTCAACTCCTCTGCAGCTTCTGCCACACTCCACACACTTCCACACGCCACGTTACATTCAACCAGCATCAAGAACCCAACCACATCACTCAGCACTGGACCACCCTCCTCCAACACCTCACACCTACACACCAGACCTCCACAAGCACATACCACCTCCAGTCCTGGGGCCATGACTTTTTCAATGCGGACGGTGGTGAAATGCATGCTCCCGCTGCCAGACCCCCGACCCCACTATGGAGCCGCAGCCCCACCCCCATCCCAGGAGGACACCACAGTGGGCCAGGTGAGTGCGACGCCAGCTCAGCGCGAGACGGGCTCAGGTGTGCCCCGACCTTGTGTCCCTCTTCCCCTAAACCAGCCCAACTACGACGGCACAAGGATGCGAGACTACTTCTTGGCTGGACCAGCCCTCGTCTGGATCGGGGTGGGACTGCTCCAGATGTAGTCCCAGGCAGCACTGCAGTAATGGCCACTGTACGTACCGGGGAGGGAATAGTCACTGTATGTCCCTCAGCTGCTTCCCCCTGCAGCCCCACAATGACAGCTACTGTATGTGTCACGGAAGGAACAGCCACTGTATGTCCTTCTGCCGCAGGCACATCTGGAGCCTGCCTCGGTGTGACGGCCACTGTCCGCACACCGACAGGCAAAGGCAGGAGGAGTGGAACCACCACAACGGCCACTGTATGCGTCGGGGAGAGAACGGCCACTGTACGTCCCTCATCCACCTCCTCCTCCTCCTCCTCCTATGGGAGTAGCACCCCAGTAACGGCCACTGTAAGTACCGGGGAGGGAACGGCCACTGAACGTCCCTCAGCCACTTCCCGTTGGGCAGGCAGACCCGCGGCGACAGCCACTGTATGCACCGGGGAGGGAACGGGCACTGTATGTCCCTCATCTGCTTCTTCCTCCTTCGGGAGCAGCTCCTCAGTGACGGCCACTGTACGTACCAGGGAAGGAACGGCCACTGCACGTCCTTCTGCTGCAATCCCAAGGGGCTGTGGAACCGCAACGACAGCCATTGTACGTGTCGGGGAAGGAACGGCTATTGTACGCCCTTCATCCACAGTATCGAGGGTTCTCTCAGAGGAGAAGGTCCCTTGTGTAGCCCACTCTGCACCCTGCAGCAGTGTGGGACGCCCTTCTGTCTCTCCCTCCAGGTGTGGTTCCCCAGAGGTGCTGCCATTCCAGGAGTGGTGGTGAGGTCCTGTCGCTGAAGGCAGGGTTCACGCCCTCTAGCCTGCCCCTGGACGATGCCAGGTCCTGACGGACGCCCCGCGGGCGAGGTGCCGCAGCCAGCCCCTGACGGTTCCCCAACCTAGAGGCGACTGCAGTCCCAGGCCTCTCAGGGCTAGCCCCTGGTCCCCAGTGCGGGACCACTCTGGCCCCACTCACTGTCACCCCCAGCCAGGAGCAAGAAGCAGCAGGCCTGACTCCTGACACTGTTTGGCCCCAATCCCGAGGGCCTCTCACCATGTCGAGGCCCGAGCAGGAAAGAGCCTCCCTGCACCCCAGAACAGAAATGCGCCCAGGCCATGACACCCCCAAGAGCATTCTGTCCAGTGCCTTCTGCAGGAGGGCTCCCCAGCAGGGCTCCCTCCAACCCCCGGGCACCACCTCAGATAAGCCCAGACCTCATCAGCCCAGTGACGACACCTCAAGACCCCAGTGTCGTGCTAGAGACTTAATAGTGAAAGTGACTGTATGTGGTATAGAAACAATGAGACAGTAATACAACTCATAAATTGTCTATACCCCAGTTTATCCAGAGTGCTGCGTTAATATCTAAACGCCCTAGAACCAGAGTAATATACTAGTGTGTGGCAAAGAAACCATTATACCAAGCAGAATCCAAAGAGACCGAGTGTATGAACAGTGTCACCTTATCTATGTGATATTCTCTTGTGTAGTAACTCAGGTGTAAGCATATTGCCCATGTGATACATTGTACCAGTATTAACTAACCTGTCACTATACCCCATCCACATTCAGTGTACCATTGTATGTATATTGTAGGGAAGTTGGACAAAGGCAATATATATTTTTAAGGTGTCTTGCCGAGTTTTTATGCCCTGTTCCTTTGTAAGTGTTCTATTTCCGGTCTAGAAAGAGGACCCCCGCTCAGTCGCTGGTGTCTTTAGAACGAGAAGTCGGTCTTAAAACATCCAGCCTAACACTAAAAATATGTGATGACAGTTATATAAAGTGGGAACGGGTGTAATGTTAGTTGAAAAATAGAGTGTAAGTTGAAACAACGCCATTGCGAGATCACTCACAATCAGAACTATCTTCCCAAAGTTTGACAAACATATAGTGGAAAAATCGAGGAATTTGCAACACTCAGTAGTAGAGATTGGGTTTTCATTGTATTTCACTAGGTGTAAATTGTCTTTGGACGGAACTAGGAAGATCGTTTTGTCTTTCATTGTACATATGTAATAATATGACGCTCAATATAATAGTAAGCCTGTAAATATGTGATAACAATTATATAAGTGGAAACGGGTGTAATGTTAGTGAAAAGTATTATATTAGTTGAAAAATAGAGTGTAGGTTGAAACAACAGTCATAGCGAGTTTGCTCACTATGAAAATATGCGCTAATATTACGCTAAATATAATCGTAAGGCCTGTAAAAATCTGATAACAGTTCTGTAAAGTGGAAACTGGAGTAATGTTAGTGGAAAAGTATTGTGTAAGTAGAGAAAATGAAATGTATGTTGAAACAACAGTCCTAGCGAATCATATGTGACTGATTTGGGCGATTTTGCTATACTCAATGGAACAATGCTTATTTTGTCTATATTTTTGTGTGAAAACCAATATATTCTTGTACTACATGTTATTTTCCTCCTTATTAATATATATCTACCAATTCTGAGTGATTTCCAATACGTACACCTCCGGACAGAAATTCGTGATACAGGGTAATCTGCCACTAGAGGTTAGGTTAATCGCACACGTCTACCCACCCCCCCAACTCCCCCTCTTTACCCCCACCAAAACATTGATTAGTTAGGCAGATGGATCGGAGATATGAAGCTTCGTTCACTCTCACGTCTTGCCGCATCTAATGTTGCTTTCATTTAGCCTACTATTAGGTTGATTTGATTGGGTTAGTCTTACAATTAGGTGTATTATTAAGTGCATAGATCCATCTTCAGTTCCATGAGAAGTGATTATATCGAAGTTTTAGCAGATTTCAATACAATGACCTTAATGTATAGAGTCTGGTTTCCAAATAGTTATTTAACTTGTTCTAAGCGATAGACTAAAATTCAAGTAACAGTTAAAAGTTATATGGCCAGATAAGTCCCTCTCATGCCTTGTCATCTGGACAGCCACATATACACTCACCTACTTATCCACCTACACACTCAACCCATCCAACACAACCCACCGACCTCACCCCTGCCACCCACCCAGCCCATCGATCCCTGCTATCCACCCTGCTAACCCACGAATGCCACACACGAAGTTCACCCAACAATGCCGCTGAACTCATTTACTCATTCACTTCACCCTGAACCCATCCAGCCACCCAACCCAACCACCCACTTAGATCACCCCGACCACGCAATCGTCTCAGCCACCCTGGCGACAAGTGGTGCCCACTCACCCTGGCGACTCACTTTGCCCACACATCCCGACAACCTATCTTGTCCACCGACCCCCTACCACCCACCCTCACCACTCACAAATTCCACCCACCCTTCCCATTCACGAATTCCACCCACTCTGGTCACCCAACAATGCCATCCATCTCATCCATCCACACAACCCTCCCATCCCTTCCTGAACACTCCCCACCCACCTCACCCTGCCCATCCATCCATCCTGTCCACCCATTCATCCCACCGATCCACCCGCCCATCCACCCTTCTTATCCAACCCCATTTACTCCGCCACCCCATTCACCCATTTGAACTCGACTTATCCATCAAATTCATCTTATCCAAACCTAACTTACCGACCCCTCCCCGACCACCCACATATCCAGCCACCTACCCACCCAGCCCACCAAACGCATCCATTCACTTACCCAGTTACTCCTACAACCCACCCGAAACCACTTAACACACCACACCCAACAACTGTCCCCCCCCCCCCCCCGGCTCTCCACCATTATCACTGTCCACTCACCGTGGCGAAGCACCACACCCACCAACTCAACCTCATCGACTCCACCCACCCAACTAACTGACTCAGAGAGAGAGAGAGAGAGAGAGAGAGAGACTGACACAGTAAGGGCGCCTTCACACGTGTGCTAGAGCAAGTGCTGGCAACATGTAAGCAACACAGTAACGACCACACTGCAAACATGTTGGGAACAGCAGCGTCCAGATCATGTTGGCAACATCATGATGAAGTCTCAACTGCCTGGTATGGATACACTTATCCCATCGCCACTCCTGCAAGTGTTCGATGCTGCACTGAAACATGTTTGCATACATCTGTCCAAATACTGCTGCAAACATGTTCCCTAACGTGTTGCCTGCTGTGTTGCCAATATATGTTCGAGAGCACGTGTGGACTCGCCCTAAGAGAAACAAAACACGCATTAGCACACACACACACACACACACACACACACACACACACACACACACACACACACACACACACACACCTCTAAAGGTGACTTTCCAGAATGTAAACACTGTGGAAGAGATACTAAAAAATGCAAAGAATCTTATGAAAAAGAGGAGTTCAAAAATGTATGGATAAAAATATGCCTAACACAAGAGGAACTGGAATTACTGAAAGAGAAAATGGAGGAAGCAAAAACAAAAAATGAGGGAAGATCAGAAGAGAAGAAGAAATTTGTTTACAAAGTAATACGATTCCAGGTACGAAAGTGGTACATAAACAGGATGGAATAAAAAGGATATAAACAAGATGATAAAGTTGATGTACTCAAATGTGGATGGAATGGCATCTAAAGTACTAGAGATGAATGATTATGTCAGAGAAAATGAATCACAAATAATATGCCTAACTGAAACAAAATTAACACCAAGGATATCCAAAGACATACTAAACTTAGAGGAATACAATATATGGAGATGAGAATTTTAAAAAAAGGAGGAGGAATTATAATATTAACTAAGAACAATCTAAAAGTCAATGAAATAAAACTAGATATACCATCACAAGTAGAACTGATTGCAGTAGAGATTAACATATCTGAAGGTAAAGTAACTGTAGCCAATTTGTACATGCCACCCAGATCAAACACATGGGAATGAGATGAATATGAGGACCTGGCAGAGATTACAATTCAGAGTTTAAGATCATTACTACATAAAATGGAAGAGAAATTGGAAAGAATGATACTAACTGGGGATTTTAATACAAATATAAATTGGAATACTCTAGATATAATTAGCCAAGAAAGCTGTTGGGACCAAAAGCTCCTGGATCTCGTACAAGAGTTCTTCCTGACGCAACATGTGAGGGAAACCACCAGAAAAAGAGGACTTGATGTACCTTCAGTGCTAGATCTAATATTTACTAGGCAAGAAAATGATATTGACAGTTTAATATATCACCCTCCACTCGGCAAAAGCGATCATGCAGTACTAAATTATAACTTCAGGATAGCATATGACATAGTAAACAGTAATGACAGTTGCAAAAAGAGCCTAAAGTATAAAAACAGAAATTATCAAGACGTAAAGAAGTATTTCTTAGAAGTTGATTGGGAAAATGAGCTTAGAGGACAAGATTTAAATGCTGTATACAAAAAAATTATGTGAATTTTATGAAATAGGAGTCCAGAAGTACATCCCACAGCACAAAGAAGCAGATAAGAAAATACAGAAATGGTTCAATACAGAATGTAAAAAAGTCAAAAGAAAGAAGAGATTTGTTGTGGAATAGATACAGAAGACATAATAGTGAAAGGACGTATAATAATTACAAACAGGCAAGAAACGATTATACAAGAATAAGTAGGGAAGCCCAAAAACAGTTTGAGGAGGATATAATAGATAAAAGTAGTGATCAACCAAAGCTGTTTTACAGCTATATCAGAAGCAAAACCATAGTTATAGATATAATACAATCCATTACGGACGAGGGAATCACTTATACACAAGAGAAAGATAGTTGTGAAGCACTTAATAAGAATTTCCAATTAGTTTTTACAGAAGAAAAAAATTTTGAGAGGGACTATGTGGAGTTAAGTAGATTAGACAGAGGAAAAGCAAGTGGTCCTGATGAAATTTCATGTTGGGTACTACGAGAATGTGCAAATGAGTTAAGTAAACCATTATTTTTAATTTTCAAGAAATCCTTGAGTCAAGGTAAACTACCTGATATTTGGAAAAAAGCAAATATTGTCCCCTTATTCAAGAAAGGAAATAGACAATATCCACTCAACTACTGACCAGTATCACTGACCGGTGTTGTAAGCAAGGTATTAGAAAAGCTTATAAGAAAAGCTTGGGTAAATCATCCAGAAGAACACAGTATGATAACAGAAAGACAGTTTGGTTTCAGAAAAGGAAAATCATGTGTTACTAATCTGCTGAGCTACTCTGACAGAGTAACAAACAAAATACAGGAAAGGGAAGGATGGGTCGACAGTATCTATTTAGATTTCAAGAAAGCTTTTGACACAGTACCACACCAAAGACTTATGGAAACTGTACCATCAAGGAGGAATTCAAGGCAAACTGTTTTGTTGGATGCAAGACTTTCTCATAAAAAGAGAAATGAGAACAGTACTTACAGGAAACTACTCATCATGGAAAGAAGTGACTAGTGGAGTACCACAGGGTTAAGTGCTGGCACCAAACATGTTTTTAGTGTATATAAACGATATAAACAGTAACACTGGAAATGAGAGCTATCTAAATATGTTTGCAGATGATGCAAAAATACAAAGGAGAATTACTAACACAGACTCTTGTAAAGAGCTACAAGAAGAATGAAATAAACTTCATGAATGGAGTAGTACATGGCAAATGGAATTCAATGTGGACAAGTGTCATGTAATTAAGTTTGGTAAAAGTGGAAAAAGACCTGATTGGGATTATAAGTTAGGAAATAAAACCCTATACACATCAGAAAGAGAGAAAGACCTAGGTGTGATTATCAATAACAGACTATCTCCGGCTGACCACATCAGCGAGAAGGTACGGAACATGTATACACTGCTTGCAAATATGAGAATAGCATTCACATACATAAATGAAGACATGCTAAGAAGGATAATAACATTATTCATTAGACCATCCCTGGAATATGCATCAGTAGTCTGGAGTCCTCATCTCAAAAAGCACATAGACAAGATTGAAAAAGTTCAAAGGGCCGCTACAAGATGGATACCAAGCTTAAGGGACCTAAGCTACGAAGAAAGACTAAATAAACTGAATCTACCAACACTACAGGAGAGAAGGAAAAGAGGTGACATGATAATGCTATATAAGTGCATATCAGGGAAGGAGAAAATAGACATAAATGATTACTTAACATATGGAGAAGCATCAGCAAGAGGACACTGCAAAAAACTGCATAAGAAGAGAGATGATAAAGACGTAAGGAAATTCAGTTTCCCAAACAGAGCAATTGATCAATGGAATGCACTACCGAATGAAATAGTGTGTGCCAAAGCAATTCACAAATTTAAGGACATGGACGATAAATATGGTTTAAGACACGGGACAGTACGAGATTGACTCATTCCTGTAAAGATACAATTAGGTAAGAACAATTAGGTAAGAACATATATACACACACACACACACACACACAGGGAGAGGGTAGTTCAC
Organism: Coenobita brevimanus; assembly: GCF_032717465.1. Taxonomy (NCBI): domain Eukaryota; kingdom Metazoa; phylum Arthropoda; class Malacostraca; order Decapoda; family Coenobitidae; genus Coenobita; species Coenobita brevimanus. The sequence continues at coordinate 31,332,423 of NC_136993.1, forward strand.
AACAACTTCACTCACTAATCATCCTCAGTGGTTGTTTATCCCCGAGGAAGACTGGCCCCACGTCTTACAAATTACTGTTTAATGGTTGCCTGAATAATCACTGAGCAGTATGAACAGCATGTCATATTGAAACTAGCATAGTTATGATATTTCATATTTTACCAAAGTATTCGTTCATTAAAACCATTGCCAAGTGGATGGCATATCATGGAATCCTAATGGAAATACATCCATAATATAGCTGAATTAATGGGTATATGTCGGAGATACGAGTCAATGTACTGAGCAAGCTGCTACTAGAACAATACTAGACACTTCCATATCTCATCCGTCCCCTTCACCGTCCCCAAATCCTCCGTCCCCAAATCCTCCGTCCCTACTTCCCCACCCTTCCGCATATATGTGTGTGTGTGTGTGTGTGTGTGTGTGTGTGTGTGTGTGTGTGTGTGTATGTGTGTGTGTGCATATATCTGTTATTTAATTGTTCTTTCCTAATTGTATCTTTACAGGAATGATTCAAGCTCGTACTGTCCAGTATATTAAACCATTTTTATCATACATATCCTTAAATTTATAAATAGTTCTGGCACGCATTATTTCATTCGGTAGCTCATTCCACTGACCCTATTTGGGAAACTGAATTTCCTTACTTCTTTCTCACCTCTCTTTTCATGTTTTTTTTTTTTTTTTTTTTAATGTCCTCTCGCTGATGCTTCCCCATAGGATATATACTCATTAATGTCTATTCTTTCTTTCCCTGAGATGTATTTATATAGAGTCATCATGTTTCTTCTTCCTTCTCTCCTGTAGTATTGTTAGGTTTAGTTTTTCTAGTCCTTCATAACTTAGATCCTTAAAGCTTTTTTTTTTTTTTTTTATGCGAGGAAGAAGGAACCAAAGGCCATGAGCCCGCAGTAACAGTTCCCTCCAAGAGAAAAACAAAATACAGTAGAGAGCCAAATTCAAGATCCGATCATTTTGAGATGCCTGGACACACTGCGTTTGAAAGACTGGAGATCATAGGCAGCAGGAAATACAGACAGAGGGAGACAGTTCCAGAGATGACCTGTTGCATAAATGAAAGACTGGGAGTAACGGTTAACTCTTCCATTAGAGAGTTGGACAGAAAAGGGATGAGAGTTTGCTGCCAGACGGGTGCTACGCACCCGTCGTAGAGGTGGAGGAATGCATGCAGACAGTTAAGAGGAGCAATGACCATTAAAGTAGCGATAGAAAAGAGATAAAGATGCAACAGTGCTGCGAAGAGACAGAGGTTGAAGGGAGTCAGTAAGAGGAGGAGGGTTAATGAGACGAAATGCCTTTGACTCCACCCTATTGAGAAGAGCTGTATGTGGGGAGCCTCCCCACACATGAGAGTTGTACTCCACACAGGGGCAGATAAAACCCCTGTATAGAGTCAACAATTGTGTAGGGGTAAAGAAAGAGCGGAGTCGGCTTAGCACACCCAATCTCTTGGAAGCAGATTTTACAAGAGATGTAATATGGTCTTTCGAAGATAAGTCCCGAGTAAATGAAACCCCAAGCATGTTCAAGGATGATGCAGGATTAAGCAGAATATTATTAAACATTAGTGGGTATACCTGTGGAAGATTTTGTCGGGTTTATAGGTGTAAGAACTGAGTCTTAGATGCATTAAAGACAACCATATTATTTTTACCCCAGTCAGAGATACGAGCCAAGTCAGACATTAGGTGTGCCATAGCCTCATCCCTTGTTTGTTGAAGTAACTGTTGAGATGGGCGTTGTGGGAACTGAATGGAAAGGTGAAGGGTGGAGTCACCAGCGTATGAGTGGATAGGGTTAGATGTACAGCTTAGGTCACTGATGAATAAAAGGAAGAGAGTTGGTGATAGGACAGAGCCCTGAGGAACACCGTTGTTGATAGATCTAGGAGAAGAACGATGGTAGTCTAGAACAGCGGCTATAGAATGAGCAGAAAGGAAGCTAACGATGAAGGCACAGATAGAAGGATAGAAACCGTAAGAGGGCAGTTTGGAAATTAAAGATTTATGGCAGACTCGATCGAAAGCTTTTGAGATGTCAAATGCAATGGCTAAGATTTTGCCAAAGTCCCAAAAGGAGGATGACCAGGAGTCTGAAATGTAGGTGAGAAGATCGCCAGTGGAGTGTCCCTGACAGAACCCATACTGATGATCAGAAAGAAGGTTGTGATAGGAAAGATGCCTTAAAATTTTTCTATTGAGAATTGACTCGAAAACTTTTGAAATACAGGACGTTAAAGCAATTGGACGATAGTTGGAGGGTTGTGAGTGGTCACCCTTCTTTGGGACTGGCTGAATGAGAGCAAACTTCCAGCAAGAAGGAAAGGTACAAGTTGACAGACAAAGGCGAAAGAGTTTGCCTAGACAGGGTGTAAGCACAGAAGCACAGTTCTTGAGTACAACAGGAGGGACTCCATTAGGCCCATATGCCTTGTTAGTGTTGAGGCCAGTGATGGCAGAAAATAGAACAGCTGAAGAAACTTTAATGTCAGCCATGAGGAAATCAGATGCGGGAAGTGATGGAGCAACAGCATCAGAATCGTCTAAGGTGGAATTGGAGGAGAAAGTCTGTGCTAAGAGATTTGCTTATCTGTAGAAGAAACAGCTACAGAACCATCAGAGTAGAAAAGAGGAGGGAAGGATGATGAGGTAAAGTTGTTAGAAAGGTTTTTGGCAAGGTGCCAGAAGGAGCTGGAAGAATTCGAGTTGGAGAGTTGAGAGCATTTAGTAAGGATGAAATTATTTTTAGCAGAGTGAAGAACAGACTTAGCACGATTTCGGGCAGAAACGTAAAGATGATGTGATTCAGGGATGGGTTGGCTCCGGTACCTTTTGTAGGCTCTCTCCTTGTTGCAGACAGCATTAGAATAAGCGTGATTAAACCAAGGTTTTCTTGCGTTAGTCAAAGGATATGAGAAAGGAATGTATGCTTCCATGCCCAAGAGAATAACCTCCATAATGCGCAAGGCACACTCAGATGGCTCCCGGCCATGGAAGCAATAATCATTCCAGGGAAAATCAAAGAAGTACTGCCTGAGGGCCTCTCAATCCGCGGCTCCAAACTGCCAGGCACATTTCCTTGGAGGGTCCACAGGCCGTACCGGAGTGATAGGACAGGTTAAGGTGATAAGGTTGTGATCGGAGGAGCCCAACGGAGAGAAAAGATTAACAGTGTAGGCAGAAGGATTAGTTGTAAGGAAGAGGTCAAGTATGTTGGAGCTCTCTCCAAGGCAGTCTGGGATGCAGGTAGGGTGCTGTACAAGCTGCTCTAGGTCATTATGGGGATCTATCTATCAATCAATCTATCTATCTCTCTATCTATCTATCTATATATATATATATATATATATATATATATATATATTTATATATATATATATATGGACGTACAGTGGTAAAGTGTTCATTTTCGTACATGGGAAAAGCAGGGTTCGCACCCCAGGGGTCAGGCACTTTGGAGGTGTTCTCCCGGCCACATACTGCTTTGGCAGACATAAGGAATGCTGTGTTTGAACGAGTGTCTTGTATTATAAAGTATGCTTGCACCCAGTCGGCTTGTGCTGGCTGATTACACTTGATTCAGAGACTACACACACATCCAAAGCCACTCCAACATTACAATCACACTTACAAGCACTTATGACCCTACATAATATAATCTCTACCAGACACCCTAAGTCATTTGGTAGAGATACAGAGGCTGTATCCACCCCACTTCGTTCGAGATAGGCCGGTCTTGCAGTGGACACTCAAATGGCTGGTGACAATGATGATGATGTTGATATATATAGATAGATAGATAGATAGATATAGATAAGTAGATAGATAGATAGGTAGATATAGATAAGTAGATAGATAGATAGATAGATATAGATAAGTAGATAGATAGATAGATATAGATAAGTAGATAGATAGATAGACAAATGTATATATCTTGAGTGTGTGGAAGAGTTTTGTTATTTGGGAGACATGTTGTATGATGGATTTAGGGCTGGAGCTAGCTCTGTGGCTAGGGTGAGAAGTGGCTGGAAGAAGTTCAGGGAGCTCTTGCCTCTCCTGACATTCAGAGGACTCTCCCTACGTGCTAAGGGGTCTTTGTATGCAGCATGTGTTACAAGTGTAATGCTGTATGGTAGTAAGACCTGGGCCAGTATGCACAAAACTCCGTCGGATGGCAGCCTTAAGGCTGGCCTTAAATGAAATATTAAAGGCGGCCCTAGGGCTGCCTCTAAGGCCCATGCACGACGACCCCTTGCCTTGTCTTATGGCTGACTTATGTTTCGTGCACTGGCCTCAGCTAAGGCCAGCCTTAACTGTTTTGAATGTTTTGGGGGAAATCAAGTGCGTCAGCTGAGACCCTGCCGACCAATCAGACGGCAGAACACAGAAACACTGGGCCAGTCACAGACCTTCATGGATCAGCTGGGGTGAGAGGCGAGAGCGAGTGTTTATGTTACTGCCAAAGTGGGAAACCCATCATTGTACTGAATGCCTAGGTAAACTGTGTAATTTCTATAATTTCAAGACAAGATATAAGATAAAATCATCTGTACGCATTTCCTTGGTATTCTGTAGATTACTAAGTTTGTTTTAAGCAACGTGAGACACAACCACACTGCAGCAAACAGACAGACTGTGAAATGAGTCATTTCATTTACGTCAGGTTAATTTAGGCTGCGGTTAGGTTAGGCTGGGATAGTCTAGGCTAAGTTTAAGTTCGATGAAGGTATATTAGGTTAGGTTAATTTAGGTAAACGCTTAGCATAGCGTTCTTCTAAACTAACCTAACCTAACCTAGCCTAACCTAACTTATCCAAGATTATCCCAGCTTAACCTCCTGTTGTTTATTATTATATTTTGCCATAAAAATGCTAGGCATTCTGCAGAATACCTAGGAATTCTATTAAAATCTCTAGGTAAAATATATAAAATCAGAATGAAATGAGCTTAAATCATACTTTGCCTTACCGAGGCTTACCCTCCTATAGGTGCTTCGTGCATGGGCCTTAACGGGCTATCACACGGAGACTATTGGATGTCCAAACTGGCCGTGGACGTCCAAATTTGCCCCCGCGGGAGGGTCATGGACGTTCACAGGTGGAAGGCCGCCTGACACTTTCGTAGACGTCCACGGTCACCGTGGACGTCCACGACTTGGTAGTCTCCATCTTCTCTATGGAGTTTACATATAGCGTGTGTCGTCTGCTATCTTGAACTCTAGTCAGTTGAGGTGGTATTTTATATTATGATTAATTCAAAACCGTCAGTAAACTTTGTACTTTTAATATTTCTGTTTGTCATAAACTTTTCGTATACAATATACCAAAATGTGGTAAATATGATGGAATGTAGATTGATTGTTTACAAGAGAGGTCCGCATACATTGGAAAGGCATACTCGGGAAGAAAGCACTACTGTGCAGATTTCTATACTGGATGCTTTCTTCTCTCCGTGGCAGCCATTTTCTCATCCACAGTGCCCTCCTTCTCCCCCTCCTTTGTCTTCTTGCAGAGGCTTCTTCCTCTTCCTGCAGGGTTAGGACTGCAGCACCCATTGCAAATGTAACAATCTAGGTTCACGTCCGTTGTTGTTGTTGATAAACACGTCATCTGGTAGGGAGATGGAAGTGACCTTCCAGTCGCGTTGGGTGAACTCGATAAAGAAGAAGAAGGTGGCCGTCGACGTCCACCGTGTGATAGGGTATGGACGTCCAAGCTCAGTTTGGACGTCCATTTTGTGCTGCACAAAACGTTGACGGGTCCCCGTGTGATACCCACCTTGGCCACCTAAGGCCGTGTGTAGCCTTAAGGCTGTTTGTGCATCCGGGCCCTGGGCAGTAAAGGAGGAGGATATTCGCCGGCTCAGACGTACAGAAATGACAATGATTAATTGGATATGTAGTGCATCCCTGCGTGCAAGGACTGGGGGGGCTGGGTTTACGATGGATAAGTTGAGAGGTAGGATGGACTGGAGTGTATTGGTGTTGTGATGAGGAGAGGTAGATTTAGATGGTTTGGACATGTGGAGAGGATGGGGGATGATAACTGGGTGAGGAAGGTGAGAAGTGTTAATACTGAGGGTAGGGTTATGAGCGGTAGACCGAGAAAGATATAGGGCGAGGTAATTAAGTGTGACCTCTGGGTTAAGGGACTGAACAGGGAGGCTGCAATGGATCGTGCAGCATGGAGAGCCGCCAATAGATGACCAAGGCCGACACATGCAAGCATGTTGGAGGCTTTAAAAACGAAACGAAACGAAACGATATATAGATAGATAGATATATAGATATAGATAAATAAGAGTATGCTGATAGATAGATGGATATATAGATAGCTAGATAGATATATATATTGATAGATACTGTAGGTAGACAGATATATATACGTAGATACTGTAGGTAGACAGATAGATAGATATTTATATAATTCTCAATCTTATGCAGTGCAGTTCATTATACTGCTGCATTTTTTAAAAGTAAACCTTACACATCATATTTCTGCATTTATTATATAGTTGAAAGCGAATTATTTTTCTCCAGGAAATTATGAAACAAATCCAAAGACGTTATTAACAGGAAACATAATTCATTGACAGCTTTACTTTAATTATAACAGAGGTTTAACATAAAAACTATGTACCCCGAACACAGGCAATTCTGCCTTTTGTCTTGACATATAAAACACGTTGCAGGGATAATAATTATGACAGAAGCATTTTTATATCAATACATCCTGACACCAATAATTTATAACCTTTATTATTTGATATTTCATGATAACATTTATTGAAATATTTCAGGCATTTATTTGGCCAGTGTTTGAAGCTTTTCTCTTTTTCTTCCCGAGGTAATTCATGCGGAGTAAGTTGTTTACTGTAGTACTGAATTATTTAATAATAATAATAATAATAATAATAATAATGATAATAATAATAATAATAAAAATAATAATAAATAATAATTACTATTGTTATTATTATTATTATTATTATTATTATTATTACTATTATTATTATTATTATTATTATTATTATTATTATCGTCATCATCGTCATCATCATTTTATTATTATTGTTATTATTATTATTATTATTATTATTATTATTATTATTATTATAACTAATAATCACACTGCCACTGCTGCTGCCACTACTACTATTACTACTACTACTACTACTGCTACTACTACTACTACTACTATTATTATTGTTATTATTACTGTTATTATTGTTGTATTATCAACATCATCATCATTAACAATAATAATCAGACTACTACTGCTGCTCCCACTACTACTGCTGCTGCCACTACTACTACTATTACTGCTACTACTACTACTACTACTACTAATACTAATACTACTACTACTACTATTTGCTGCTGCTGCTGCTGCTGCTACTATTATTATTATTCTTGTTGTTGTTGTTGTTGCTCGTGTAATTGTTGTTGCTATTATTATTATTATTATTATTATTATTATTATTATTATTATTATCATCATCATCATTAGTATTACTACTACTACTACTGCTGCTACTACTACTACTACTACTACTACTACTACTACTACTACTACTGCTACTACTACCACTCCTACTTCTACAATAATGTTAATAATAATAATATTTTTTGATCTCCATTGCAGAAATAAAGCTGTTATAGTACTTCATCCGACAATGAGGGAATATCAGTGGCAAAGCAATTAATTCTTAATTGGTATGCCACCCGAAAAATATATTCACTTCCGTGCCCGACCACCCTCCATAGGCGGATCTAGACGGCTATTCTGGAAGGGGCCAAGCAAGAAAGTGGTGCCATAGACGACTATTCTGGGAGGGGCAAGCAAGAAAGTGGTGCCATAGACGGCTGTTCTGGGAGGGAGGGGCCAAGCAAGAAAGTGGTGCCATAGACGGCTGTTCTGGGAGGGGCCAAGCAAGAAAGTGGTGCCATAGACGGCTATTCTGGGAGGGAGGGGGCAAGCAAGAAAGTGGTGCCATAGACGGCTATTCAGGGAGGGAGGGGCCAAGCAAGAAAGTGGTGCCATAGACGGCTATTCAGGGAGGGAGGGGCCAAGCAAGAAAGTGGTGCCATAGACGGCTGTTCTGGGAGGGAGGGAGCAAGAAAGTGGTGCCATAGACGGCTATTCAGGGAGGAAGGGGCCGAGCAAGAAAGTGGTGCCATAGACGGCTATTCAGGGAGCGAGGGGCCAAGCAAGAAAGTGGTGCCATAGACGGCTATTCGGGGAGGGAGGGGCCAAGCAAGAAAGTGGTGCCATAGACGGCTATTCGGGGAGGGAGGGGCCAAGCATAAAAGGGGCGCCCACAAGTAGCAAGCTTATTTAAATTTTCACTACTTGGTACATATGCATCTAATTCTTACGAGTAACTTTTGGAAGGTTAGGCTAGACATATAGGAAAACGTTCACTAACGTCCCCATTTCCACAGACACACATACGCATGTATTAAAAATTTTTCTTGTGTGCGGCATCTATATGTCTGGGTAAGGGTGAGGTGCCTGTCTCTTCTTCTTGCCTATGGCCCTAGGAGTTGAAAGGAACAAGAGGCGCAGCAAACAACTGGTAGGAACTACAGAGGGGCACCGACATGCTTTCTGGGGGACCATGGCCCCAATGGCCCCCCCTAAATCCGCCAGTGCCACCCTCCATCTCGGCATATCGTCTTGGGAAACACTCATTGCCGCCAGTACGTCACGTTCTCTATTTCTACGAGTACATTTCAGGTCGAACAAGTATATGGTACCTTATGTGCTCGCTATTACTGTTTAATTTCTTATGAGAAACACAAAGTAATTCATGGTAATTACCCTGCCGTACTGAGGAAGTAAATATCCTTCCCGCTCAATGGCGTTTAACCACTGAGAAGATTATTTTTCACACTCTGGGAACCTAAATACATGGACTTTGGAGGACCTCGATTTGTAGTTACCTATACACAGGGGCACACGAACACTGTTTGTTTAGCACAGTGTTTGCAGTACACACGAAGACTAGGTGATATACGGTATACCTAAAAAAAGCTTTGAATACAGGCACGAAGGTGACCCCAACACCATTTCTCTTGTACTAATGTTAAATTGGGCCGAGGGAGGTAGGCTCACGACAGACGATGTAGAGCTTCCTCATCCCCTCACTGAGCAGGCCTGTTTGAGATGGCCGTAGTTGGGCGTTGTTAGCCCTTAGCGGCGCGGCCGTTGGTCGCCGTGGACACGTCAGTCCTGTCGATGGTGGGCGGCGGTCGTGTGCTGAAGAAAGCGTAAAAAACAAAAAAAAAAAAACTCAAAGTGATTATGTTTAACAAATTTTTGCATGTAAAGTTTTTTGGTGTATCCGGAGGTGTGTGCAAAATTTTGTGGAAAACGACTGTGTGGAGGAGACTGGAAGCTCCCTCCCCCTCTCTCTCTTTCGCGTGCAGTCTCTGATGCCACAACAAAAATGTCATATAATAATATATATATATATACAGTCATATATATATATATATATATATCTATATCTATATATATATATATATATATATATATATATATATATATATATATATATATATATATATATATATATATATAATTATAATTATAGATAGATAGATTGATTGATAGATTGATAGATAGATAGGTATAAATCACTCAGAAGCAAAGGCTAGAGCAAGATTATGTGAGAGAGAAAAAAAAAAAACTTTATCCAGTGCAGACTGAACTTTGTGGAAAAATTCTTTTTTAAACAAGGATAATAAGATTAGATTTTGAGAACAGTCAGCCAAAGACCAAGATCAAACGGAAAGGTCAAATGGCAAGATCACAAGGCAAAGTCAACTCAAACGGCTTCGAACTGATCTGAACCAAAGCTGTTATATGAGTTGAGGATTAGGCAATAATGAAGTAATTCGATTTTGTGAACAATGTTTCAGCGATATAGTAACAGGGGAAAGTAAAAATATTCGACCTTTAGACAAGCTGATGGGCGTGAATGTTGCACTCTTTGAGCACTCTTTGTTTAATAGTGAATATTCTCTACATGTTTTCAGCATTTTCCATCTCTAGCAACGTAATCCAGAAAGTAGTTCACCATTATAAAATGTAATTCTGAAGCTGTTTTACAGACAGCAGTCATCGTATGATGAAAACGAAGGACTCCACGCGAGCCGTCCTGTTAGTTGTGGTGGTGGTGTCTAGCTCTGGTGGTGAAACCTCAACTCTTTGGCCTTCCTCAGGTAAATCATTGCATTACACGCCTCCCTCTCCCCCAACACACACACACACACACACACACACACACACACACACACACACACACACACACACACACACACACACACGCACGCACACACACACAATTATGCCTTCAGGCTTTCTTTAAACCACATTTTTTTAAATAAACAGAACATCTTTAATACAGTACATCATTTTTATTAATTTTTCAGTAATGAATGTCTTTTATTAATATTTCTCGTGGTATCTCAATATGATTATATTTTTTCAGATTAACAGAGCTCTCGAAAATATGGAGTATGATATTGCTTTCCCTCAACCAAGCATTGTCCTTCCAGGTTTGAAAACCATCCAATGCTCACCAGGATCAAGTGATTATTGTTTTACTCTTAATCCTTTTAGAGTTAGGACAAATCGATTATTATACGAGTATTCCTGCTAGAAAGATATTCTTATATTCAGCCAAAAGTGCGTCAAAGCAGGCTTTTTGTATGAATTTTGCTTGCAGATTTAGGGGACGTGATGGCTGACTCGATGCAGATGGTTGGTTCAGTTATTTCGACATTGTTGCAAGACAAGTGCTACGCCGTCCTTCTGTCTGATGGTTCTACGTCACATGCCACCATATTCAAGGTTAATATGAATGACGGAAAGTAAATGGAAATTATGGTAAATTGTGACCAAGGCTATTCAAAAAAACAGTGTTGTAGCACGAAGAGAGAGAACATCACCTGCCAACTGGTCTATGGACTGAATGTTTGACTTTGTCCTGTGAACTTGACCTTCGAAAGATTACTTTCAAAATCATATCATTTCACTCTCGCCTAACCTCCAGCCGTCCCATCGTCTTTGGTTCAGATCAGATCAAAACTGCCTGACATGAATTTCCCAGTGACTGTCATTTTCAACCCATCTCTGTGACCATAACTTTCGAGTAATTGTTCTATAAATCGACTCTGCCCCTGTCTAATTCTGAAGTCTTTCACAAAGTTTAGTAGACATTGAATAAAACCAGTATAAGTTAACCCTCCCATGGGACCATGAACTTTAACCAGTTTCCCATCCAAAAGGAAAAAGTCACTCCTCTGGGCCATCCTCATCCCATTCATCACGTTTCATGCAAGTCACAGCTAAACCGTTTCAATTATCTGGTTAACATACAGATCCATGGGCCAGAATTTGACATTATCATGTGGCCTTGGCCTTTGACTGCTTTCAAATCTGATTTTTTTTTTTCTCTTTCTGGTGAAACCTTTATGTTTGTTTCAAATCTGATAAAACTGCTTAACTTGAACATTCCTTGTGACCTTGGCTTTTAATCATTCCTAGTTACTCAGACCTTAATCTGACTGTTTTGATATTTGATTCCCTTTAAACAAGCCTAACCCTGAACCATTAAAAAAAAAAAAAAAAAAAAAAAGAGCTTGGTCTTAATCTGATCAAAAAATGTTGACGTTCACCACTGACCTTGACTTTTTCATTTACAATATTATTCTTTTTGAAAATGTTTACTTAAATAACCCTCAACCCTTTCAGCAAGCTTAGTCAAAACAGGATAGAAACCGCTTGAAATAATATGTTAAAGCACACCCACCAATCCACCCACCCACCCACACACACACACGCGATGGCAAATTTCTTCTCCCTTGAACTGTGGAGGATATATATTCTGTACCTTAGTGCATTTACAGTAACGACATACCATTTGGAAACCTTTACAGTAAAGCTCTCTGCCTATGGAAAAATTATTGGAAATGAATATGATAATACAAGGAGTTTAACAATGACAATATTCATTCACAGTTTTTATCACGGTAGGTTGTAGACAGCGCAGAGATATAGTTTGTATGTGAACAGAGTTATATATTTTACATCCTAGATGGATGAGCTGCGATCAGCCTGGGGTATTGGTGTGTTCGAGGTTGCTGAGGATGGCCAGGACACTAACAAGACGCAGACACAGCTCTCTCGGGTGGTTGGCCAAGCTCGCCAGGTATGCTAATCGTCAATATGCCGTATGATAAACTGGTGTCCCTCCCAGTGTAGAAGATCAGCAGTTACACTGGGCAGAAGTGTGTAAAACAATATCTAATGATGCATGGCTTATGACAACAAGGACTCTGCCTGCTAGGAACTTTCAGCACTAACAGGAAGGCCTTACCCTCGCAGACCCCTGACCTTTCATAAATGACCGCACACCATGCATAATCTGTTGTAGGTGGAGAAGAATACATTTGAAATTAACACCTGTAATGTGACATCTCTTTCTAATGACGTATCTTTAGAAAGGGTCTGTAGAAGCATACACATTTGTAATTGAACACACTTCTGGTACAAAAAAAAAAATACTCTGCCTTACCAGGATATGTGGAAAAAATTAGGATCATACTGCTCGCGTAATAATTTGAGGAGTAGAATGTAGCACCAGTCGAGCAGGGCAGTACTTCCAAGGTAATGGAAAGCTGATGACACTGAGAGCTGGAGCTCCCATTTCATCAGCTCTCGAGACTAGTTCCTGACCATCCCCTTTTGCTGAACTTTTTCAGTGTTTCAGCAACACAGAAAGTAGGACAGCATGCTCTCCAGTACAAGTTTCTCTAACTGTCAACACCAATCTACATGCGCAGTACACACTACACTTCCTTTTCAAACTTTAAAAAAAAGGAAAATGGCGCACCCATACAATGCCTTGGAGTCTCGGGGGGGGGGGGAATAAATGCCCCCACCGTCCGTCCCTCTCCTGGTGACGACTCTTTGAGCTGCCTGGATCCACTGTCTGACCCACTTCTTCATTTCTCCAACATTCGTGGCCTTTTCTCTAACTTTCTCTCTGCCGAAGACCACCTCTCCTCTTCTAAACCTCACCTTCTCTTTCTTACCGAGACTCAGCTGTCTGAGGCAGCTGACAGCAAACCCTTTTCTCTACTCTCCTACTTTTTCTACACTCATTTCAAAGCCAAAGGTGGATGTTGTGTATATGTATGCAACAACCTATCTTGGTCTCATGTTCCTGAACTTGATTCTTCTGAATTCTCTACTCTCTGGCTTCGGCTCTCCCGTCATTCTCTGACTAAATATATCTGTGCTGTTTCATTATTTCCTAATTCTACTGACTACCAAAAATTCTTCTACTATCTTACTTCTACGATGGAACACATTCTGTCCATTTCTCCTTACTCTGAAATCTCCATTCTAGAAGATTTCAATGTTCACCACCACGTTTGGCTCTCCTCTCCTTTCACTGATCCACCTGGTGAACAAGCCTACATCTTTTCTATTCTTAATGACATAGAGCAGCTTGTACATCACCCCACCCGTATCGCTGACAGCCTTGGAGAGAGCTCCAACATACTTGACCTCTTCCTTACAACTAATACTTGTGCTTACACTGTTAATCTTTCCTCTACGTTGGACTCCTCCGATCACAACCTTTTTACCTTAACCTGTCCTATCGCTCCGGTATGACCTGCGGACCCTCCAAAGAAACCTCGTCTGTGGCACTTTGGAGCTGCAGATTGGGAGGCCCTCAGGCAGTACTTCTTTGATTTTCCATGGAATAAGTATTGCTTGCATGGCCGGAAGCCCTGTGAGTGTGCCTTGCACATTATAGAGGTTATTATCTTGGGCATGGAAGCATACATTCCCATCTCATATCCTCTGACTAATGCAAGAAAGCCTTGGTTTAATCACACTTGCTCTAATGCTCTCTGCAACAAGGAGAGGGTCTATGAAAGGTACTAGAGCCATCCCAGCCCTGGATCACATCTTTTTTATGTTTTCGTCCGGAATCGTGCTAAGTCTGTTCTTCGCTCTGCCAAAAATAATTTAATCCGTACTAAATGCTCTCAACTCTCCAACTCAAATTCTTCCTGCTCCTTCTGGCACCTTGCCAAAAACCTTTGTAACAACTTTACCTCATCATCCTTCCCTCCTCTTTTCTACTCTGATGTTTCTGTAGCTACTTCTTCCACTGGTAAAGCAGATCTCTTTGCTCAGACTTTCTCCTCCAATTCCACCTTGGACAATTCCTGTGCTGGTCCTCCGTCAGTTTCCCCCCCTCTGACTTCCTCATGGCTGACATTAAAATATCTTCAGCTGATGTATTTTCTGCCATCACTGGCCTCAATACTAACAAGGCATATGGGGCTGATGGAGATCTTCCTGTTGTCCTCAAGAACTGTGCTTCTGTGCTTACACCCTGCCTAGGTAAACTCTTTCACCTTTGTCGGTTAACTTGTACTTTCCTTCTTCCTGGAAATTTGCTCTCATTCAACCGGTCCCAAAGAAGGGTGACCATTCCCAACCCTCTAACTATCGTCCAACTGCTTTAACCCGCTGTGTGCCAGTGCCGTTTTAAAATGGTCTGACATAATTCGGTGGCCAGTGCAAGTGCCAATATAAAATGGTTAAAAAAAAAAAAAAAATCACTGTGACTGCATTTTTCAAGATTCACAGATAAAAATTGACAGGGATGTATGACAACTGTTCTTCTACCATCCCCCAGGCTGTCAAGGCCATACACTCACTCGTTCCCCCCCTCACGCTCGCTCTGCCTCACCCTGCCTGTGTGCCTCACCCAGTGCTGTACATAGTGAAGGCATTTTGTAAATATTTTCACGTAAATGTAAGCTGTAAGTGTTTTCTTCAAAGCGTGAGGAGTATACAGTGAAGTCAAGTTGTAAATATCTTCTTGTAAGTGCCAGGACTGTACATAATGAAGTCAGGTTTTACCTATCTTCAGGTAAGTGTAAGATAACGCATTCACAGTGAGAAAGACATGGAAATTGTGATACATGTTGAAATAATAAGTAATCAGAACAGTGTACTGAACATTTCTATACCATCCCAGCACATATACCTCAGTATACCTTGCATAGAAAACGGCTTTCTCTCAACTACTTGGTGAGCGTGAGAGAGCGGATATACCTGTATACGAGGATGCAGGACTCAATAAAATCAATTTCCAAGCTTCGGTGAGCAATTTAATGGTGAAATTGGTTGTTTTCACATCAAAATCTATTTAGTCAATAAATAAAAAGTTCAAAAAATGGCCGGCACAGAGGCGACCCATAGGGCTGAAAATAGCTGGCACACAGTGAATTAACATCCTGTAACTCAATAGTTTTTGAGTCTGTTCTTAACAGAAAAAAATTAAAGTATCTTTCCTATCACAACCTTCTTTCTGATCGTCAGTATGGGTTCCATCAGGGACGCTCCACTGGCCATCTTCTCACCTACCTTTCAGACTCCTGGTCATCTTCCTTTCGTGACTTTGGGAAAAGCTTTGCCATTACGCTTGACATATCAAAGGCTTTGGATCGAGTCTGGCATAAATCTTTAATTTCAGAACTGCCCTCTTACAGCTTCTATCCTTCTATCTGTGTTTTTATCTATAGCTTCCTTTCTGGTCGTTCAATAGCAGCTGTTGTAGACGGCCATCGTTGTTCTAGATCTATCAACAGTGGTGTTCCTTAGGGCTCTGTCCTATCAACAACTCTCTTCCTTTTATTTATCAATGATCATCTAAGCTGTACATCTAATCCTTTCCACGTGTACACTGATGATTCCACCCTTCACCTTTCCATTCGGTTTCTGCAATATCCATCTCATCAGTTACTTCAACAAACAAGGGATGAGGCTATGGCACACTTAATGTCTGACTTGGCTCATATGTCTGACTGGGGTAAAAATAATCTTGTTGTTTTTAATGCATCAAAGACTCAGTTTATAAACCTATCAGCCTATCAAAATCTTCCACAGGAGTACCCACTAATGTTTAATAATATCTAGCTCAATCCTGCATCATCCTTGAACATGCTTGGGGTTTCATTCACTCTGGACTTACATTGGAAAGATCATATTGCTTCTCTTGTAAAATATGCTTCCAAAGAGATTAGGCATGCTAAGCTGACTCTGTGCCTTCTATACCCCTGCACAGTTGTTGACTTTATGCATAGGTTTTACTGGTCGCAGTTTAGAGTACAACTCGCATATGTTGGGAGGCTCCCCACATACAGCTCTTCCCAATAGGGTGGAGTCAAAGGCTATTCGTCTCATCAACTCTCCTCGCCTTACTTGCTCCCTTCAACCTCTGTCTCTTCACCGCACTGCTGCATCTTTATCTCTTTTCTGCCACTACTTCCATGGTCACTGCAACTCTGAACTGTCTGGTTGCAACCTTCTTTCTGATCGTCAGTATGGGTTCCATCAGGGACGCTCCACTGGCCATCTTCTCACCTACCTTTCAGACTCCTGGTCATCTTCCTTTCGGGACTTTGGGAAAAGCTTTGCCATTACGCTTGACATATCAAAGGCTTTGGATCGAGTCTGGCATAAATCTTTAATTTCAGAACTGCCCTCTTACAGCTTCTATCCTTCTATCTGTGTTTTTATCTATAGCTTCCTTTCTGGTCGTTCAATAGCAGCTGTTGTAGACGGCCATCATTGTTCTAGATCTATCAACAGTGGTGTTCCTTAGGGCTCTGTCCTATCAACAACTCTCTTCCTTTTATTTATCAATGATCTTCTAAGCTGTACATCTAATCCTTTCCACGTGTACACTGATGATTCCACCCTTCACCTTTCCATTCGGTTTCTGCAATATCCATCTCATCAGTTACATCAACAAACAAGGGATGAGGCTATGGCACACCTAATGTCTGACCTCTACGACGGGCGAGTAACATCCATCTAGCAACAAACTCTCATCCCTTTTCTGTCCAATCTCTAATGGAAGAGGTAACCGTTACTCCCAGTCCTTCATTTATGCAACAGGCCAACTCTGGAACTGTTTCCCTCTGTCTGTATTTCCTACTTCCTATGATCTCCAGTCTTTCAAACGCAGTGTGTCCAGGCACTTCGAAATGAATGGATCTTGAATTTGGCTCTCTTTTGTATTTTTTTTTTTCTGGAAGGAACGTTTTGCTGTCTCAGCCTTTGGTTCCTTCTTCTTTGCATGAAAAACAAAACAAAACAAAGGAACACTTTCACAGACACACAAACCCCTGTCGTATTGTGAGACGCATAATAAATTGCTGGTTAAATATTTACATGAGACCTTTCTGGCACACAAAAAATCTTACTACAGATAGCTGTGCGGTCTGCTGTCCGGCGTCTCTATGTCATATTTATGGCTATTCCAACACGACAGAGTCCTAAGAGAATAACCTGAAAAACATTCAATCTGGGGGATGCAAGTTCCTTTACACCTCTACTAGATGGCTTTCATTGTTTGGTCATCACCCCAATTCAGACTCAAACCACTAGCTTTATGATACTTTTTGCTCAGAATGAACAAAGAAACTGTCATTTTTACCTATAAATGAATTTTAAGAAAGCTACCCACGCAGGAGACTTTCATGAATGGTTGCGGAGAGAGCAGACGTGTTTTCTGAGCTCTCCTCTAGCATAGGGTTGCCTCACCGGAGTTAGCTTTTTCTTTTGTTCGCCACTAGGCCGTTTTTCAATAAAGTTAGGATAGCTAGTATTCATTTTCCTCCCATCCCTATTTAGAGATACAATAGGTGTTTGTGTCTGTTTCTGAGTTTACCTTTGCTTATCACCCACGGAGGGTCCCCTCCACTGATCGCTCTGGGGCGTGAATAAACACGGTCGGGCCTCCCTGGAGTGGTTTGAGAGGGCAACCTCAAACTTAGGTGTCTGGACCTTGGTCATTCGTCCCTTGCCCGTTTTTCTCCCTCTTCCCACTTCCCCCTTTAGGGAGAAGTGGTAACTATGGTGGACCCCCCTACTGCCTCCCCCCCCTTCAGGGGGGGAGGTAGTCTTGATCGACCGCCAATGGCTGCACGGACAGACTGCACTGAGACTGAACTGCCCCAGACACTTACCCGGCTTGACATCAATGTAAAAAACGCCGAGTTTGTACAGATTCATGCGGTTGGTTCCACTCCCCTGTCCAGCCTCAATCCCTTCATCATCAAGAAGGTGATTGATGAGGGTCCAGGAGAGGTGGAACAAGTGAAAAAACTTGCGAGTGGAGACCTCGTAAAAACCATGAATTCAGCCCAGGTCAAGGATTTGCTTAAACTGAAGAAGTTCCACTGTCACGATGTCCAAACAACGATCCACCACTCCATGAATTCCTGCAAGGGTGTTATCACCTGCAGAGATATTGTGCTTATGGAAGAAGAAGAAATTTTACGGGACTGTCACGATGTCCAAACAACGATCCCCCACTCCATGAATTCCTGCAAGGGTGTTATCACCTGCAGGGATCTTGTGCTTATGGAAGAAGAAGAAATTGTATGGGAACTTTCTCAGCAAGATGTCATAGAGGCAAGGTTCATTACCAGATTCTCGGAAGGCATAAGGACGAAGACCGCAACAGTTATCTTGACTTTTGGCAAAGTATCTCTCCCTACTAATGTGAAAGTAGGATACGAAATTATCAATGTAAGACCGTACATCCCCAGTCCCCTACGTTGTGCAAAGTGTCAGCTTTATGGACACCACGAAAAGGCTTGTCGGGCTTCCAACTTCGTGTGTGGCAGGTGCGCGACTGTAGGACATTCTGCTGAGCACTGCACATCCGAGACTGAATGTTGCTTCCACTGTAAGGATGCTCACTTCACTTCCTCTAGGGTTTGTCCCAAGTGGAAGGAGGAGAAAGAGGTCTGCACTGTGAAAGCAACTGATGGCATATTCTTTTATGATGCTAGGAAGAAGGTGAAGGAGTTGCATGCAACTCCCAAGCCTAATGTCTCCTATGCCTCAGCAGTTGTGTCCCGTCCCATGATGTGCACTGTGGAGACACAGACTGACCTAACTTTCGCTCCTCATGACCCACGCCCTACCTCTCAGTCTAAGCCTCCTGTACGCTCCAACTCTCTGACTGATGTCCCTGTTGCTACGTCGTACTCCCATGCTGCCGCTGCTCCTTCGCAGTCAGTGTGGCCAAAACAGAAGCCTGACAAGTCAGATAAAATTAACTCGACCACCCTCACCAAGCTGGCACGTCCTCATGTCCTTCCCACTCCTGGTCCAGCGAGGGAGAGAAAGAATAGCTCTTCCTCGGTGGGGTCTGGGAGCCTTGCTATTGACGAGACTATGGAGATCTCCACGAACAAGCACCGGGATAAGTCCCCCGGTAGTCGCTAGCCTGCTTGTGGGCGACAAAAAAAAGACCAAGCACACTGGCCCCCAATGAAAATCTTAAACCGCTGCATTCACTCTATTACAGTGGAATTGTAGAGGTGTCGGGAATAAGTTACCAAATATAGCAATCTTGCTATCACTACACAGGCCAAACGTTGTTTGTTTACAGGAGACTCGCCTGGAGGATCATCCTGATCCTCCACAATTCAAACACTACCACTCGTATAGAAGATATGAGGGTCATGAAGTTGCCACTTACACACACAAATCACATCCACAAACGGAAGTGATTCTAAATTCTACTCTGGAAGCTGTCACGTGCAGAGTAAAATTTAATAATACATATCTGTCTATTTGCTCTCTGTACTGTCCTCCACATGGCCCCATTGATAGTGATGCTTTACAATCACTATTTGAACATCTTCCTGGGAATAAGTTAGTGTTGGGCGATTTTAACGCCCATCACTATCAATGGGGTAGCTTGAGGATCGATGGTCGTGGGGAGCAAGTAGCCGACCTGATATTACAGTCCAACCTCTGTCTTCTGAACGATGGTAGAGCGACTCATGTAGATGATCGTACTGGTAACTTTTTGGCCATTGACTTATCTTTGGCCTCCCCTGGTATACATCAAGATTTTTCATGGGACCCTTACGACGACTCCTTGGGAAGTGATCATTTACCCATCTATCTTTCTTATACACGCGACATCATTTCGGACCCTCCACCTCCAAAATTTAACTATAAGAAAGCAGACTGGGGATCCTTCTCAAGGATCGCCAATTTAGATATATCTGGGGAGACCATAGATGTTAAAGTCGAAAATATAACTACTTCCAAAATACACGCAGCTGAGGCTGCTATTCCCAAGACTTCTACAGTTCATGCGAAGCATAGAGCACATTGGTGGACACCGGATTGCCGACAAGCATTAAGAAAACGCAATAGGAGATACAGGATTTTTGATAGTTAGCCCACTGGGAAAAATTTTATTGGATACAAACAGGCACGGGTTGAGGCAAGGAGAATAATAAGAAGGGCCAAACGGGACTACTGGTGATCCTTCGTGTCCACGGTGACTCATACAACACCATTATGTAAAGTCTGGTCCACTATAAGAATACTAAATAATAAAGGCCCATATTTCCCTGTCACCATCCTGCATATTAATAATAACATCTATGACGAGCCCATGGACGTTGCTAACATCCTCGCCAGGAGTTTTTCTCATGTAAGTAGCTCAGCCAATTATGTTCCGCGTTTCCAACATCATAAACGTATGGCTGAGCTACAGATTATTGACTTTGCCACAGAAGACATAGACTCCCCATACAACAAAGAGTTTAAGCGGGATGAACTTCTCCTTGCCCTTAAATCCTGTAAAGACACCAACCCTGAACCAAACACCATCACATACGGTATGATCCAGCATCTTAATCAGGACAACCTGATTAAGATGTTAGCATTGTACAATGAGATTTGGGCATCTCGAAGGTTCCCAAACTCACGGAACTTTGCTCACGTCATACCGATACCTAAAGAGGCTGGTCGTCTTATGAGTTTCACTTCATTTCGTCCTATTGTGTTGACTTCTTGTCTATGTAATGACATGGAACGTATGGTAAACAATAGGCTTCTTTTTGTTTTAGAGTTGAAGAATTTGTTAAATGATCAACAATGTGGCTTCTGTAAATACGGAAGTTCACTAGATCATTTAATGAATTTGGAGCATTGTATTTCAGAGGCATTTGCCAACAAAGAATTCATGATAGGGGTGTTCTTGGACATCCATAAAGCCTATGACATGACATGGCGACGCAGTATACTAATGAAGCTCTATGCTTATGGTTTAAGAGGAAATTTGCCAATTTTTATTTCAAATTTCTTAACCCCTACACCGCGGGCTTGTTTACCAATGACTTGCGTGTGCCGCGGGGTTATTTGGGCTCCGACAGACTCTCAAAAAATATTTGCCAAAAATCAGTTATTAGTCCTAGAATAATAAAATTACATATGCTTATGGCACATACCTTCAGCTTTCTCCTGGAATGATTGTTGAGCCTTCGTCGGTTACCGTAGGACTTGTGGAGACCTCTGAAGTAGGGTAACGAAGTCTCCACTTTACACTTCCCGACAACCCGTAATATGATTACCACAGCCAGATACAAACACTATAAATACTATTCTACAATTTTCAAGTAGTTTGGGATCCATACTCAAAAAAAAAAAACACTGTGAAAGCAATGGAAATTACGAGCGCGTCTGATCGTCGCACTGGCACTAGTTCGCTCATGGTAGTCTGTCATTTATTATTCATAAAACCCCTCACACTTTATATTTCTATTACTATATAACGCTTATATATATCTACAGTCTTTATCCATAAGTTTCCTTCAGTAGTATTAGTTTATTGTCACTGTAGGGATTCAATTTCTTTCAGTAAAATCCGTAGCATTCACTTTCTCGTCCTGTATACTGGCACTGAGAGTGAATGTCACTTTCATCTTCACTCTCATAACTCATAGCATTCAGACATGCTAGAGTGAAACTTTCACTTTCATTACTCCTAGGGTATATACTCGTATTCTTATAATACTACTCATTTACATTTCTATTTACGTTCTCTATTTTATTTACGTTATTTACATTTCTATTTTATTTACACTGTGTTGTGCACTGTCACTTGAAATAACTTATAAAACTATTTTCCATTGTTCACGTATATTTACATTCATTACTTTCACTTGCTGTTTACACATTATTTACACATTATTTACAATTCCACTTGCACTGTTTTACTCAATAGAAAGATCGTAGTCACTCTTTTATCAATTGTCAGCCCTTTACCTCTTTCCACACGAGGTTTAGTAGGGGGTAAAGGTCACAGGGCCCTTGCATGGGGGTGAAAAAAGGCCCTGAAGTCAGCAAGAGGATGAGCCGTACCTCCTCTTCGGAATCTGAGAGAGAACTGCTAGGAGGGCCGGCCCGGGTTGAGAGGCCTACTTGAGGGTTATTCAGCACTACCAACGTAGCTCTTGAAACAGCTAAGCCTAGCACTGATATGATTGGCAGGAAATCTAGACAATACATTATAAATTTGGTAGTTCCAGGTGAATGTAAATATCATTTAGGCTTCTCCCTTCCCTTCTTACATGTATATTTATTACGAAAATAGATTAGAGGCCTACTTAGGAGATATATAATCAGAGCTACCAATGTTAAATCTTGAAACAGCTTTGTGTAGCACTGATATGATTGGCAGGAAATGTAGACGGGTTCTCCCTTCTCTCCTTACATGTATATTTATTACGAAAATAGATTATACGGCATATTTCAAGGGGAAAAAAACAGCGAAAATTAGCGAACGAGTGCACGTGAGGTGTTGTCAGGTGATAATTAGCCAATTCCAGGTGTATGGCACTCTCACTTACCTGATTTCTTTCTTGTATATATTATTTGGTATAAGAATACGACATAGGGCTTATATCAATGGATGAAATCAGTGAAAAATTCCAGGGAAGATTTACTTAGCGTAGCATGGCCGGGCAGGCGAGAGGATAGGGTAATGGAGTGGGGGTAGGGAGGGGAGTCAAGAACGGGGAGAAATGGCTAAATTGTCAACAATGGATGGGAGTACAGATGAGATTAGGAGTGCTGACTAGTGTTGGACATTGTCAGTACTGATAGATGATACAAGCCCCCACTTGAAAGCCCGGGTGAATTCAAAATAACACAGAATCACAAAAGCGACGCCCCGCGGTATGATCCCTTGCTCCCAAGCGTCACGAAAGTGACGCCCCGCGGTTAAGGGGTTAAGGGACAGGACTTTCTCTGTCAAATTGCCTTGTAATATAACATCGGATATATTTATCCAGGAAAATGGGGTGCCGCAGGGAAGTATGCTTAGATATACTTTATTTAGTATTATGATCAATGATATTCTGTCATCAGCTCCCATCCCCAGGATCTTAAATACTCACTCTATGCTGACGATTGTGCAATATGGCACTCCTCCCATCATGCACAATTTTCGGCTGGGCGGATTCAAGCAGCCCTTGACTCTGTCCACTAATGGGCCTTGCAGTGGGGATTTAAGGTTTCCATCCCTAAGTGTGCCGCTGTAGTTTTTACAACTCGTGACGTCCCCGATTTGCGTTTATTTTTGGATAATCAAGTGGCACCTTTTCAAAATTCTGTAAAGTTTTTGGGTCTCAACTTTGATTGCAGAATGAATTTTAAACTTCACGTTAATACTTTGCTTGCTCGTTGTGATAAACCGTTAAATGTCCTTAAGTACCTAGCGGGTACTACCTGGGGTGCCAACAGAAAATCTTTATTAATGGTGTATAAGTCCCTTACTCAATCGAAACTAGACTATGCCGCACAGGTGGATGGCTCGGCATCCGATGCCACGCTGAAAGGATTGGATGTGCTACAGAATAAATATTTGCGAATGTGTCTTGGAGCCATACAGTGTACCCGTGTACCTCGTATGGAAGTGGAGGTGAATGTGCATCCCCTCTGTATTCGCCGTGACCACCTGGCTTGGTCCTATGGCCTTCGAACATATAGGAAAAGTAATATCGGCAATGTGGCCTGTACCCCCCTGCGTCTTACACCACCACCTTCTGCGGGTGGTGCGTCGGCCACTTGCCGTTCACCTCCACTTACTGACTCAGGAGCTAGGTGTGGACCCCAGTGACTGTGATAAGTTGGTGCTAAAAAATATAGCGCCTTGGGAGCCACCCGGCTTTACTGTTGATGTTACATGGCTCCCAGCACCAAAGGCCAAGGCGCCGGAGGCGGAGGTCCACCACTTGTTTCGTAACATCATAATTCGTCACTTGGGGTCCCATCACTTGTACACTGACGGCTCCAAGTCGAGTGAATATGTGGGTGCAAGTGTGTGGTCGACTGAATGTGCCCTCAGGTATCGGTTGCCGACTCATACATCTGTGTTTACCTCCGAACTTTTTGCTATTGGCGAAGCCATAGATTATGCTCTCAATTCTGGACATGACTCATTTGTCATATTTCAGACTCGAAATCAGCCCTTCAGGCAATTGCTTCTTGCATCATGGACTCGCACGAGATCCAGGGCTGTATTGTCAATAAGCTGCATTCATCCAACAAGTCATTCATGCTGATCTGGGTGCCTGGTCATTGTCATATCTACGGCAATGAGCGGGCTGACTTACTTGCAAAGTTGGCTGTAGAGCTCGAGGAGACTTGGGTCGTTCCTCGTGATCTACGGTCGAGTCTCTCTCTTGGAAAGAAATCAATAAATCTTCTGTGGCAAGGTCAGTGGACCAGACTAAATATTCCAACTTGTAAGCTTGTACAGCACCCTACCCGTATCCCTGACCGCCTTGGAGAGAGCTCCAACATACTTGACCTCTTCCTTACAACTAATCCTTCTGCTTACTCTGTTAATCTTTTCTCTCCGTTGGACTCCTCCGATCACAACCTTATTACCTTAGCCTGTCCGATCACTACGATACGGCCTGTGGACCCTCCAGGGAAACGTCATCTGTGGGATTTTGGAGCCGCGGACTGGGAGGCCCTCAGGCAGTACTTCTTTGATTTTCCCTGGAATGATTATTGCTTCCATGGCCGGGAGCCATCTGAGTGTGCCTTGCACATTACGGAGGTTATTCTCTCAGGCATGGAAGCATACATTCCTTTCTCATATCCTTTGACTAACGCAAGAAAGCCTTGGTTTAATCACGCTTGTTCTAATGCTGTCCGCAACAAGGAGAGGGCCTACAAAAGGTACCGGAGCCAACCCACCCCTGAATCACATCATCTTTACGTTTCTGCCTGGAATCGTGCTAAGTCTGTTCTTCGCTCTACTAAAAATAATTTCATCGATACAAAATGCTCTCAACTTTCCAACTCAAATTCTTCCCGCTCCTTCTGGCACCTTGCCAAAAATCTTTCTAACAACTTTACCTCATCATCCTTCCCTCCTCTTTTCTACTCTGATGGTTCTGTAGCTATTTCTTCTACTGATAAAGCAGATCTCTTCACACAGACTTTCTTCTCCAATTCCACCTTAGACGACTCCGGTGCTGTTCCTCCATCACTTCCCCCCTCTGACTTCCTCATGGCTGACATTAAAATTTCTTCAGTTGATGTATTTTCTGCCATCACTGGCCTCATATCGTCCAATTGCTTTAACGTCCTGTATTTCAAAATTTTCAAGTCAATTCTCAATAGAAAAATTTTAAGGCATCTTTCCTATCACAACCTTCTTTCCGATCGTCAGTACGGGTTCCGTCAGGGACGCTCCACTGGCGATCTTCTCACCTACCTTTCAGACTCCTGGTCATCCTCCTTTTGGGACTTTGGCAAAATCTTTGCCATTGCACTTGACATCTCAAAAGCTTTCGATCGAGTCTGCCATAAATCTTTAATTTCCAAACTGCCCTCTTACGGTTTCTATCCTTCCATCTGTGCCTTCATCGTTAGCTTCCTTTCTCGTCGTTCTATAGCCACTGTTGTAGACTGCCATCGTTCTTCTCCTAGATCTATCAACAGTGGTGTTCCTCAGGGCTCTGTCCTATCACCAACTCTCTTCCTTTTATTCATCAATGATCTTCTAAGCTGTACATCTAACCCTATCCACTCATACGCTGATGATTCCACCCTTCACTTTTCCATTCGGTTCCCGCAACGCCCATCTCAACAGTTACTTCAGGAAACAAGGGATGAGGCTATGGCACACCTAATGTCTGACTTGGCTCGTATCTCTGACTGGGGTAAAAATAATATGGTTG
Organism: Coenobita brevimanus; assembly: GCF_032717465.1. Taxonomy (NCBI): domain Eukaryota; kingdom Metazoa; phylum Arthropoda; class Malacostraca; order Decapoda; family Coenobitidae; genus Coenobita; species Coenobita brevimanus. The sequence goes on from NC_136993.1 coordinate 31,358,565, forward strand.
TCTTTAATGCATCTAAGACTCATTTCTTACACCTATCAACCCGACAAAATCTTCCACAGGTATACCCACTAATGTTTAATAATATTCAGCTTAATCCTGCATCATCCTTGAACATGCTTGGGGTTTCATTTACTCGGGTCTTGTCTTGGAAAGATCATATTACATCTCTTGTAAAATCTGCTTCCAAGAGATTGGGTGTGCTAAGCCGACTCCGCTCTTTCTTTACCCCTGCACAATTGTTGACTCTATATAGGGGTTTTATCCGCTCCTGTGTGGAGTGCAACTCTCATGTGTGGGGAGGCTCCCCACATACAGCTCTTCTCAATAGGGTGGAGTCAAAGGCTTTTCGTCTCATGAACTCTCCTCCTCTTATTGACTCCCTTCAACCTCTTTCTCTTCGCCGCACTGTTGCATCTTTATCTCTTTTCTATCGCTACTTTAATGGTCACTGCTCCTCTGAACTGTCTGCTTGCTTTCCTCCACCTTTACGACGGGCACGTAGCACCCGTCTGGCAGCAAATTCTCATTCCTTTTCTGTCCAACTCTCTAATGGAAGAGTTAACCGTTACTCCCAGTCTTTCATTTATGCAACAGGTCAGCTCTGGAACTGTCTTCCTCTGTCTGTATTTCCTGCTGCCTATGATCTCCAGTCTTTCAAACGCAGTGTGTCCAGGCATCTCAAAATGATCGGATCTTGAATTTGGCTCTCTATTGTATTTTATTTTTCTCTTGGAGGGAACTGTTATGGGCTCATGGCCTTTGGTTCCTTCTTCCTTGCATAAAAAAAAAAAAAGCCACACCTGGGCGACTGGGACACAGCCAACCGCCCCAGATACCTCGAAGAAAAAGTATTGGCACGGCTACGACTCAATGCCACCATTTTAACTCACATGAAACCATATATGGTAAGACGCTTCCCACCGCACTGTGACATCTGTAATGCGGTGTTATCTATCAGTCATATCATCCTGCGCTGTCGGCGATTTATTCGTGAACGTGCTTCACTTATAAATTACTGCAGTGCAACAGACGTCCCCTTCACCCTTTCCACCATCCTGGGTGATGGGGACATTGTTATGACTGATAAATCGATGGCTTTCTTGAGAGAGACCGGACTGATCAGAGTGATGTGACTTTTTTACTGTATGGTTATAGTTTTTATGACCTGTAATTATGTATATATAGTACTGTTAAATAGGGTTGACAGTTGACGTATTTGAAATAGTTCCTCCACCCACTGATCTATTTCTAATATTGATGTCCCCTACATTAAACCCCGTTCCTCGACTAACAGTCACCAGCTGATGAGTACAAGTGTGCAATATAGGAAGGTATTGGGCACTTGCAGTAGATGGTGGTCTGCTGGGCGAGGTTCTTCAATTTTTGTACAAATTATGTAAATTCATTATACCATCTTGCTTAAGTTATGCTAATTAGGGCCGACAGCTGACGCATATGGAAATGTTCCTGACTCGTCTGGTTCCCTTTCATATACTGATGTCCCCTATATTAGGTTGTGCCTTGACTGACAGTCACCAGGTGATGAGTCCAGGTATGTAATGTAGAAAGGCATTTCATATCTGCAGTCGATGGTGTTCTCTTGGTCGAGGCTTTTTTACCATTAGTGTAGGACTAGTTATTTGTCTCTTAGGATTTAGTAGAGGTTAGCGATTTGTCTGTCAGGTGATTAGTTTTAGGGTCTTTAGAGTAGGCATTTTAGTTTATAAATAAGGTTAAAAAAAATAAAATAAAAATAAAACTACAAAAATTAATAAAATAAAAATTATATATATATATATATATATATATATATATGAAAGTGTGTATGTTCTTATGCATGGATGTGTGTGTGTATATATATATATATATATATATATATATATATATATATATATATATATATATATATATATATATGTTCGTATGTATTTGTATATATGTATCAATGTATATACATATATATATTTTTGCCTTAATGACCAGGGGCTCCGGCCCCAATGGTCGATAGGCAAAAAAAAAAAAAAAAAAATACCCATCCATGTTCTTTACATTTATGTAGGAAAATAGTACACATCGTAATGAAATTATACTGAAGAATATTACATTACTGAGGCTTCGCGTCCAGTGTCTTGGTAGTCTGTTTTTCGTAAGAATTATTTGTCCAGCCCAGTTCACCAACGCGGCATATTGTATCACACTGGATAGCAAGCATTCTGGACTACTAATGTTTCTATATATATCTGGAACATGAGATGTCTGTCACTTATGGGGTCTGCATTGTGTAACCTTAATTTCTTTCAGATAATTGTGGTGTAATTGATAATGTGATAGATGTAACTGACACATAAGCTACCAGACTGACACCGTTCCTCTAGAGAAAATATTTCTGACAAAACACAATTCAATCTATCTATCTATCTATCTAAACAGTATATATATATATATATATATATATATATATATATATATATATATATATATATATATATATATATATATATATATATATTGTGGGGTTTAGTGAGAAAATAACTTAATGAACCCAAAATATCTTGTTACTGATCAATGGCAACAAATTTTGCCTAGCTCGTGACGTATTAACAATGTGTAGCTTATTTATATACTCATACAGGCATTTCAAAGAAGCTTTCCTTATGTGAACTACATTATCATTCAATCAGTCATGTCCTATGGCACCCCCGGGATCCATAAGGCCTCGATGAACTCTCCACCAATATCTGTCTCTTGACGTCTCCTTCAGGTCCCACAAACACTCCTTCCCTGTTTCTCTTTTCATTGTCCTCAACCAGGTTTCCCTCGGCCTGCCTCTGCCTCTTCTTCCTCTAGCAGTTCACTCTGGTACAACCTGTTTTAAACTGCCTTCTTTTCTATGTCTGTGCCCTAGCCTTTTCCAGCAAGACAGTCCCACATACAGTATTCATCAACTGGTTCCACTCTCATAATATCCCTTACTCATTCGTTTGCAACTCTATCCTCCATCTTTACTTCAAGAATCCTTCTCAGTATTTTATTCTCGAATCCAAATACTTTCTGATCTGTTGCAACTTTACTGTAACGGGACTCATGCCTATCAATTATAATTGGTCTAACACGGACTTGTATATTTTTACTTTAGTGTCTACCGAAACCATATTATTATTCCATACATATTTCAACTTTCCAATAGCTCGCCAAGCCTGTCTAATCCTCTCCTCTACTTCATTGTTTAATGATCCATTACATAATACAATCGTTCCCAGGTATTTAAAATATTCTACATTCTTCACCACATTATTCCCAATTAAATAATCGATTTGGTTCTCCACTTCATATTAATAATTTCAGTCTTTCCACAATTTACTACAAATCCCACTTTCTCTCCTTCCTCCATCATACAATCAAGCACATCTGCATCTCTTAAATACTTCCGCAGGTCAGTATTATATCATCAGCACAGTCCAAATCCATCAGCCTCTTCTTTTCTTTCCTGTTAAGTCCTGCACTTGGTCCCCTTACAACTTTTCTCATAATGTAATCTATAACCAAAACAAGCAGCTAAGGCAAAAGAACCCCTTCAAACTTCAAACGGATCGCTCAAAAACCACCCACCACTACCTTACAAAAAGTACCTTCATTCAGGCTTCTATTACTATTTACAAACTTTTCTAGTATACCATAGAACCTCATAATTTTCAATATAGCTCCATGTGAAAAACTATCAAACGCCTTTGCAAAATCCACAAAATACATACCAAGTGGCATTTTTATCTTATTAGCTCTTGCATTAGATGCCTTATAAGAAAATTCTGATTGTTGCAACCTCTACCCTTTCTAAATCCCACTTGCTCTCTTAACCCGCCCCATCCCGACCACTTTTCCACCATTGACTTCCCCCAATCCCGACCATTTTTGGAAAAACATTTTTTTGGCCCAAACCTCCACTTTTGGTGAGAAACATCGAAAAATCATAGAGAAATCGCTCACCTGAGGTTTAAAATACTCGATACAGGTAGCAGTACCTCCTCACCTTACTGTGTTTTCTATCAGGCTGGCTCCAAAGAAAATGAGTTCTATGGAAGTGTAACCATTCCACACCACTCATAAACGGTATTTTTTTATTTATTTGGTACGAATTTATATGTAATATGAGAGAATATTGGTTTTCACACAGTAATATAGGCAATATAAGCATTGTTTCACTCATGAAACACATCAACATACCTAACCTTTCTTGGTTACATTACTTGATCATCATTTCTGACTGTTTTTTCCTCTAATGCTATGTTAAGTTTGTCCTCCACATTGTCATCGATTGGGGAATCACTCTGGCCCTGAATTTCGTACCATGGCATGACATGGGTTTACTGGCCAGGTCACTGGTAACATGTGAATAGCTGAGACAATGGTGTGCAGGGGGGGGAAGGTCATGCTGGGTAAGGCATTGTCCCTGCTGGCATCTTGTAGAGGAAGGTGTCCTGTGTATATGTACCAAAAATCACTAGTGAAAATTGAAAATTGTGCAAATTAGGGACCTTGCAATTGATTCGCATTTATGAACATCAATAGGATTGGCATTGACAAAACGTATGGACGTTAATTCACGTCGACGGGACGCAACGGGTTAAAATTTCCTCAATTACTGACTCTTTTCTGTTCAACTACGTTTTGGAAAAAGACTTTTGCAACTACAGGGGTCAAATTATCTCCCTCTAATTTTCACACACACAACTTAAATCTCCTTTTTTTGGTGTTTTTGTACTTACTCCACTTTTCCACACTTCTGGAATTCCACCATTATCCCAAGCCAATTTAAAAGATTTAAAAGAGCATTCATCAACTCATTATCCACCTTAAGCATTTCAGGAAATATTTCATCCTCTCCTAGGGCCTTGAAATTCTGGGGTTCCTTTACGGATTTTGTTACCTCTTCTAAGGCTATATCCCTTGTTTCTGTTTGTAGATTTTTACAAATATGTACACATAATGTCATGAACAATATCCATTTATCACGTACAGCTGGTTTCCTTCGTGTGGCATGAAAACCAAGTAGCTTTCGCACCATCATACCATCTCCCAATACAAACTACAACTGAGCAGTTACCAATCCCCTTTAATACTTCTAATTCCTACTGTGAAATAGGGAAATGTGTCAGCGTATTACAGTGAATTTATGGAACGATTTACATAATTAAGTAACATTATAGGAATGAATATTATAAATTCCAGTAGTTTCTTCACCCTCAAAACTCGGAAGATTTCAAATGTCAGTAGCCAAAGTAAAATTATCCGAGATAACCTGAGTTCAGTAAATAATTACCTGTTACTGTGTTAACGGGTCTAGTGTTAACCAACCTTTAAACATTGGTTCTGGATGACAAATGTAATTATCTAATTCCCAGCTGATTATCCATACTATTCAACTTAATATCCATACCATCCAGTTATGTGTTCACATTATTCACCTTGTTCACACTATTCACTTTAACTAAAATACCCAGACTGTTAATCAAACTGCCCAACCTCTTATTCACACTATCCATCCAATTATCCAAGCCACTATCCAAGCCACTATCAACACTAGTCTAGATTCACACTAATAAGCCTATTATCCTTACTATTTAGCTTATAATGTAAACCATACTGCCTATTATCAATGACCCAATCGATTAGCCGCACTAGTCATCCAATTACCCTATATATCCCATCCATTATCTACGCTATGCAGGTTAGTATCCACTAACCATCCTATTATCCAGTAGGCTATGGATACTGTACTCTGCATTACCCAGTATATTATTTACATCATCCAACCCACTGTCAAAGCAATTCAACCTTACTTGCATATAAACAGCATAATGTCCACCACAGCATTTTATCGACAGTATCCAGTGTACTTTCCATACTAACCCCCATTATTGAGTAGCTTATTATCCACACTATTCAAATTATTATCCATTAGTCACCCTATTATCTACCATATCCAGCCTGTTTTCCACAGTCCAGTGTATATTCCACATTAACCCGTCACGTCTCAAGGTTTTCCGCACCTCCGACATCCCCCAGTCCCGAGATATTTTCGAAAAATTTTTTTTTGGCTAAAACCTTCGCTTTTGGTGAGAAACATCGAAATCGCTCACCTGAGGTTTAAAGTACCCAATCCAGGTAGGAGTTCCTCCTTACCTGACTGGGTTTTCTAACATGCTGGCACCAAAGAAAACGAGTTCTATGGGAGAGTAACTATTTTATCCACTCATAAACGGTATTTATTTATTTACTTGGTACGAATGTATATGTAGTATGAGAGTATATTGGTTTTCATGCAGTATTAAAGGCATTATAAGCATTGTTTCACTCACTAACTAATCACCATACCTGACCTTTTTTTGCCACATTACCTGATCATTATTTCTGGCTGTTTCTTCTTCTAATGCTATGTAAACATTGTCCTCCACATTGTCATCGATTGTGGAATCACTCTGGCCCTGAATATCTTTACTAGCCAGGTCACTGGTAACAGGTCCTTTCCCAAGACAATGGCGTGAGGGGGGGAGGGGGGAGGTTATGCAGTGTAAGGCACTGTCCCTGCTTGGCATCTTGTAGAGGAATAGAGGAAGGTGTCCCGTGTATACATACGAAAAATCACGCGCGAAAATTAAAAATTGAGCAAATTAGGGACCTTGCAATTGCACGACGTACCGGTACGTCACCGGGACTGGCAAATGCAAATCGTTGCAACGTACCCATACGTCGACGGGATGGGGCGGGTTAAGCAGCCAAATACCCACACTATCCAGCCTACTATCCACTATCCAGTCTATTAATAACTATCCACCCCTTTAACTGCAAAGTCCAACCTATTAATTCCACTAGTCTATCATTCATTCATTGTAGACTTATAAATAAATGTTTTCTACTCAGATTACTTGTCTGGTGAACCTTGGGGTCGTTGAGACTAGAATTTTTTTTGTGGAACCCTTTCTGGCTAATCCAAGTCAATTCTACTGAGATCAAGAAAGACCATCTGGCTGGAGGAAACGGAAACACTAATTCCTTCAGTTCAAAGGCAGAAACTATATTTACTTTAGCTAATCTTTAACATTTTAGTCAACTCTGAAGATGCCACTCGAGCTCAATGAAACAATTTGAAATACTATTTTACATGTCCATTATTAGGCATAGGCTATTTATTTATATTTTTAAGACTTACTGGTTATCCCACGTACAACAGTTTCCATAAGACATACTCACATATACAATAACTGTTTGGCTGTGATACAAAATGACGTTCATTGTAACTGTAACATGCTTTAAATACCTCATTCACCACTTGTACAATGGTATGAGAGGCTGTGTCTTTACAACCTGTCGAGGAATCTGCTTAGGTGAAAGTAAGAAAAAAAGAGTTCGACACTCAAACACATGTTTCCCGGTCCTGTATGTGGAATAATTTTACAAGCATGAAATCAATACTCAAATGCCACTTGACCACCAAATCTGCATTTTGCTGATCAGCATACCTCATTCTTTCATCCATCATCCAGTCTCGAGCGACTCAGAGTTTTGGCTGTTTAGTCCAGACATCGTGGCATGCCCCGTCCACATTAGGGGTCATGCAGGTCGCTCCATTGCGTGTCATACTGCCCAACTCTGTAGTATTATTTGTAGCTGTTCCCTAGACAGTCTGGCCGAACAGCCATGAGTCCGTAAGGGAGGCCACGCCGAGACCGGGCTTTCACACAGAGCTGACAAGGAGTGTATGTTGTGTTGTTGGTGTAGGCGATTGTGTGCAATGCAGTCTTCCATAATACTTGTATGCTTAATGGTATGGGGTGCTGTGTTGCATCCTGGACAGGCATCAGCGACAGAGTCATTGAGCCTTTTCTGATAACTCAAGAGGACTGGATGTTGCCCACATCTCACCTTGGCCAGGTGGACCCTGTCCTCACGAGGGAGGTAGGATTCAGAAGCGTGGATATCAGGAGGCCGTGCATGCAGCTGTGTGTTGTCTTTGAGGGTCTGCATGGAGCAGCGAATGATCTGAGCATGAATGTGCTTCTAGAGGCTGATTTGAGGCACTCGAGGGGGAAGAGATGACAGTATTTGTACATGATATCGTGTGCTGGGTGTTGTTTTGATGTTCCTTGGCGTATGTGGATGTGCTGCCATGTACTGTAGTGGATGATGTGGGTTTGTGGAGGCTGCAGCAAGAATTTGTGTGCCTCTCATGTCCAGATGATCCTTGACTTTGAGGGCTTTGGTTTCTTTGTGTAGGTGGTCTGTATGTGTTGTACCTGTGCAGCTTGTGATTATTTTTAGGGCCTTATTCTGTATGGTATGCTGGGTGGTGTAGTGTGTTTTAGCGAGGTTAGAAGCCCAAGCAGGGCTTGAAGTGTGGTGGTGGTTTCATTCTGGTGGTTTCTTTGTAGTGTGAAAATGTTGTATGAGCAAGTAACCTTAGGGCGTTAAGCTTTGGTGTTAATTTTTTTCTAATGTTTGTGATGTGTTGTTTAAATGACATTGATGTATTGCATTTTCCACCAAGGATTGTGTGTGTGTGTGTGTGTGTGTGTGTGTGTGTGTGGTAAGGGGGTGTTGTTTATGGTGAGGTGTGAAATGTGACTATGTTCTGCCATCCAGTTTGAGAAGGGTCACTGTAGAGTTGGCTGGGGCTTTATTGAGTCTGTTTGTGATGAACCATTCGTTTAGTGTCTTGAGGTAAGGTTGGAAGATGTGTGCTGCTGTTTGCATTTTGGTGTGTACATGTAAGTGTTACTGTATATCGTCAGCGTAGGAAGATATGTGTATCAGTGCTGTGTGGGGTGTGGGTATGTCGTGCATGTATATGTTAATGAGTGTAGAGGAAGAAACAGATCCTTCAGGGACGCCGTTTGTGAAGTTTCTGATGTTCAGTGACTGACCACCAAATGCTGCATGTGCACAACGGCCTGCTAAGTAGTTTGCGAGCCATCTTTTTTGTGTTATTGTGCATATTTGTGCTGAATATTTTGTTTGTGAGGTTATGGCAGAGAATGGGATCAAAAGCTTTGCTAGTGTCTAGTGTGACTAGGAGTGTTCTGTGTGGTTGCCTAGCTGAATTGATGCCATTAAAAACTCTTTGTGTAAGGTCTGTAGGAAGAGTGCTTGTGGAGTGTAGCGGCCTAAAACCATGTTGTGATGGGGCTAGGGGGATGTGAGATGTTACTAATTGTACTACTAGTCGTTCATTGACTTTGGAGGGAGTGCAGAGGAGTATGGATGTGGCGGTGTGTGGAAGGCAACGTGGGGTCTTTGTTGGGTTTGGATATAGTGATGATACAGTAGTACCATGCTTCCAGATGTTGCATATTATGTTGTGTGAGTTGCTGTATTTGATATGTTGGTGAGTGCTTGTATGCCTTGTGGTCCAAGATGTTTAAGCTTCATGTTCCTTATGTTGTCTGGATCACGGGCAGATGAGTGCTTAAGGATGCTAAAGATGTGCTTCGTCTGGTTGTAAGTGAAAGGTGCTAAGTCTGTCTCCGTGGGGAATTGTCTCTTGTGTCGGATGACACATCGGTTGTCGCAATGGGGGTTTCGATGACTGACTTGTGAAAAGTGATAGATAAGTGTGTTTGCTTGTTGTTTGTAGGACGGTGTGGTGTCTGTTGTTGTGATGGCAGCGTGTGATTGTGTAGTGTTCCTTTTGGAGAGTGTGATGCTGTTTAGTGTTTTGTAGAGTTTGCTGTTGTTTGTTTTGTGATCAAGAGTTTGGAGATAATTATTCCAATTTAGTGTTTGCTGTTCTGATAGTGTATATATGAGTGTTGAATGCCTGTATTTGTTGTATGGCGTCCTGTGTATTGGGTGTTAGGGAGTGTTGTAGTGTGTCATGTTCACTGATGAGGCCTTGAATTTCTGGTGTGAAGTTGGGATTGTGTCTCTTTCTGTTGCCTCTAGGGATGTGTCTTTTGTATGCATTTTGAATAAGTGTACTGAAATTGTGCACAGCAATGGTGTTGGTGTTTGTGATGAGTGTAATGCTTAATATCTGAACTTGTTGTTCTGTTTCAGTTGTGAAAGACTCCCAGTTGGCTCTCTTATAATTAGTGAATGTGTGTCTGTGGCTAGTTAGGGGGTTATTCTGGTTTTGGTAGTGATGATAATCAGGTGGTTAGAGCCAAGAGTTTTAACCATTCTTCAGGATGTTGTGGGGGCGAGTTTTAGGGAGAAAAGGTTATGTCTGAGGATGATGAGAGGAAGAGGGTTTGATGTGGGATATTGGTATGCTGATGGAGATTGTTGAAGATGAAAATATTATCTGCTTGGGATTGAATTACTAGCCTTCTGTCTATGTCAGAGATGTTGACATGCCAGGCCGATGCCTTGGCGTTGAAATCACCACCCAGGATGAGGTTGTGTATGTTAGTGATGTGGTGTACTGGAGGAGATTATCTATGTGGTACTGTGGGGGATGACTGAGGGGGATGTATGTATTGGCAATTGTTGTGTGATGTGTCGCCACTGCATATTTAAATTGACTGTATTTCTGCTGTGGTGTCATGTAGTGGGAGAAGTGATTTTGTGTGTACACTAGTATCTGAGAAATTGATGGATTGGTGTACCAGGGTGATGAGTCCACAGTCACTGCCACTGGCCCGGTCTTGTCTGATGGTGGTGAAGTTAAGAAATGTAGGTGTTTTTTTTGTGTGTGTGTTCTGTTTAGTTTTGTTTCTTGTAAGATGGCAACGTGTATGTTTTGTTGTTTGAAGAATTGTGAGTTCTTGTTTTTTGGTGTTTATGTCATCTATGTTTATTAAAAGAATGTTAATATTGTGTGTACGATGTCTGTTGGGTGCTGCAGCACGGAGGGAAGGTAGGGGTGTGGGTGGAGAAGAAGGGGTAGAAGGAGTAGAAGAGAGGTTGTGATAAAAGGTGGGATAGGTTAGACAGGGGTGGAATGGGAGAGGTTGGGGGATTGGATGGTGTAGACAGGATTGGTGGGTTAGGCTGAAGCAGGTGTGGAGGAAGTTAGAAAGGGGCTGGTGGGGGGGTTAGAGGGTGACAGGAAGGAGCATAAGAAACAAGTCCAGGCGTTTGTGTAATGTTCTCTAGATGCAAGTGTTGTGCAGGTGAAACGGGTCCAGTTCTTGCAGGAACTGCTCAGAATTGAACTCTTTGTCTGTCGACTCGAAGTGATGAGTTTTGAACATGTAGGACATATGTATATGTTGATAGGCCGTGATTGCTATCAATGTCACTGGCTAAAAGAAGTCTTCGAGAAATTACTGGCAGAGAGTCATTTCTCGATGTAGAAACAACAGTGTTGTTGTGTGTGTTGTGTTGGGAGATGTGGTACTTGCCTCGGTGACCGAAGCCACTCCCAGGTTCTTGCGCTCCGTGAGGGGCTGGGGGGTCTGAAGTGGTTTGGCCCCCATGCTGTCCTCCTCCTTTGCCTCAACAGCCTCTGGGGGATTGGCCCACAATGAAGCCTACTAGAACAGTGATCAGCTTGCACCAGTTAGATGAGTATAGGATGATGGATACCAACACCGTCGCAGTTCATGAGACTGTTTATGTTGACCATTGTAGCAATTTGCTGCGGCAAAAAGAAAAAGAATAGGAAACAAGATGTGATGAATGCAGTAGTTGTCTCGACGTAGTTTCAGAGGGAAGCCAGACAGCCACTATAGGCATCACAGTGAATGCTGGCACCATGAAATGCTCCTCAGTCAGATATGCTAGAAGAGCGCGGCACAGAGTTTCCACAGCACGAAAACCTGAGTTGACCAACATGATATGCAACAGAGCCCATAACATGAGCCCTAATGTGGACAGGGCTTTAGAGTGCCTCTGTCACCTACTGTAAATCCCTGGGCATCCCATCGTTGTTTTATGGTTATCGTCCAGTATAGTAGATGATTTACTTGAGTGAAGGCAATGAGAAGATACAAGAAATTTATCCACGTAACAGGATACTGTGTTGAATTTTGTGTATTGCTCTTTCATTTGAACAATACATACCTCTCGAAAGCAAGACATGAATAGTAGGAATTTCAGCTCATTTTAACAAGTTACTATATACAGATGCGGAGGATATCTTCGTGTGTGATGATGGTGGTGGTGAGTGTCGACCAAGTCTTTCTCAGTGCTTTTGCTGAAAGTTCCCTCAACAACCGCCTCCTGGTGTGGTCATCAAAGCTTTTGGTGGTCACCCGTCTGCCCAAGGAGGACTTTAAAGCTTTACTCACCTCTTACTGGACTTTCTCCATGATGAACACCATGGAACTGAACATCGACCCTCCCTCTCAAAGTAAAGGGTAAGGTTGAAATAAAGTAGACTGACCAAATAAATGTTTTTCAAAAGTGGACATAACAGCTGTTTCAATGTACTTCAGTACGTTATTTTTGTTTATTCAAATGATGGGTTTAGTGGTACAGTTTGTGGTTCTGAAGCTAAAAAGGAAATGATGATCCATAAAATTCTCTCGTCCACTGTTCATTTCTGCTGAATGTTGTTACAGTCTCGCAGTATTTTTAAATAATCTATATCTATCTGTCTATCTATATACCTAGGCTGCTTCCCCCAAGGAAAGGGAGGTAGCCGAGACAGGACGACTCACTCTCCATTTACTCATCCATTCAAACACATTCATTCGCATCTTAGCCCCAAAGGGGAGAACGGACAGATCCTCACCGCATCACACCGCACAAGGGTCAACTGCGCAATGCAAGCAGTGACATCCACAGCAGGGCCCGACAGCAGAACTGGTTTACCCCTGCCACATCATAACAGACCCATCCCCTTACCCGCACCTATAATCGTAAATATTTTTAGGAAACCTAAGCACAATTGGCATCACTCAAAAGCATCAACATTTAGCTAAAAGTTGCCACTGAGGAGAGGTTTCTTTGATGTTTGGGACAGGACATATTAGAGGTAAATTTATTTAACTTTCTGTTTGTTTACACCAAATACAGACTTTAAATTTCAAATGATTACAGTTATTTGTATGTAAGTTTTCTTTAGCCTGTCATGGGTGACTTACCCCATATGAGACAACTTATGTGGTATGTGACCTCCCTTATGAGCGTGATTTTTAACACGCCAAGAAGTTATTCGTAGCAGGAACGGCACATAGTTTTTGTGGGACATTAGGCTATCCTTCCCCAGACCCTAGGTTGAGCCCAGAAGCACAGTAACAGTAACTGTTATGAAGGAAAATCATGTCAACATTTACCATGCGGTTAGCACACAAGGGAGGCTCAAACTTGTCTCTGAAAAAAAAAAAAGTTTTTGATGATAAAATTGAATACATGGCCGACAGTGGCTAAGAGAAAAGAGAGAGAGTACGACGAAATGAATTACCAGCAGTAGCACATCATGTTCATGTCATGGCTTATTGAACTAACTGGCAATTTACTGAGACTTTGACAGGTGCAGCTTGTTGGTTCACCTGCCGTACAGCCCTGATGGTGCCCAGGTGGTGAAGCTGGCATCCTGGACCCCAGACAGAGGCCTCCGCTACCTCACCCCTCTCACACCGTTCCCGGAGAAATACCTCAAGTAATGTGGCCAATAAAACATGTGATATGGTTGGTTCAATATTTGATACTTTTACTTTCAACAAAGGTGAAGAAGGTAGAGTGAAATAGTTTTCATGATTATTCTGTGTTAGCATTTGCCTCCTATGATTAAATTATCGGTCATTAGCCAGAGGCTATCGTAAAGGCTTTGGGCGACTTGTCCAGAATAAGAGTCTCCCAACCATCCATCTGTTAATCGTTTACTTTGTTTTTCAGGCTCGACAGGCCAAAATTATTAACCGATTCTGATCATTCAGGTATCAAATGAATCCTTTCCAACTGAATGTGTGCACCCATGTTGGTGGCTGACACACTAAGGTTAACTCCAAGGTCACAGTGATGAAAGAAGCTTATGACCGACCAGGTGGATATCACCCTGTGACGTTACAAATACATCTCTGCCAGGCAGACAGCCAGTAACTGACATCCATTCCAATTCCTCTCTTGCCCATCCTTGGCGCCAATTTTTTTTTTTTTTAATCTAAGAGAGAGAGAGAGAGAGAGAGAGAGATTTTGGAGATAAGTTTGAAAATTTGCACCTGGTGGGCTATACTCTGCTGTTACTCTTCGACCTAGCTTGTCGACGTTTTTATGAGCTAAGAAGCACTTCCATGACAGAGTAATTGAAACTGATCTGTTTGGTGAAGAGGCAATATATAAAAATAAAAGATATTCCTTCTTGTTTGTGACCTACAAACCAATGTGGACTTTGGACCCTCATGGAGCCATGGTGCCGGCCAATTTTTGACTTTTTTTTTTTTCCTAGATAGGTTAAAAATGATGAAGAAACATGGAGAACAACCATAAAAGTACTCACAGAAGCCATTTAGGTCGATTTTGAGGTTGATTCTTCCTGAGCAGGCAGTTGAAAACTCAGAGTAATGCCCATAGGCTTCACTGCCTGCTGCCACCACAGAGTGTGAAGAGGCAGAAGGTCTGCATTTTCTTAATCAGTAATTATGCTATTTGAGCCAAAGACACTCTTGTTGGTGTACAGGAAGTGTCCCCAAGCATAGTTATGTTCACTGGCACATTATGACAAGCGAGTGAGTTGGCTTGCCCATATAATGTTCGTAATAGTTCTTATTCTATGTTTCTGAGGTTGAAAGTCTGTGCCCACACGTATCTGAGTCTGGCTGAATGTAATCCCTGTCAGCCACATCGTCATCTAATGGGGAATCGCTTTTCCCATCATAGGGCACCTCAAGGAGAGAGTCAATTTCTTGTTGGGTAGGCCACGAAGCACCATGGTCCTCACTCACTCACTGTCATAATCAGACTGATGTGGCGGGCTCCTGCACAAGCTTGGGTATGCAGTGATGACTCATACTTGGTGGGTGAGGCCTAGAGAGACGTAAGAATATCCCAGCTGATGTTTTGGTGCCTAATTTGGATTTTCGAATTTTGGCAAATATATCAAATAGCCCTCATACATGTAAGTCGCTGGCACTGTCTGCACATATAGGGGCCGACGTACAAGTACGTCGCCAGCACAGGGTGAGTTAAAAGGATCACATAGCCTGTCTAATGTTGCGAATCTTGGTATAATCAAACAAAGAATCCATTGGGTATGCATGAATCATATATGACTTCATTGGGATCCTAAAGTAGCAGCACAGCACACGCTATTTATTGAATGCAAGAACAGACTTGCAATATGCATGAAGTACCAAGACACACAGCTCAGGCTTTGTAAACAGGTATTTTTAAGTGAACAGTTAACCCTTTTTCTATTATGATGTCATCTTCATGTGAATAGTTGCTCCTACCAAACGAACCAAATGATCTTATTCACCTTTAACGAAACGTCTAGTCATGAATGTGATAATGAAAGATGGTTTTGCCCATTGGAAAACCGTATTCTATTCTATCTATCTATAGCCAGCCGCCATAATCCCATAAGCAATAAGCAGGCCCACTGAGAGGGGGGGGATCAGCCAATGCATTGCCCTGAGGCCCATGGGGTCTTGGGAGTGGCCCATG
Source organism: Coenobita brevimanus (assembly GCF_032717465.1). Lineage (NCBI taxonomy): Eukaryota > Metazoa > Arthropoda > Malacostraca > Decapoda > Coenobitidae > Coenobita > Coenobita brevimanus. The sequence goes on from NC_136993.1 coordinate 31,374,111, forward strand.
AGTATGCTGGGGAAAAAATTGAAAACCTCTATTGTATACAGTTTTTCAATAATAGGGGTGAATTGAGCCAAAAGTCGGGTTTGACAGGTAGATTGACTATAAGCTATACATATGGCCTAAGGGAGATAGGACAGCCATTACAATTGCTATATATGGGCCTGTGGCTCTTCGTGTCCATGAACGTCATGTAAATGTTTTGGGTACGCCATTTTCGTGTTTTTACAATCTACTTTTCTTTATTTTTATGCATTACCGGTATGACTATAGCCTCTAGAGTTGTATGGACCTGACTGTAGATAGCCATTGTTTACATTTTGTAAATGAGGCTAAGAGCACGTGCATTTTATGTGTCATGCTATTAGTAAACAAATTGGGTTTTCTCAGAAGACACTGGTTGTTTTAGCTTTTGAACACAGATGGATGTCCACATTATTAAGTGTTATCTTCTTGTAATATTATTTTTTCAAATTGTGATTTGCACAAATATTCGTTTTTTTTTTTTTTTTTAATAATTTAAATGAATTCTTGAGGTTCTTTATGTTATGAACGTAATCAAATGCACACACAATCTATAAATGGGTCACAAAATTTTCAAACTAACTGATGTCATTTTAGAAAGATCTAAGAAATGTGACGTCAAAATGTCATCAATATTACAATAAATTCCAGGAATCCAATGAATTTTTGTTATTGCTTTATCTTATCTGTTTACAAATAATATAGAAGTATAAATCTTGTAATAAAGGCTTGCTTGGTTAATATTTTGCATTGAAAACAATGAACAAAATATTTTTAAGTATGTGTTTTGTAATAAACAATGAATGAATGAATAAACAACAATGACCCAAGCACGACTTGTGAACTTGGCTAGATTCAGTACTGAGTCTCAACTTGCAAGATCACTTGATCTTCATGTTGTGCTTCATAATTTTGCCAAGAGGAAAGCAAGTAAAGCACCAGTGTTTGTAAAATGAATGAACCATATAAGTATTCTATATGTAACATTTATGTATTGTATTATGATTTTACTTACAATATTAAGTATCTGTTTAGTGATTGGTCATTGCGTTTCCTGTATTATTATCAATTTAGTGCTTGGTTATTGCTTTTCTCGTATTTTTTGTAATAATTACACATATATCATGCGTCTGTCTTATCACTCTAGTGGATGAAACTATATCTGGTCAACAGTTCATTTGAATGTATTTCTAAGTTGCTGAATCGTTTAATCTCACTCAGCTGGTAAAGCAACCAACTAGAATACCTGATAATCCTGACCATAATGCCCATCTCTTGGATTTGTTCTTGACAAATAATTCAGATCAATACAGGATAGAGGTACTGTCACCATTTGGATCCTCTGACCACAATCTCATCAAAGCCTCATTAGTTAACCCTCCCACGCCTCCCCTTTCTAAACCAGTCAGGATGACCCGATGGCAGTTTCATAAGGCAGACTGGGATGGATTTAGAAATTATCTTGCTGACATTCCATGGCAGTCTTTCATCTCTAGTGATCCCAATTCTACCCAGTCCCACATTTATGACTAAATACTAGCTGGTATGGATTTATTCATACCAAGTTAACAGTTCACTAAAAGCTCGAACTCTCCCAAATGGTTTGATGGCAATTGTGCCAGAGCAACAGCCCAAAAGTCATAAGCATATAACTCATACTTAAAATAAAAAAAACATCTGAATCATTCTCTCAATTTAAATTGCTGGAAATCAAGCAAAAGCTGTAATAAATCTAGCTAAATCAAACTTTCTTCAGAAGGAAGCATCAAAACTACTTAACAACCCTAATGACAATAGAATATTTTGGTCAACTCTTAATTCTTTCAATAATAACCTTAACAAGTCATCATCCAGTCCCCTACTAAAATCTTTAAATGGCAACATTACAAATGGCCCAGGTGCGAAAGCAGATATTTTTGCCAGTACATTTGCCAAAAATTCTACCATAAACGATGCCAGCCAGAACGTCCCAGTACTAGAACTTGACTCTCCCGAAATTGTTCCATTTAAAATATAGACATGATACGTAAAATCCGTCCTAGACAATTTACCTACCAACAAAGCTCCAGGCCCAGATGGAATTCCACCAATTGTTTTGAAAAAGTGTTCCCCTGAACTTGCCTCTGTTCTAGCTAAATTATTCAGACTGTGCATACGTACTTCTTCATTCCCAAGTTCATGGAAAGAAGCCCATATCCACCCAATTTCGAAGAAAGGAAGTTCCTCTGACCCCTCTCATTACAGACCAATACCAGTGACATCTTCTCTTGGTAAGGTATTTGAAACTTTGATTAATAAGCACATTGTTAAACATTTTGACTCCAACAACTTATTTAGTGATGGACAATATGGTTTTTGCCACGAAAGATCCACCATTGACATACTCAGTCTCCTAACTCATACCATCAATCAATCAATTGACTTACATGGAGAAACTCATGCAGTAGCTCTTGATATTTCTAAAGCTTTCTACAGAGTATGGCACCGTTCCCTGCTGTCTAAACTCCTTTGCTATGGCCTAACGTCTTTAGTTCCTTTGATTTCCTCATATCTCAGTGATAGGAAAATAAGAGTAAAAATAGATGATGTACATTCCAATTTCCACTCAATTAACACTGGCGTGCCGCAGGGATCAGTTCTGGCGCCAACCCTATTCCTGATTCATATTAATGATCTCTTTTCTGTCACTCACAAACCCATCCACTCATATGCAGATGACTCAACAGTCCATAGTTCATTCACACTCAGACACCCATTTACAAAGTCTAATATTTCTACCTCTCAACTCAGTACAGCCATCTCCATAAATCAAGACCTATCTACGATCAGTGATTGGGGACAAAACAATCTTGTCTCATTTCATGCTAGTAAATCTAAATACATACAATTTACTAATAGACAGATGTTGCCAGATTCGTAAAATACCTTCAGTACAACTAATATTCCCATCTCCAAAAGTATTGAAATTCTCGGCATCTCACTTACAAATGCCCTCAGCAGGACCTCTCATGTTAGATCACTTGCTAAAACAGCCTCAAAGAAACTTGGACTAATGTACAGAGTCCGTAACTTCTTCACTGACGAGCAGTTAGCTGTAATTTATGAGTTATGTGTGCTCTCAGCTTGAATATTGCTCACCCTTGTGAAATGGATGTGGAGAGGTTGCATTAAAACAATTAGACAAAATTCGAAACAAGGCTGTTAGAATTATTAACAACCCTGCCATTACAAATAAACTACCTTCCCTACAAGTAAGAAGGAATGTTGCCTTCCTTGCATTATTTCACAGATATTTTATGGCAAATGATCAGACGAAGTTGCGTCCATGGTGCCACCTTTCCATGCCTTCCTTCGTGCTACACGGACATCTGGTAGCGCTCATGACTGGAATGTCACCCAGCCATATTGCAGAACTTCTGCCTATCAGAATTCTTTCATTCTCCATACTGCATCTCTTTGGAACTCGCTTCCCCAGAGTTGTTTCCCTCCGGACTTCAACTTACAGTACAGCTGTTCAAGTCTGTTACAGATATTTTATGAACAGAGGACACCAGTATTCTGGTGTATGGATATTTTTTTTTATTAATTTGTTTTCCTTTCCTCTGTTCTGTTATTATAAAAAATAATGTTACATATACATATAGCGTAATCCCCCCACCTCTATGTTTACCTATTGCGGGGGAAGGGCCCCAAATTAGTCTTGCCCCGGCAGATTTCAATTATCTCAGTGCCCCTGGCCATAAGGGATGGCCATTTGACGCTGAGTTAGTCCCTTTAAGAGGAGGGACACCTACCAACCCATTTGCTGACATGTAGAGAAACACATACGGGTTGGTTATATGGTTACCACTCAGCACTTTAAATGGTTTCCTGACTTACAGGAAACCATTGGACTTGTCACTGAATATAAAGCAACCTCAAAAGAAAGAAGAGTAATAAAAAGTGGCAGGGAAGATGGGATAAATAGGAAAGGAGGAGGGCAGACACAGGAAATTAATAATAAAGGTGAAGGAAGAAGTAGGCAGCACTATATCAGGCGAGTGGATGTACCGAAAGAAATTAATTTTATATGATCTACTTATATAAATAGGCAATACAGTTTTCAAACAGTTTTCATGGTGCCACAATCAACGTTGCTGTGCTGACCTGGGAACCTTACTGGAGAACAGCAGTGAAGGGCAGCACTATCATCCATCCCAACATCAACTACAACCTACTGGTTACTCTTTGTCCGATTCTCAACTTCAATTTCCGAAATCTTCCCATTCGGAGCTGGGAAGAGGTACGTTCATTTTGTTTTGAAAAATGTAGTAAATGCTTCTGTGTGTCATCACTGCTCCCCTGATGGGGGTTATTCATGCAACACAATCTTTACACTATCTCCGTTCAACACTCTGAGCCTAAGGTCATTTAATAGAACCTCATGGCTTTCTTAGATCTATTTCTTGGTGCTTTACCCTCCACATTCACACCCTGTGACATTTTCCCACCTGTTATCATTCATTATCCTCAGAAGTTTTTCCGTCTCACAGCTCTGCTTAAGCAAGGATTAAAAATATCAAGTTCGATTTCTCCAGACAGTCTACTGCTGACAGTCAAAAACTGAGGGGACATCATTGTCAGGGTCTGAATATGACTGTTGCTTTTTTTATCATTGAAAAATGAAAACATTTGGTACTAACCTTCCATTTAATAGAGCAATGACAACATTAACCACATTTTATGTGATAATGCTCACGATAAAAGTTTTGCTACATTTCACTCATTTTGTAATGGAGTCACATTGCATCATGAACGAAGTCACATCATAACGGAAGAAATTGTGTATAAACAGCTTATAAATGTAATGTATAGCATTATATACCTACACTTTGACATATCTTGCATGCTTTGCAGATGGAAGAATTGTTGGTGAGTCGTCAGACTTTTCTGACGCCTGTGACTTACACGTTTCTCTCAAACAGACTTGAAAGGTTAGTTGTTCACAATAGCCTTAATGGTCTCTCTCTCTCTCTCTCTCTCTCTCTCTCTCTCAGTTACAAATGAAAGTATATCAAAAACACTCCTGGGCGACCAACACTGAAAGCCATAAGCTGCTGAAGACATAAGTGTAAATATAATGTTTAAACATAATTATGCCAAAAGGATTCAGAGAATCCAACATCCGCTCCCACCAGCGCTGCTTGGGTTAAACATCTGACTGCCTTGTGAGCTAGTCCTTCAACGCACTCCTCTTTAAATCAAGTTTGAATTTTTAAGTACCCACATAAATACTCCAGTGGAAGAAATTCAGAATTGTTAATGGATGCTGTTTATGTAAGAATCGAATGCCCTGAAGACTTATCCTAATAACATACCTTATTAGTACAGTACTGCATATCAGTGGAACAGGTAGAACAACCATGCCTCTTACTGCCTGACCCTTGTGCTTCTTGTCACAAGATGGTCAAAACTGACCTCAAAGACCAAAAAGACGCCCGTTCATTAAGATGCAATTTACCCTGTGACCTTAACATCTGACGATTGTTGTGTACGTTCACTCCCTTCGTTCCTGCCTTACCAAAAACCGTTCCTCGAAGCATGCTCTAAATCTGATAAAAACTGTGTTAGCTGACCTTGTTCAGTCAGACTTTGACTCAGCCTTGTGACCCTGACTTTTAATTTACTGATCTTCATAACAACTTGTTTCGCCCCCTGGCATGTCCCTAGTCTTTCCTCGACGTTCAGTTAAACTGGATCAAAACTTTTGAATTTTTTTTTTTTCCATAAAGACAGACAAACAGACACAGGCACTCCATAACCAGAAGAACGCCGCGTGCATACGTATAATAAAGTAGATATATAAGTAAATACATAAGTACAAGACTACGGCTGACAAAGAAATCCATAAAATATCAGAAAATCGATTGACACAAAAACAATAAAGCCTATTGAAGGTTGTGAAGAAAACCTGTCCCTCCATGAATGCTGAGGTACTCCCAACCACCCTACAACACTCCCCCCCCCCACTCCATCCCGGTACAGACGATATGCAGTAAGACCCACTTCGTAACCAAAACCCTGAAAAACAAACAACTCTCAAGATCCCCAAGTCCAAGACATTCGGCCACTACGTGTGTCACAGTTAAGTGGACCTAGCAGTCAACAGTATCATGGAACAGAGTTCCCCGAAATGAAAAAGCCAAATATGATTTAAACGTTGCCAATGTGGAGATATACTATTTTTCTCACCTACTGCCTAGACAGCAACACATAACTCGAAATCTCCTAGTACAGTACCTATTGATACTGGAAAGCTTAAAACCTTCCACAGTGCCCTGTTGATGGTCATCACTGATGATGATCCTTAACTGGCGATGGGTCCTGACGTAAAACTAGAAAAACGGCTGGAACTTTATCCAGCAATCAGCCCACTTATTTTTTTGACACGCCAGTGGGCAAGAACACAAACACAATTCCACTAGGTGGCCACATAGTTCAATTAGGAGAAATTAGGCATTCTGAAAAGTAGTCAACCAGAGTGTCATACCAACCATAATACTTCAGAACTGAAAGAAAATTACAGGATTGACAACAAATCGTACTAAGTGGGGGAGTGAAAACATGCTGGAGGACTGGTAAGATTGTCAATACTTTCGATACAAAAGCAGAACAAACATGAAGAAGCCTACCAACGAAACATAAGGAAATGCAGATTACATCCAATCCCTATACATCACCAGACGTACGAACCACGAGTATGAAAACAATATGAATCACAACAGGAAGCAGCATGTTCCAAGTACACAAGGTGGAGGGGGATACTTTAACCCTGTGACGTATTCACATACAATGATGGAAAGGACAATCAATGGAACAACCAAAAGAAGACTTAAAGGACAAAAGAAGACATGAACATACAACTTCTCCATGAGTGTTTAAACCTTCCAAGCAAATGCAAGGGAACCAAGGGGTATGTCTTAAAATATCGAGATATAATCATGAAATAATCTTGCTAAGAGCCAATTGCAACTCATCAGTATTCATTTGAAAATACGAATAGTGATAGATTGGAATGTCCTAGACACTAAATACACTCAAGCATGGTGCACCGAGTTTACGATCCTGAGCCATATAGTGCTGGTTCTACTTCACTCTCTCCCTACCGAGTCTTTCAATAGCCATCATTTGCTTTATGATGTGATATATAATATGTCACTGATTAAGAAAATGCATGTTCCTACCTTGTACTGGTGGCCTATATGCATGGTACTTAGGGCACTTTTAGTACTCCTCATTATGATACATGTGATTTGCAATTGAAGCAAGATGTGCAGATATTGATAAGTGGATTGAGTTATTCCCCTAAGCATGGAAGACAGACAGCAAGCACCATCTGCTCACCTATGCCTATATCGGAGCCCTTGACGCAGAGTCCCCTAGACTGGGGCATTCGATCACCAAGTGAAACAGAAAGGGGAACCAGGCAAGCATCACAATAAGGCCAAGTCCCACCCACTGAGCTTTATCATGGAGAGGCTTTCTCATGGGTAGCACAGCGTAGTTTGTGTGCCTGGCGCCAGGGGGCCAGACTGGCACTGATGATGTTTATGCAGTACACCCAATGCCAGCACCTTTTGAAATCAGCTTATGAATTCGGAAAATATAGTGCCCTGATCCACTGCGCAGCTAAAATATAGTGCCAAGGCCCCCTGTTCAGGCTATTTAAGCAACGGTGAACCAGAAATATCAAGCTGTGAACAGTGTGGAGTGGTGAGTGTGGGTGTTTCAATGTGGCAGCCAAAGCCACATGCTCGCTGCAGATATAGCCCCTCCATACAATAAAGTTCAGTGGTCCCACCACAGATTAGGAAATCATGAGTAAACCGTGAGTTCCCAGTATGAAATTGGGCAACAGCTACCTTTAATAGCGAAGTAATGGAGAGGAGAAAACTTAGCACAACCACGTTCAGAGAAATCTCCTTAATTATTGACAAAAATATCCTACTGTCTTTGCCAACAAGTACGAGTCACAGACTTCAAGGATAGTGTAAGGAAGTGGGTGGTTGCCAGGGGGTCCCCTAGAAGATGCTGCTTTAGCAGCTGTATCTGTCCTATCATTGCCCTCTACAACAACACATGCCAGAACCCAATGAATATGGACTATTTTACCACATCGGTGAAAATGGAAAAGCCACTTGAGAACAGTAAGTCCAGGGGTTGAACTGAATTGAAGTAGTCAGTGGCCAGAATGATACTCTGAGTGTCACTAAAAACTGAAAGCCTCTTTGTGTTACAATATGTTTGAGCTAAAAGGCCAGCAGTCAAATCAGGAATAAAAATAGAGAAATATCTTTTATGAATTTATAATAAAAGTGTAATAATCATCTTAAAACCACAAACAATATTAAAAATTCAGGTGGTAAGTGCAGCATGTGATGAAGTATTTTTCATTACATTAGCTTCGTGTCAACATAAATCCATTTTTTAACCTGCCCCATCCCGTCGACATATGGGTACGTTGCAACATTTTTCATTTGCCAGTCCTGGCAACGTACTGGTACGTCGCACAATTACAAGGTGCATAATTTGCACAATTTTCAAATTTCGTGCTTGATTTTCGGTACGTATTGTTGCTCGACCTTCCCCTACATGCCACCAGGCAGGGACACTCGGCGACCTCGCGCGACCCACACTCACCAGCAGCTCGGTCACTCACCTGTTAGCAATGGTCCTGCTCAAACATGGCGAAGAGAGGTCTCTCAGAGGATGAAATTCAAGCTGCTCTGGACGCCTTTACAGGTGACAGTGATTCCTCACTAGACAACGAGGTTGTTGACAAAGATTATGTGCAGCCAGAGGAGGAGGAAACTACCAGCAGTGAATTCTTTATCATGAATTCTTTATTGGCAAATGCCTCTGAAATACAATGCTTCAAATTCATTAAGTGATCTAGTGAACTACCGTATTTACAGGAGCCACATTGTTTATCATTTAATAAATTCTTCGACTCTAAAACAAAAAGAAGCCTATTGTTTACCATACGTTCCATGACCTTACATAGACAAGAAGTCAACACAATAGGACGAAATGAGGTGGGATTCATAAGACGACCAGCCTCTTTGGGTATCGGTATGACGTGCGCAAAGTGCCATGAGTTTGAGAACGTTCGAGACACCCAAATCTCATTGTACAATGCTAACATCTTAATCAGGTTGTCCTGATGAAGATGCTGGATCATACTGTATGTGATGGTGTCTGGTCCAGGGCTGGTGTCTTTACAGGATTTAAGGGCAGGGAGCAGTTCATCTAGTATAAACTCCTGGTTGTACGGGGAGTCTACGTCTTCTGTGGCAAAAGTCAATAATCTGTAGCTCAGCCATGCGTTTATGGTGTTCAAAACGCGGATCATAATTGGCTGAGCTACTTACATGAGAAAAACTCCTGGTGAGGATGTTAGCAACGTCCACAGGCTCGTCATAGATATTATTATTTACTTGCAAGGTGGTAATGGGGAAGTATGGGCCTTTATTATTTAATATTTTTATAGTGGACCAGACTTTACTTAACCCTTTAACCGCGGGCATTGTTTTGCCCCGACTGGCCTCTCCCGCGGGGGTTCCAGCCAAATTGTAAACACACTTTAAACCTTTATAACTCTGCACAGAATAAATCTAGAGAGAAAAATAAGGTACCATTAGAAAGTACTAACCTTCGGCTTTGCAATGATGTAGGTTTCATGATTTCGTTGACTATCACTGGATGGGCAGTGCCATTAGAAGTGAGCGATCTAAAATCACTATTTTTCACTCACACACCATTACCTTCACTCACACACCATTACCAAATGCCAACCTCATTCTGATAATAATACTATAAACATATATGAACACTGCACATACGATAAACACCCACTCTGTGTTCACTGAGGCAGGTAAAAGGCACTGTAATTGCCCACACTTCACTGTCACATCAGCGGTGTTGTAATCACTATTTTTCGCTCACACACCATTACCAAATGCCAACCTCATTCTGATAATAATACTATAAACATATATGAACACTGCACATACGATAAACACCCACTCTGTGTTCACTGAGGCAGGTAAAAGGCACTGTAATTGCCCGCACTTCACTGCCATATCAGCGGTATTGTAATCACTATTTTTCGCTTGCACACCATTACCAAATACCAACCTCATTCTGATAATAAATACTATAAACATATATGAACACTGTACATACGATAAACATGGGGCCCATGGGGGGGAGGAGGGAGGTGAGGGTCGGCTGGAGTGAAAGAACTTAATAGCTACTCTCCCTTGAAACAATTGGCGCACGGAAAAAACGCACGGTATTCAAAATATTCACAAACATTCGAGAATGACACCCGCGGTTTGGTCCAGTTTTTGCAATGTCATTCTGGGATGACACCCGCGGTTAAAGGGTTAATAGTGTTGTACGAGTCACTGTGGACACAAAGGACCACCAGGAGTCATGTTTGGCCGTTCTTATTATTCTCCTTGCCTCAGCCCGTGCCTATTTGTGTGCAATAAAATTTTCCGCAGTGGGCTGACTATCAAAAATCCTGTATCTCCTATTGCGTTTTCTTAATGCTTGTCAGCAATCCGGTGTCCACCAATGTGCTCTATGCTTCACATGAACTGTAGAAGTCTTGGGAATAGCAGCCTCAGCTGCGTGTAATATGGAAGTAGTTATATTTTCGACCTTAACATCTATGGGCTCCCAGATATATCTAAATTGGCAATCCTTGAGAAGGATCCCCAATCTGCTTTCTTACAGTTAAATTTTGGAGGTGGAGGGTCTGAAATGATGTCGCGTGTATAAGAAAGACAGATGGGTAAATGATCACTTCCCAAGGAGTCGTCGTAAGGGTCCCATGAAAAATCTTGATGTATACCAGGGGAGGCCAAAGATAAGTCAATGGCCGAAAAGTTACCAGTACGATCATCTACATGAGTCGCTCTACCATCGTTCAGAAGACAGAGGTTGGACTGTAGTATTAGGTCGACTACTTGCTCCCCATGACCATCAATCCTCCAGCTACCCCATTGATAGTGATGGGCGTTAAAATCGCCCAACACTAACTTATTCACTGGCAGATGTTCAAATTGTGAATATAAAGTATAACTATCAATGAGGCCATGTGGAGGACAGTACAGAGAGCAAATAGACAGATACGTGTTATTAAATTTTACTCTGCACACGACCGCTTCCAGAGTAGAATTTAGAATCACTTCCATTTGTGGTTGTGATTTGTGTGTGTAAATGGCTACTCCGTGACCTTCATATCTTCTATACAAGTGGTAGTGTTTGAACTGTGGAGGATCAGGATGATCCTCCAGGTGCGTCTCCTGTAAACAAACAACGTCTGGCCTGTGTACAGAAAGCAAGATTGCTATATTTTGTAGCTTATTCCCGACACCTCTACAATTCCACTGTAATATATTGAATGCAGCGGTTTAAGATTTTCGTTGGGGGCCAGTGTGCTTGGTCTTTTTTTGTCGCCCGCCAGCAGGCGAGCAACTACCGGGGGACCTATTCCGGTGCTTGTTGATGGAAACCTCCATATTTTCATCAATAACTAGGTTCCCAGCCTCCCCCGAGGAAGAGCTAACCTTTTTCTCCCTTGCTAGAGTTGGAACCGGAAGGACATGAGGACGTGACTGTTTCGTGAGGGTGGTCATGCCATTCTTACGAAGTAGTAGACTTATCAGTCTTCTCTCTAGGTCGTACTGAAGGAGAGGCAGCAGCAGCCTGAGTATAAGTTGAAGCTTTAGGGATGTCAGTGAGAGAGTTGGAGCAGACAGGAGGTTGAGATGGAGATGTACTGTGAGTGGCAGGAGAGAGAAGGACAAGGTCAGTCTGCGTCTCGACAGAGCACATCACAGGATGGGACATTACCGCTGAAGCATAGGACCTATTCGGCTTGGGAGTTGCGTGCAACTCCTTCACCTTTTTCCTAGCTTCAAAGAAGGAAATACCCTCAGTTGCCTTCACCGTGCAGACCTCCTTCTCCTCCTTCCACCTGGGACAATCCCTAGAGGAAGTGGAGTGAGTACCCTTGCAATGAAGGCAACATACTGTCTCGGGTGTGCAATGGTCCGCATCATGACCCTGGCTTGCACACTTGCCACACACTGGCTGGGAAGCCCGACAATTCTTTGTACCATGCCCATATAGCTGGCATTTCAGGCAACACAAAGGGTTAGGGATGTATGGTCGAACGTGAATGATTTCATAACCAACTTTGACTTGACTAGGAAGAGAAACTTTGGCAAACGTGAGGATAATGGTTGGTGTCTTCGTCCTTATGCCTTCTGAGTAATGAGTAATGAATTTAGCTTCAATTACATGTTGCTGAGTAAGGATGGAGGTTTGGAGGGTGAAGTGCTTGAAAGAGTACAGCAGGGAAGAAAGGTTGCTGGTTCTTTGAAGGCAGTGATAAGAAACAGGGAAGTGAGCATGGAAGTGAAAAAGTTACTACATGACAGTATTGTGATACCAACTCTAACATACGGAAGTGAAGCTTGGACATTGTTGGAAGGACACAAGTCAAGAGTGAGAGCAGTGGAAATGAGTTATTTAAGAGGAGCCTGTGGAGTCACGTGGAGAGACAGGCTGACGAATGAGGATATAAAGGAGCGTTGTGGTGTGGATGTGATAGGAAGCGTTATGAGGAACACACTGAGGTGGTTTGGCCATGTGGAGAGGATGGAGGGTGAAAGACTGACGAAGAGAGTGTATGTGAGTGAGGTGGAGGGGGGAAGAGGGAGGGGGAGGCCAAGGATGAGATGGAGGGATGGGGTGGAGAGGTATATGAGAGAGAGGGGTGTGAGTTGGGAGCAGGGCAGTGAAATGGCGGGGGACAGGGCGACTTGGAGGCGATTTGTTTGTGGCCACCCCAAACGGGATTGAGGCATCTGGCAATAGATAGATAGATGGATAGACATGTTGCTGCACCAATTCGTGTACGATTTTGTCCTCGCTCATCACCATGAGATCCCTGGAAGTGACAACACCCTTGCAAGAATTCATGGAGACTGGGATTTTGGCCTCGACATCGTAACAGTGGAATTTACGCAGTTTCAGCAAATCTCTCACCTGTGACGAGTTAACAGTTTTTACCAGGAGATCTCCTTTAGCAAGTTTTTTTTCCTTGTTCGACTTCTCCCGCACAGTGGTCAATCACCTTCTTGATAAGGAAGGGATTGAGACTGGACGTGGGAGTCGAACCTAGAGCATGGATAGTTACAAACGTGGCATTGTCAACAGGAACGTCAAGTGGGGCATGAGTCTGGCGTTCGTCAGTCTGGGGGTGGTCAGTTCTGTCATTCCTATTGTCATCCGGACCACCTCCCCCCCTGAAGGGGGGAGAGGCAGCAGGGGCATCCGTCATAGTGACCACTCCCCCCGTGAGGGGGAAGTGGGAAGAAAGAGAAAAACGACCAAGGGGCAAAGTACCTGGGGAAGACCCATCTAGTCTGAGATTACCCTCTCAAACTACTCTTGGGAGGACGCGCCTGTGTGTGACTCACACCCCAGAGCGATCAGTGGGGGGTACACTCCAGAGGTGAGTAGGCAAAGGCAATCTCAGGAAACAGATATAGACACCTACTATATCTACTAAGGCCAGGGAGGAAAATGAGATCTAGCTAACCTAACTTTTATTCCCCTATTTACAAAACTATTGCCAGTGAGGCAGCCCTAGATCACTAGAGGAGAGAACAACGAATACACGACTACACTCTCCACGACCATCCATCAAAAGTCCACTCGAAATAGTCTCTACCCCACCTTTATATAAGCTTAAATTATTCGAAAAACTTTGAATATACTTTCAACAGGCAACAGTTGCCAATTCAGAGACAACCAAAACATGCCAAAGTTTTCCTGCATTACATAACACTCTAAATCATTTACCATACAAACTTAAATTACATAAGTTAACAAGCAATCACTTAAATAAAACATTATAAAGAAAAAGAGCAGAAAAATTAATTCATAACATACGAAAAAACTACACTCACTAATAGCAGGCAAACTGGCAACTCTGACTCGTACCGATAATGGAACTACCGTACACGAAACGCCGAGAAGCTTCTCGAGCACCTTGCGGGCAAATCTCTCATCTTAACACTACCCCCTCCCTCGTTCTTTGTCGTCCCGACAAAACTACACAGTAAATACAAACACAAACCTAAATCTTAATGGAACACCTAACTATTTGCAAAATAATCCTTCAGCTTATCAGTCATCTTCTATGCTGCTTCTGACGATGTCCTTGCCCCTCCACAAAGTCCACTCCTCCAGGAACGGCTTGGTCCTCTTCTTGATTCACTTTTTCTTTTCGGGAACTGTCACCATCCTCTTGCACTTCAGCTCCTTGGTCCTCCTCAACATCCTTGGCTGTGGGTCAGCACAATTCCTCGGAGATATCCCAGCTGTACTGTCCTGGCCCATGGTACTGCAGGAGACGATTCATGTGTACCACCTTCGAGTGAGACTTCGTGCCTCCCTGAATCCGACATGTTACGTTTGATAGGCGGTCCAGCATAGTGTAAGACCCGTCCCATTGGCCCTGCAGCTTCAGTGACTGTCCCTTCTTTCGCTGAAGATTGTATAACCAAACTTGATCACCATCCTGGAAGTTCACCTCACTTGCCATGGCATCATCCTTGCACTTCATCATCTCTCCTGAAAACTTGATGGCTCCTCGCACTTGTTGTCTTTCCTGAAGGTGCTTCATATAGCCGGAAGTGTCTGTAGGCAGCTCTTCACCAGGTGGTCTTCCCATTATCAAGTCAACAGATAAGTGTAACTCGTGGCCCAAGATCAGTTTTGCAGTAGTGTAGCCAGTAGACTCATGGGATGGTAAATAAAACCCACACTTGTAGACAAGTGTGGGTTTTATTTACCATCTTTGATTATCACGCAAGAGTGATTCATCCAGCCAGACTCATGGGATGCAGACCAATATGCCATCAGCAATGCAAGTAATTTCTGACCCCATTCTGTTTGTCCACCTATGTAGTGCTTGGCCAGTTCTTGCTCCATGGTCCAGTTGAATTTCTCCACCATCCCATCTGACTGTGGCCTTAAGGGGGTTGTGCTGGTCTTCTTGATCCCCAGTAACTTGCAGTACTTACGGAACACAGCAGACTCGAAGTTTCTACCCTGGTCTGAATGTAGCTCTTGTGGCATCCCAAAACGACAGAAAAACTGATCAACCAACACCTGAGCAACAGTTGCAGCCTCTTGATCAAGGATAGCGTAGGCTTCTGGCCACTTTGTGAAGTAGTCCATGGCAACACATATATACTGGTTTCCTCTCTCAGTGAGTGGCAAATGTCCAGGAATGTCCACCACGACTCCTTCCATCAGTGCACCCATTTGGTACAGCTGGAGAGGGGCACAACCACATTTCTTGGGTCCCTTCTTGGCACAGCTCACACCACAGGCCCGACACCACTCTCCAGCATCCTGATGCATGCCAATCCAGTATAACTTTTATTGCAGCTGGCTTAGAGTTTTCTTCACTCCCAGGTGCCCACTAGTGATCTGGTTATGGGACTCATCCAAGATCTCGGACCTCATCTTCTTCGGAACCACCAGTTGCCAATACTTGCTGTGGCCATTGGGTGTCTCCCACTGATGCTTCAATAGTCTGTTGTTCAAATGAAGAAGGTCCCACTGACTCCAGCAGCTCTTGGTTGCAGGGCTTAACCTGGAAACTTCCTCACAAGATGGTCGCACCGTACTCTGCTGTAGCCACTCTAGCACTGGTTGTAAATTTGCATCCACGTCAGGTCTTTATCTGACTCTGGCCCTGTTACTGCAGTACGGCTGCATTTCTTACC
The DNA here is from genome assembly GCF_032717465.1 of Coenobita brevimanus. NCBI lineage: Eukaryota > Metazoa > Arthropoda > Malacostraca > Decapoda > Coenobitidae > Coenobita > Coenobita brevimanus. The sequence continues at coordinate 31,389,989 of NC_136993.1, forward strand.
ATGATCTTCCTTTTTACTACACTGCTGACACTCCAGGTCACAAGGCCGACGACGCAGGCTGTCAGCATTGCTATATACCTGTCCAGGGTGGTGTTGCACCTCATAACTGTGCTGGTCTAGCTTCCCGAGTCAACGTGCCAGTTGTCCTTCCAATTCGTTAGCATTTTCAGCCACTTGAGTGCCACATGGTCTGTCCTGATGATGAAGTTTGACCCATACAGGTAGGGATGGAAGAAGTCAAGGTTCTTCATTACTGCCAAGAGCTCCTTACGGGTCACACAGTAGTTCCACTCTGGTCGGCTGAGCTTCTTGCTGTAATACCCAACCATATACTCCTTGTCATCATTTTTCTGTGACAGGACTCCACCAATACCATGGTCACTAGCATCACAGTCCAAGATAAATGGCTGATTCTGGTCTGGGTACGGCAATACTGGAGAGCTTGCCAATGCATGCTTGAGTTTATCAAAGGTTTTCTGAGTCTCTGCTGTCCATGCAAACTTCAGCCTTTTCCCCAACAGCTTGTGAAGAGGTGCAGCTATCGTTGCAAAGATTTTAACAAAATGCCGATAGTAGGTGCAGAAGCCCAGGAAACTCCTTAGCTCCCTTTTCATTAACCTGAGGCTCAACAGTCCAATATTTCTCTACAGCCTCAATTTTCTCACTAATTATCTTGACATGGTCAACTACATGTTTCAACTGGTTATCTACATGCTGTCTTCACTTCATCACTATTCCCATACTAATCTCCAGCTGGCTGTCCACATGCCGTTTGCACTCCGTCACTATTTCCTAACTAATTGACTTCAACTGGTCGTCTACATGCTGTTTGCACTCAGTCATATTATTGCTTACCTCATACTTCTGCTGCTGTAGCTCAGCATATACCTCCTTCTTCAATTGTTCCTGTTCTTAATTCATTTCCCCCATGAAAGCATCTAGCTGTCTTTGCATCCTCAGTTCTAATTCCCTCCATTGCTTCTGTAATGCCTCCTGAAGTTGCTCATAACGTTTTTTTTGTTCTTCACGTTGCACCTCTAGTTGTTCACTCTGTGCTTGCAGCTGTTCTTTCAGTTCTTCATTCTGTGCCTGTAGTTGGGCACTTTGTGCTTGTAACTGTTCTTTGAATTCTATCTTCTGTGCCTGTAATAGCTTCACAATTGTAGCCAGGAACATTTCCTCCTCTTGCCCAGCTCGAGAGCTTGTCTGCACACCTCCTGCTTCCATATTGAAGGTTAGCCTCACTGCAGCCCTGAATAATAATCCACACTCCTGACACCAGAGTTACGTCCCCGTCCGACACTGCCACAGGCTCCAACAGTAGTATTCCAGTACAGGAAGGACGTTGCCCAGTGAGTTCTTCCCATGGTCAGCCTTTAGGTGTACAGTACACAAGATCAGCTGAGGCGAAAATAAACACTGCCTCCTTAATGTTCACTGTCTTTATTTTCCAAATAATTCCACTTAATGCTTTCCAACTTCATTATTCCCGCAAGCACTGGAGCTATAAACACTTTACTAATTCCAATTACACTTAATGTTTGACAGCATTTCACTGTTATTAAACTTAATGCTTGTCAACATTTCACTTATTACACAAGTACCGAAAATAATCTTCACTGATAGTAATTACACTTAATGCTTGCCAGCAACACTTCACAAAAATCACTAACAGCACTGTGCTACACTCAAACTCAACTGGAAAACGACTGGACTTCACTCAAACTGACCTGAAACCTGACTAAACTCGAAATAGTTTCTACCCCACCTTTATATAAGCTTAAATTATTCGAGAAACTTCGAGTATACTCTCAACGGGCAACAGTTGCCAATTCAGAGACAACCAAAACATGCCAAAGTTTTCCTGCATTACATAACACTCTAAATCATTTACCATACGAACTTTAATTATATAATTTAACAAGCATTCACTTAAATAAAACATTATAAAGAAAAAAAGCAGAAAAATTAATGCATAACTTACAAAATAACTACGCTCACAAATAGCAGGCAAACTGGCAACTTTAACTCGTACCAATACCGGAACTACCGTACACGGACCGCCGAGAAGCTTCTCGAGCACCTAGCTGGCAAATCTCACTTTTTAACAGTATATTGAGTACAAGAACAGAAAGATGTCATCAAAATGTTTGACTTACTTGAATATGTAGCTTAATTAGGTTGTATTAGAAACTAATAGGAAGGACTAATATCCCGATGCTCTGTGAAATTTCAGGTCATTCTGTTATTTATTCCAGATGGGACTATACAATTTTCTTCGAACACGGTGGCTTACATTTTGCTATGGCCACTCCAGACATAACCCCCAACTGGCTGAGCTTCTACTACCCCCTCAGTGGTCATGTATGGATAGCTGCTGTGGCCTCTACATTTGTTGTCTGCATCATACTTGTGAAGGTAAAGAAGAACGACTATGTGGTACACACTGCATTTTAGCTACTCTTTAGGTGTACAGGAATTAGGCGTGTATACTATTATCCTCTAAGGGGCCTTATGGAGGTAGTTGGCCTACGATTTAATCAGGTCGTCTGTTTTCTGCTTGTTAAGGTACACACAAGGCTTGTTTCTTCCTTTGGACATTTTTTCTTTAGTTTTTGTTAAGCACAAGATCAGTTACACCTACACCCCAAGCATCTCTAAATATTCACGGTCTATGGTGACTTAGACAGCATCGTACGTTTTTCACACTGAGGTTGCCTTCATCTGCGAGAAATAGTATCGGATTGCTTCCACATACTTCCATATATATATATATATATATATATATATATATATATATATATATATATATATATATATATATATACATATATATATATATATATATATATATATATATATATATATATATATATATATATATATATATATACAAGAACTACCTCATTACACGCCTTTCTTATCATAAGCAGCGTGTTCAGTTTGCCCTACCATACTTAGTAAAATAATGTCCATAACCACAGCACTAGAAAACCAACTGACAGTATCATATGTCAGAGTCCATTGGTGAGGCAGTGTGTGTGAGGGGAAATGTATACATAAAAAAAAAAAAAATGGCTATAACATTTCAGATGTGTCAGCCATATATTTTTCAATAACTCAGAGATACAGTACCCTCGTCGGATGTTTCCATAACTGAGACGTTCCAGTATTTGGTGACTAACATCAGTCCCATAAACTATTCTCGGGGCAATGGTGTAAGGCCTATATGTTAAGGGTAATGGTCACTCTACTCCCCGACACCATTTACCATCCATTCATCCATCCATCATCCAGTCCTACGTTGCCCCATGAGGAGCGCAGGAGCCCGGGGCTAGGCAAGTTGGTCCTGACATTAAAGATGAGAGTGACCAGCCTCACTCATCCCTGACTGGCATTACGTGAGCAATAAACCCCAGCCACCCCTTGGATATAAATCTTCACAGGCTCAATCCGATTGGAGTGCCGTAAATACCCACTAAACCACCAGGCTCCAAAATTTGGTTATATGGTTACCACCCAGCGTAGTAAATGGTTTCCTGGTGCACAGGAATCCATTTGGTTTGTCAATCAGTGTAGACACCATTTGCACCATGAAAATTTCATTAATAAATTTTGTTGTTATTATTATTATTATTATTATTATTATTATTATTATTATCATCATCATCATCATCATCATCATCATCATCATTATTATAATCATTATTACCGGTATTTCTTCTTGTCCCCAGCTCCACCACCATCATTATCATTATCATCATCACACAATGTAAGAATATTTAACATTAAATAATCACGACTCACAATCAACTCCGAATAGAAAAGGAGATAAAAATGGAGAGATGGAATTATTTAAACAAGTAAAACAATTTAAACTCACTCCAAGAACACATACCTCTGCCATCACCTACACCAGACATCTCACATCACCACCAAAATTTATTTCACTCTTCCTTGGCTTGTAACTTACAAATCTACAAAACATCATTGAAATCCATTGATAACTTTGTGAGATATATTGTGAAAAACAAACAAACAAACAAACATGAACCAGGACTCGAACTCAGATCACCAGCACAATTTATTGGTCCATGACCCACTTATCCATATAATTTCACTGCAACCCATCAAATAACATTTTGAGATATCTTGTGGACAAACAAAGAAACAGACAAACAGGGTTCAATACATAACTTCATGCAAGTTCGTTGACGTGGGTATTCAAACCTTACCACTACACAGCTGCAAGAATGTATAATTTGAAATTCTTGAAGACTTTCAAAACTAACAGCATCCAGCAAAAGGCAAGATTGACAGACTGATTAACCGAAACAAAAACTGGTGGCATAACACCCAGGGTCTATTTCACTGGACAACATGGCAAAAAGCAATCAACAAAGAATAATTGCAGACAGAAATATAAAACATAAGTAAAAATAAAAACACTAAATAGACAAAACATACTAAAATAATTTAAAACACAGAAAACTAACACAAAAAAATGAAAACAGGAAATAAAAACATTGAACACTAAATCTTATGAGGCAGTCCAGCTGCCTTTACAAGGTTGAAGGTTGCGCCTTCCATACAACAGGCCACCTCCCTAAGCACCTACGAAAGACGGTTCGAGCCATCACCCGCCTGGTGCTCAGAAAGGTACTGATGAAGTAAATCCCCAAGACTGGGGCACTCCACCAGTAAGTGCCAAACAGTCACGGGGAGCAAGCTGTTATCACAGAAAGGAGGGGGATCACTCTCCATAAAATATCCATGAGAGAAGCAGGTGTGGCCAATTTGCAGCTGCCATAAAGTCGTCTCCCACTGACAAGACATTCATCTTCTTAGCCCTCATAACATCCCAGCAGTCTTGACAACAATGCTGAATCTCTTCAACGATAAAAGGGTAAGAGTCAAATACAGTCAGTCGATGTTGAAGAGGATGGGATTTCACAGTAGAAGGAGAGCGAGCCAATGTTGCCTAAAGCAGCAGATCAGCCCGATCATTTCTGGACACCCCCATATGGGCAGAATCCCAACATAGTCTTGCTTGATGACCACGATAGCCAAGGAGGGAAAATCATTAGAAAATCGATGTAACCACTGGACAAAATGCAAAAAGCAACAGGTCTGTGTGTGTGTGTGTGTGTGTGTGTGTGTGTGTGTGTGTGTGTGTGTGTGTGTGTGTTCTTACCTAATTGTATCTTTACAGGAATGAGTCAAGCTCGTACTGTCCCGTGTCTTAAACCGTATTTAGCATACATATCCTTAAATTTGTGAATTGTTTTGGCACACACTATTTCATTCGGTAGTGCATTCCATTGATAATTGCCCTGTTTGGGAAACTGAATTTCCTTACGTCTTTATCACCTCTTTTCTTATGCAGTTTTTTGCAGTGTCCTCTTGCTGATGCTTCTCCATATGTTAAGTAATCATTTATGTCTATTTTTTCCTTCCCTGATATGCACTTACATAGCATTATCATGTCACCTCTTTTCCTTCTCTCCTGTAATGTTGGTAAATTCAGTTTATTTAGTCTTTCTTCGTAGCTTAGGTCCCTTAAGCTTGGTAACCATCTTGTAGCGGCCCTTTGAACTTTTTCAATCTTGTCTATGTGTTTTTTGAGATGAGGACTCCAGACTACTGATGCATAATCCAGGGTTGGTCTAATGAATGATATTATTATCCTTCTTAGCATGTCTTCATTTATGTATGTGAATGCTATTCTCATATTTGCAAGCAGTGTATACATGTTCCGTACCTTCTCGCTGATGTGGTCAGCTGGAGATAGTCTGTTATTGATAATCACACCTAGGTCTTCCTCTCTTTCTGATGTGTATAGGATTTTATTTCCTAACTTATAATCCCAATCAAGTCTTTTTCCACTTTTACCAAACTTGATTACATGACACTTGTCCACATTGAATTCCATTTGCCATGTACTACTCCATTCATGAAGTTTATTTCATTCTTCTTGTAGCTCTTTACAAGAGTCTGTGTTAGTAATTCTCCTTTGTATTTTTGCATCATCTGCAAACATATTTAGATAGCTCTCATTTCCAGTGTTACTGTTTATATCATTTATATACACTAAAAACATGTTTGGTGCCAGCACTGAACCCTGTGATACTCCACTAGTCACTTCTTTCCATGATGAGTAGTTTCCTCTTAGTACTCTCCTCATTTCTCTTTTTATGAGAAAGTCTTGCATCCAACAAAACAGTTTGCCTCGAATTCCTCCTTGATGGTACAGTTTCCATAAAAGTCTTTGGTGTGGTACTATGTCAAAAGCTTTCTTGAAATCTAAATAAATACTGTCCACCCATCCTTCCCTTTCCTGTATTTTGTTTGTCACTCTGTCATAGTAGCTCAACAGATTAGTAACACATGATTTTCCTTTTCTGAAACCAAACTGTCTTTCTGTTATCATACTGTGTTCTTCTAGATGATTTACCCTAGCTCTTCTTATAAGCTTTTCTAATACCTTGCTTACAACACCGGTCAGTGATACTGGTCGGTAGTTGAGTGGATTTTGTCTATTTCCTTTCTTGAATAAGGGGACAATATTTGCTTTTTTTCCAAATATCAGGTAGTTTACCTTGATTCAAGGATTTCTTGAAAATTAAAAATAATGGTTTACTTATCTCCTTTGCACATTATCGTAGTACCCAACATGAAATTTCATCAGGACCACTTGCTTTTCCTCTGTCTAATCTGCTTAACTCCTCCTGTATTGCTTTTTCCGCTATTTGTATATCTGGTAGTATGTGTGGACATGCATGTTCCACATAGTCCCTCTCAAAATTTTTTTCTTCTGTAAAAACTAATTGGAAATTCTTATTTAGTGCTTCACAAATATCTTTCTCTTGTGTATAAGTGATTCCCTCGTCTGTAATGGATTGTATTATATCTTTTACTTTGGTTTTGCTTCTGATGTAGCTGTAAAACAGCTTTGGTTGATCACTACTTTTATTTATTATATCCTCCTCAAACTGTTTTTGGACTTCCCTCCTTATTCTTGTATAATCGTTTCTTGCCTGTTTGTAATTATTATACGCCCTTTCACTATTGTGTCTTCTGTATCTATTCCACAACAAAATTAATCTCTTCTTTCTTTTGATTTTTTACATTCTGTATTGAACCATTACTGGATTTTCTTATCTGCTTCTTTGTGCTTTGGGATGTACTTCTGGACACCTATTTCATAAAATTCACAGAATTTTTTATATACAGCATTTAAATCTTGTCCTCTAAGCTCATTTTCCCAATCAGCTTCTAAGAAATACTTCATTAGGTCTTGATAATTTCTCTTTTTATAGATTAGGCTCTTTTTGTAACTGTCATTGCTGTTAACTATGTCATATGCTATCCTGAAGTTATAATTTAGTACTGCATGATCGCTTTTGCCGAGTGGAAGGTGATATATTAAACTATCAATATCATTTTCTTGCCTAGTAAATATTAGATCTAGGACTGAAGGTACATCAAGTCCTCTTTTTCTGGTGGTTTCTCTCGCATGTTGCGTTAGGAAAAACTCTTGCACGAGATCCAGGAGCTTTTGGTCCCAACAGCTTTCTTGGCTAATTATATCTAGAGCATTCCAATTTATATTTGTATTAAAACCCCCAATTAGTATAATTCTTTCCGATTTCTCTTCCATTTTATGTAGTAATGATCTTAAACTCTGAATTGTACTCTCTGCCAGGTCCTCATATTCATCTCTTTCCCATGTGTTTGATCTGGGTGGCATGTACAAATTGGCTACAATTACTTTCCCTTCAGATGTGTTGATCTCTACTGCAATCAGTTCTACTTGTGATGGTATATCTAGTTTTATTTCATTGACTTTTAGATTTTTTCTTATTTAATATTATAATTCCTCCTCCTTTTTTTAAATTTCTGTCTCTTCTCCATGCATTGTTTTCCTCTAAGTTTAGTATGTCATTGGATATCCTTGGTGTTAATTTTGTTTCAGTTAGGCATATTATTTGTGGTTCATTTTCTCTGACATAATCATTCATCTCTAGTAATTTAGATACCATTCCATCCACATTTGAGTACATGAACTTTATCATCTTGTCTATATACTTGTCATAACATGGTTTTACTACCTTCCTCCTTTTTATTCCATCCTGTTTGTGTATCACTTTCGTACCTGCAATCCTATTACTTTGTAAAAAAAAATTCTTCTTCTCCTCTTCTGATCTTCCCTCATTTTTTGTTTTTGCTTCCTCCCTTTCCTCTTTCAGTAATTTCAGTTCCTCTTGTGTTAGGCATCTTTTTATCTATACATTTTTGAACTCCTCTTTTTCCATTAGACTCTTTGCATTTTTTAGTATCTCTTCCACAGTGTTTACACTCTGGAAAGTCACCTTTAGAGGTCTTGTCTTGCTTTTCTCGTATTTCCCTAACCTTTTGTGTTCCTCTATGTCTTTACTACAGATTTCCTCTGATACTTCATTCAGTAAGCTCATTACACTTGCCATCTCCTTTTTGTCTCTTGTGATCTTGTTTTTTACTTCTTCCTCTTCTATACCAGTGATTACTATAGATTTGTTTATATCTACTGAATCTCTGACTAACTTTGGATTGTTTTGGATTATTCTTTTCACTTCCTTTTTAATGCTTTTTTCCTCCACCCTTGTTTCTAAGTCTTTCTTTACTTTCACCATTTCAGCATACGTGGTTTCCACATCATTTTTGTAGCTTTGCACAGCTTAATTCACCTGTGTTATCTTCTCCTCAATATCACTGCTCTGGTCTATAAGACTGCTTACTTGCCTAATTTTCTCTGTGTCATTTTTGAACTCTTCCATAACATTCTCGTGATTGACTACTGTACTTGCCATTTCACTCATTTTCTTCCTAAGTGTACTTAATTCCACTGTTAGTTCACTGATGGTTGTGTCTTTCTTGTTGGCCTCCCTTCCTAGTTTTTCTATTTCTTCCTTTTGCAAGTGCATCTGCTTCTTTATTTCATCAATTTCATTTTTGAAAGCCATTTCAAGTTTGTGTACTCGTTCAACCAGTCTATTGTGAGTCTCCACTTCAACCAGTTCTTGGTAGAAATCATCATTTTGCTTTCTACCTTCATCCCTTTTCTTGTCCAAATTTGCTTTACTAAAGTATGTATCCATTTTGCAATACTAAACGTACAGAGTATGTACTTACATTCCCCATGCTGCTGTAGTCTAAACAAACCTCAGCTGACTCAGTGCATTCTTTGGTCTTGGTTCTCTTTTCTGTTTGAACAAGTCTTGTTTAAACTTATTTATTTTTTCTTTTAATAATGAAAAATCATTTAGTTTAACCTGATACAGAGCTCGACTCATACAAAGATACTAATTTAGGTAATGCCACTGGCCGTGTTAGTTCGGTACGGAGCGCCGATGTCGCAAATCTGCCTCGATTGACTCCCTGTGTGTGTGTGTGTGTGTGTGTGTGTGTGTGTGTGTGTGTGTGTGTTTGTGTGTGTGTGTGTGTGTGTGTGTGTGTGTGTGTGTGTGTGTGTGTGTGTGTGTGCACGAATGCACTCTTATAACAACGTAGTAAGTTGTTCAGTTTTTATTCAGTTTTAACCAGGTCAAATGTCAATGGTCACAGGGCAAGTTCAATGTATCAACTTTGATCTGATTTGGACCACAGGACATAGGCTGAGGTCACAGGTCAAAGTATAATGTACGGCCCATCGGACAAACAATGGATGCATGTGTTGGGCTCTTGAGTACTCCTTCATGTTTAATTACCAGCAGGGGTACCCAGCAATGCCCAGATATAATCCTATCATCATGCATACCGTCATTGCCTTGGACCTCGAATGGCCACTTCCTCTGTGGGGGAAGACTCCCGGCATTCTATTTCTCCCAGTGAACTTATGTTCCTCATTGTGCTCATTTCCTCAGTGATATATTTCCCATGAACCTATTCCTTTCATGAACCAGTTTCCCACAACCCACCAACTAACCGTACCCCCAACTAACCGTACCCATCCCACCAATCACCCATCTAACTCATTGTAGCTATTAATGACATGGTTGTAGAGGTAAAAAAATAATCTACATTTACTGTTTAACGTGGGTTCATCATGTTCACTTGATTACTTCTAATTGGTTCTAATCATGGCTACAACAGGTGCCTTGAAGCACCGTAAATATTTACGAGTAAATTTGTCGTAAAAGGTTACAACTGTTAGAGCTGTTTAATGAATTCTATATGCATATCCCTTGATATCTATACATGACAGACAGACAGACTGACTGAGAGAAAGGCTTTCTTTTTTACATATATGGATGTGGCACTCATTATGGCATACTACTTAAACATTTATTTAAAGGTGGCCGTACTTGTAATCTTAAAGTCATAGCCCTGTATAGAAACTTATATACCACATGAATAATGCACATATTGAGAGATCTATTGGTATACAGATTACAGGCAGCAAGATGTGGAGGTCACGTCACGGTCGGCTGAGCACTGGGTCGGTGGTGCTGGAGGTGGTGGGCAGCCTGCTGGGCCAAGGACTCTATGGCCGCCTCTCAACCAGCCACTCAAACCACACTCTTGTCGGCACCTGGCTGCTCTTTGGTGTAGTGGTGGGAACAGCATATCGCAGCAGCCTTATTGCCTCTCTCACTGTCCCCAGGCTGCCACCCAGACCAGAGACAATTGAGGAGCTAGTGAAAGTCGTCGACAAGTAAGGCATAGACAAGCAGAGCTTTCTAGTGTAATTGTAAAAAGAAAAAAAAAATGTTACTGAAACAGAATTCTGTCATACTTATGGATAGTAATTACTTACTATAATATGTCTTTCTTGTTGTGGTTGCACTGAATAATCCTATATAAACAGATTACAATTCAACAAAGAAAAATGATCGATTATACATAATATACTAACAACAGGTTTATTGCCGTCTTTCATTTAAAGGTGACGACTAAACAAAGTGACATATCTTACGAGTATTTCCTATTTGTACACATACAAAAATCTAGCATTTTTTTAGCCTCAGGCTGCCAATTCCTCCTTTTTTAACTCTTTAAAATCTTCCACATTCATATCCCCTTACATTCCACAAAACAAAAGTTAGTGTTCATTATAGAGTATTCTCTCTCTCTCTCTCTCTCTCTCTCTCTCTCTCTCTCTCTCTCTCTCTCTCTCTCTCTCTCTCTCTCTCAGAATGGTAAATGGGTTTCTAGAAATAAAGAGAATTCAAACGCTGTTCATAATTCTGAGGTTGGGAATTGGGTTAAATTAGATAAGCAGAACACCTACTTTTATTGTTGCTTATTTCTCGAAACTCTACTTGTAGCCTAATCCTGCACTGAGCACACAGAGTCCATATAACTACATCATTTTTCCCATTCCTGTCTCATTCTAGTGCATTACTCAGACAGTAACTGCAGTCTTCCATAACTGCCACTGGTAAATCATAAAAAAAAGACAGAACGCACAAAGAAAATTTTTTGAGTCATGCACAGTGTACTGACAATTTTAGATGCTTACCAGAACATACATCTGATTGCCGACCCAATGAATGCAAGAATATCAGAAAGCAGAATTAATCTATCCAAGGTGACAATATCTTCTTGTGGAAAGTAACAAAAGAATTTTCTTTAACGTATTAGTGAAAACGAACAGGAACACTTGTTGATACGTGTACATAGACAATGGTTTGGCAAAACTCAAGGCAGCGCTGTCTTCTGAGATGAAAGTCTTAACCCCAATTGTCCAGCTTTGAATATACTGTACCGCTCACTAAACTTTGGGATTTTACAGAAATTGCTTGTTTTCAGACCATCATACAGTATAAAGCAACTACAATGCCTAGAACATTTCAATAAAAGACCACACTACCGCTACTTCATCGGTCCACTACAAGATTCCTTAGGTGCCAAGATGGGTGCGTTGTGGAGCATGAAGGGAAGAAAGAGGATAACTTTTGGGGTCGTGGTGAGGCTGCGTTTGCATTAGTGTACGATATCGTGCCTAGGTAGGGCTGCCCACACAGGACAGGGTGGCCTGGGCAGGACAGCACTGGTACCTCCACTTCCCTCCCATTGACACTTTCACTCAATCCCTTCCTTGCATGAATGGGAGGCGGCAGTGTGCGAATCAGATGAAATGGAACCAGAACTTATCATTCAAGCCCCCTGCATGGCACGTGGTTGACTGCCTATTCCATCCACACCCTTCACTATGACTGCATGATGCCATGGTGACAAAGGAAATTTAGGGTCACTTCAAACAATGGGGTGGAAAGAAAAACGGGTACGTCTGTCAGCTGGGCATTCCAAAATACTTCGTATATGATCACCAGTGTCGGCAGCCAGGCTTTAGGGATTAAAGTAAAGTGGAACTAAAAATACTGGATAATTAAGATTTTAAAAAATCCCTAATAAAAATCAATAATAACTAGAATTCTGAAAGTATTGAAGCAATATTAAAGAACTCAACGTTCCAGACGATAATCCTACATTCCAGAATATTATGGCAAAAAAATAAATAAATAAAGCCACACTTGTAAATCAGATATTATGTAATCTTTGAAATACTACTAGAATAAATTATCTGAGCATATGACAGCACATTCTATGGTGCTGTTCTTTATCTGCGATATAAAAAATAACATGAGATGTAATACACTGGAACTTTCACCAAAGATACTTAGACAAAATGCCAAAATGACCTTGAAAATTATCTTGGAGGTCAAATTTGACATTTTCACTCTACAGAATAGGGTCATATTACGAGTAGTTGGTAATACATTTAGAGCTTTAATGTTCAATATTGAGTGCAGAAAATTAGCATCCAAAAATTGTCATAAAACGTCAGAAAATATAAATTTGTCATAACAGGTGTTATGAAATCTTGCAAATCAGACACTCTAATGATTCTGAAAATACTGTTGTTATCACTGTAGGCCTAATTTTAAGGGACTTTTGGTACGATTCAAAATTTTTTGAAAAATATGACCTGTGACCTTGAGATCAAGATTAAGGTCATTCACACTATACAAATCATATTCACTCATGACCCACTACATTTCCTCCGAATTTGGTGAATATCAGCCAAATACTTTCCGATTTGCACTTTCAGGCATGGTGCGGCCATTTTGATTTTCCTAAGTATCTCAAAAAATATTCGTTGGATCTCAGTATCAATGCCCATATGCACTAGTATATGATGAGGACTACGTACTGGAATCCAAAGGAGTCAATTTGGTAGTTTTTGATGGGCAGGAGTGCAAAAATTTTAAAAAAATAACCTACAGTGCGCTAGTGCTAAGATTTGTTTTTATTTGTGTCAAAACAAGCCTGGAATCAAGTTACATCACTCTTGAAAATTTCTAGTCTCTATCTCAAACGGCCTTGGAATGCCAGCCTTCCAGATCCCCCCCCCTCCCAAAATATCTATCTATCTATCTGTATGTGTGAATATACAGTATATTATATATATATATATATATATATATATATATATATATATATATATATAGATATATATATATATATATATATATATATATATTGCCAGACGCCTTAATCACGTGAAGGGGTGGCCACAAATAAATCGCCCCCATGTCGCCCTGTCCCCCGCGATTTCACTGCCCTGGTCCAGCTTACATCCTCCTATCTCATATACCTCTCCACTCCATCCCTCCATCTCATCCTTGGCCTCCTCCACATCACTCACATAGGCTCTCTTTGTCAGTCTCTCACTCTCCATCCTCTCCATTTGGCCAAACCACCTCACTGTATTTCTCCTAACGCTTCCTGTCACATCCACATCGACACCACAACGCTCTTTCACTTCCTCATTTGTCAGTGTGTCACTCCATGTGACTCCACATGGTCCTTTCATATAACTAATTTCTAATGTTCTCACTCTTGACTTCTGTCCCTCCAGCAAGGTCCAAGCTTCACTTCCATACATTAGAGTTGGTATCACAGTACTATAATGCAGTAACTTTTTACTTCCATGCTCATTTCCCTGCTACTTATCGCTGCTTTCAAGTAACCAGCAACCTTTCTTCCTTGTTGTACCCTTTCAAGCATTTAACCCTCCAAACTTTCATCCTTACTCATCACACTTCCCAAGTACTTAAATGCACTCAAATTTTCCATTTCCTTCTAATCCAACCTCACTGTACATTCACTGACTTCCCTTCTCTCGAAGACCATAACTTTACTCTTCCCTACATTCACCTTGAGATTCCGTTTCTTACACACTCTCCCAAACTCATCCAACAAGCCTTGCAGCTTCCGTTTGTCATCACTTAAGAACACTATATCATCTGCAAACAACAGCACTGGGAGTTTCCAAACACTGCCCTTTCTCATTAGGGCTGCTTCAACTTCCACTGCTGTACCTAGTATCTCTTTTATAACTCCAACCATATACAGATTGAACAACCATGGAAACATGACACATCCCTGTTTCAATCCAACCTTCAAATAGAAAAATTCATTCAGTTCACTGTCCACACACTCTGCAGCCTTAGCACCCTCATACATACTCTTCACGGCATTCGACAATTTTCCATTTACTCCAGGTAGGGGCACCTATCATCCATCAACTTACCGTAGCAGTACTTTGTTTTTAGGGTACCTCTACACTGAGTGGCAAGACAAATGATTTCCTGTAAACCAGGAAATCATTTACAACACTGAGTGGTAACCTTATAACAAACCAACATGTGATCCCGATATGACAACAAGTGGGTTGGAGGAGGATTAGTGCCCCTTCCCGGAAAACAACAAAATATAACAACGAACAAGATAAATAAATAAATAAATAAATAAATAAATATATCTATATATCTATATCTATCTATCAATCTATCTTTCTATCAATCCATCCATCTATCTATCTATCTATCTATTTATCTATCTATCTATCTATCTATCTATATATCGATGTAAATTATAATTGCGTGCAATCAGTTGCGCACGAGTCAGGGTCACGTTTGTGCCCGATTTACCACACATTGGGAACCCACTACATGTCATAACGCTGGCCGAAATGAACTGAAATTTCGCATGGGCATGTGTGGTACGTCAGAGCAGGTCCATGACAAGTTTGATGTCAGTGTGCGTCTTGGGGACAAAGGTTTAGCTGCCCAATAGGGCGGTTAATGCTTGTATTATCTGTATTATTTATCACAGTGGTTGTCTTCACCCATTCGACACACTTCAAGACTGGCCTAAAGGACATGTAGTGAATTCCGTTAATTGTCTTTGCTGGTTGTTATTGTAAGGGAATGACGGGGGAAGTTTCTGTATATGTGCAATTTGCGTTGTGGAAGTGTCCAGCCACCCAGTATGAGTAGAAGGTAAAATAAGTACCAATGGCAAGACTTGGGGAAGGTAACTGTAGTAACCTGGATGATTCAGTGGCCTTGTATCTCTGGATTATGAGTATATAACCGGATACACTTAAAGGCCTATGTTGCAGAAATGAGCATCACAGCTAATGGCTCATAGCGTCTGTCCCACTTTTACCTGAACCTTCCATGTTACAGGAGCCAATTGTTTTCCCCGACAGCATTACGATGGAAACTTGGGGCATACATTGGAAAAAGTTCTTCTCTGCATCCGACTCACCTGCCTACCGAGCTGTGGGAGGACTTATCCACTTGGGTGGAAATAATACGGAGGGACTCAATGCTGCTATTAGGACACGGTAAGTAATATTTCAATTTTACGTGCATGGCTTAATACACCATAAAATAATGGGTAGTATCTGAGTTAGCACTATGTGAAATTATGACTGGAATCAATTGAAATCAGTTAAGTGCATTAGGACGTTATACTAGATACACGAGGGACCACACAGAGATAAGTAAAGCAATGTATAAGGCTTTACAAGAGTGGGGCAGCTTGAGTGTGGAAATCTCTAGGGAACAACAGTGAAACTCCATCTCTTTCACTTCGCGATAGTGAAGGATTGCATGTGAATATCCTATGGGAGCACAAATGAACCACTACATACGGTTATGCTGGAGTGAAGCACTTTGCTTGTTAAAATTGTTAAGGTTTGACTGACTGACCTGATGACTTATGAACAATCTGCTATGTCAGAAAAGTAATAGGTTAACATTGTCAAGCTATGTAAAGAAATACTCTGATGGGGTTTAGCTGATGAGACTGACTAGGAAAGTGTATGAGAGTGAGGTAACTCGAAGGAGGAAAAGAAGGGGATCAAGAACGACATAAAAAGTACATTAAATGTTACTAGGGAGGTAAAACAGTCAGTGATTTAGTTTGCATATTTGTAATGAACAGCGTGTGGATATTGTGGCAAGTGAAAAATGGTGTTCCTATTATAACCCATTTGATGTCATGGGGAAAAGAGTAAGTGCAGAAATGCCTGATAGATGCATGCCCATATGGGGCTTTTCTAAAGTGAAGCACCATATTAGGCTTAGCTATAATCAAGTATCTTGTGCGGAAATCTTTAGGGAACTAAAGCGAATCACCACATGAAGATCATTAGAGGGCACCTTGTGCATGAAAATCCTTAAGGAGTGCTTGGCTGACCGGGCTCCACCTACAGATGCTTCCACATCTAAAAATACTGCACATATGCAGACAGAGAACAGATATTTTTATTTTGTATCAGTAGGCTAAGTGAGATATGATATGGAAAGAGTTTTACATCAGCAACATCACTTATGCACTTTATTCTTGCTTTATTCAGTAATTTTATTCAGGTGATACGATTTTACTATGGTAAAGTAGCTACAGCTTTCATAAACTTCCATGCGATACTGGTAAGCTAAATAAAATTATGTGATAAAGAGAAATGTAATATATGAAAGATGTACTAGATTTTCTTCAATTTCCATCCATAAAGAAATAAACAACAGTAAGTGTGGGTGTTCTGCTTGCCTAATTTAAGGGGCTTAAATTCAGGTTTTTGGTTGAAAATGAAATTATGCATCAGTCTGCATGAAATTTTACTGTATAATAGCCATATTTGGCAAACTAATCCCTGACCTTTATTTGTAAATGATTAATTGAATCACTGATATTTTTAAAATGATTTTATGTTTACTCAGTAGCAGTAGTCAGTGAAATTTAGGTTAAATATATTAAGATTATACTGAATATTTTTTTCTTGTTTTCATGTATCGTCTTAAAACTTTCTACACGCGTAAGTAGGTATCATAGCTATTATCCAGTACAGTTTCATGTAAATTGATGCATGATTTCATTTTCAACCAAAAGCCTGAACTGAAGCCTCTTAACCTACTTCCCATCCTCAGAATTAGGAACAGCGTTTGAATTTTCTTCATTTCTTTTAACCCATTTACCGTTCAGAGAGAGAGAGAGAGAGAGAGAGAGAGAGAGAGAGAGCAATCAATAGCTTAACCCTGGAACACATCTTATTTCTTTAATTATCCCCGGATCATATGCTGAGACATATAAAACAAGTAAATAAGACTTTTGATAGCCACACCCCTGACTCTATCCATCACCCCATCACATCCCAAAAGGTCTTCTTTGCCTTTAGACACACTCCTCACACACCCACAACACAGACACACTCGATACACTGTCTGCAAGCGTACCATATGCACCTCAGACAAAGGTGTGGGCGGCTGAAATCAATGGACATGTGTTTAGAAATAAGGAATATTACAGCAGATGGGCGTTTGTTAAAGAGCTGAGAACGGTAATCCTCCTTTGGGATAGGCTGAATGAGAGCAAACTTTCAGCAAGGAGAAATGGTACAAGTCGACAGACAAATATGAAACTAATTGGAGAGTCACCATATTTCATGAGATCAATACAAGCGACCCAGTCAGGCCCATACGACTTTTCGTATTTCGACCAGTGATGGCAGAAAGTAGACCTACGTCACGTGAAGAAATTTTAATGTCAGACATGAGAAAGTCAGGAGATGGAAGAATAGCACAGGGATCATCTAGGATGGTTTTGGAGGAGAAAGTCTGGAAGAATTCTTCCTTTACAATAGAGGAAACAGCTACAAAGGTTATCAGAGAGGAAAAAATAGGGAAGAAGGGGGATATAATTTTTTTTTTTTCAACATTCCAGAAGGAGTGGTAAGAATTTGAGTCAACAGAATGTAGACCATTAACTACGAATGTAATTATTCTCAGTTTGGCGAGGAAGAACATTAGCATGATTACAGAAAAAAAATGGAGATTTAATGGCACACAGGCGTTGGTATCTTTTGTAGGCCTCCACTTTATATGGAAAGCTTGAAAACAAATAGAATGAAAGAAAAGCATCTGGAAGCTGAATGCTAAATCACCCGCTAGAATATGCTTTTGGCCAAGTCCAAGATATTGCCCATATCTTGATACCCGGAAGGTTTCATATTGATTGCTCAAGCCGTCCATGAGATATAATGGTGCTAAAGGTGGGTGATAAAAAACTAGTTGACCTTTGGCAGCCATTTTGGTGACATCGATGTTGGCCCCGAGTTCCCATTCTCGAACTCTGCCGAGATTTTGGCCATATCTTGACGCCCTGGTTTTATGTTGATGTCTCATGCCGTTCATGAGATATAATGATGCCAGTTGACCTTTGGCAGCCAGTTTGGTAACCTTGACGTTGACCCAGAGTACCCATTTTTTGACTTGGCCAAGATTTTGGCCTTATCTTTGTACCCAGAAGATTTCCTGTTGATAACTCAAGCAGTTCATGAGATATAATGGGAACACACACACACACACACACACACACACACACACACACACACACACACACACACACACACACACAACGTACATTAACCCGCCCCATCCTGACCACTTTTTGACCACTGGTACCCCCCAATCCCGACCATTTTTCGACCATTTTTTTTTTTTGCTAAAACTTTCGCTTTTGGTGAGAAACATCGAAAATTCATAGAGAAATCGCTCACCTGAGGTTTAAAATACTCATTACAGGTAGGAGAGCCTCCTTACCTTACTGGGTTTTCTATCAGGCTGGCACCAAAGAAAACGAGTTCTATGGGAGGATAACTATTTCACACCACTCATAAACGGTATTTATTTATTTACTGTTACGAATTTATATGTAGTACAAGAGTATATTGGTTTTCAAGCAGTAATATAGGCATTATAAGCATTGTTTCACTCACTAATACCTGACCTTTTTTTGCCACATTACCTGATCATCATTTCTAACTGTTTCTTCCTCTAATGCTATGTAAAGTTTGTCCTCCACATTGTCATTGATTGGGGAATCACTCTGGCCCTGAATTTCGTACCGTGGCATGACATGGTTATACTGGCCAGGTCACTGATAACAGGTGAATTGCTGAGACAATGGCATGCAGGGGGGGGGGAGGAGGTCATGCTGGGTAAGGCATTGTCTCTGCCTGACATCTTCTTGAGGATGGTGTCAAGTGTATACGTACCAAAAATGACTCGCGAAAATTGAAAATTGTGGAAATTATGAACCTTGCAATTGCAGGACGTTGAAGTACGTCCCCGGGATTAGCTGTGACAAAACGTGAGGATGTGGAAGTACGTCCCCGGGACGCCGCGGGTTAAGTAAATGTCAGATGTGCAATATAGTGTGTGTCCATTGCTTTGACGATTACATCACTGTCATGACAGAAAGCAAGCTCACCTATAGACACAGCTGGATCTGAGTCTGATTGTGTCCAACCAATTCGCTCGCTTAGATGGCACGTCCCTGCTGTACGTCGGGAAGGAGAGTTTATGTAAGATCCTGGGTGGCTGGGCTATTCCACACGACGCACCCTACAAGCCTGCATTGGATGGCGCTTTGATGTATATTTTACAAGTAAGTCTAAACCAAATATGTTTTACTGCCCCCTATACTCAATTAGACTGACGGTATCTTTATGTTGTCTGTTCAATCGAGCTTTTCTTCTTCAGCTTTCTTTCTTTTTCTTTCTTTTCTTTTCCTTTTTTTTTTTTTTTTTGGCGGCCAAGGGGTTTAGAGAGGTGTACTTACCCTCTCGCGTTTTGCAACTCTCTGAGAGGATGTATAAATTATCTGGTCTCGGTAATGATATATTTTCATACGTCATCGCATTAAAGTGGTTGCAGTTTTCACCAGAATGCTTTCTGGACAAAGTAAATACTGACCGGGAATATGTGCTGTTCCTGCTTTGGCACGCCATATTACAGACTTACCTATTTGGTTTCATACATACACAAGCACACACACACACACACACACACACACACACACACACACACACACACACACACACACACACACACACACATATATATATATATATATATATATATATATATATATATATATATATATATAGATAGATAGATAGATAGATATATGATGCCAGGAGTTAAGTGGGTTATTTTGATGTAAGGGATGGGCCCTACAAGAGTTTGCTCCCAAGAGAAGGTTGGGATAAGTCTACTTTTGGACAAGCAGCTGGTCACTCTTGCCTTCAGTGTTTATTACTGAGTAGTCTACGTCCTGATCCCTGCGCTACTGATGGGCTAATAGCAACTGAATATTGAATTGGTGGATCTTTTAATCTGATTAAAGTGAATACTCTGCTTACTTCAGTATAACGTATTTAACTGAAATTTGGTTTTGCTTTCAGGCTGGTTTGTACGAGCAATGGAATAAGGAAGTGCTTGAAACTGCTGCTCGTGAACGCCGCATCAAACAGCGAGAGGAGCTCAGAAATCTTCAGAAGCAGGGAAAGATACTAAAGGACAGTCAAAGCACAAAGTTTAGGAGTCTGACGCTTATACATGTTCAGGGACCCTTGTTGCTGCTTCTACTGGGTCTCAGTCTGGGTGGAATGATCTTCATTGTGGAGAACTGTTTTACTCTG
The DNA here is from genome assembly GCF_032717465.1 of Coenobita brevimanus. Taxonomy (NCBI): domain Eukaryota; kingdom Metazoa; phylum Arthropoda; class Malacostraca; order Decapoda; family Coenobitidae; genus Coenobita; species Coenobita brevimanus. The sequence continues at coordinate 31,410,807 of NC_136993.1, forward strand.
AGACCGACTCAACCTTAATCCGTGGACTGAGGCACATTTCTTATTAGTTACCACTGCAGAGCTGTGACTTACCTATTATGAGCTAGATACCCAGCCTTCTGCCACAAAGTTTCTGGAAGGAGCAGCATCAGCCAAACACTGTGTCATATTAGGCTAACAATCATTTCTTCTTTTCACAGTCCAGTGATAAGTAATATCATCCAGTATGAGCAGCAATGAAGTTATTAGTACATAGTTTCCACAAATTTCTGCTGGGTTTGCAAAACATATCTGTCTACAACACAGCACACTGAGATGCAGTGTTTTTTCCTTCATATAAAATAATTCGATTTGTTATAAATTAACTTGCAACACGGAATTCTGTATTACATGGAATGCAGGTCGTTCTAATATTTATGTATACGAAAACGTAATTTGTTTTACAAGGTCATCTCGTTTCTCAATTAAGCCGTTTGCATGCCATAATATTTTGTTACCCTACCAAGAGTATGTGGATACCATGTATACCGTCGAAGTGACGGCGTTAATTATGGGTGTGACGCGTCAACAGCAATGTTACATTATGTTTATTTTGTAAATGACTTTGTGTAAAGCATCTTTATTCGAATTCTGCTGTTCCAGAAATATAAGTACACAACACACGTATTTAATAATAATTCCCTTTTGAAGACCAAGAACAGGGTAGACAAATAATATTAGAAAGGATATGAGGGAGGATGATGCGAAATAAGTATGATATGATTTCCATTAGAGTTTTTGATGATCCTTTTAGCTGATACCGTGCATAGGATGCAGCATGCCAACAAACTGATAAAGATTATCCTTTTGCCTAATAACCTCCTGCCTGAAGCAGCACATCCCTATCTATCACTTAACTGGTTTTATGCTGTGTATCAATGGGAAAGATATTCTGAGCAACGATCTTTCGTAAAGACTAGTGTGTGAAATGCTTACCATAGCAGACATACCACACCTGCATTAACACTGTAAACAGAAGAGATTCATATTACCTGAGAAAAATCTTTGGCTGCCCAAATTTAATGCAAGAGTGGAAGATGAAAGATTAATTACTGGTAATACACAATAACGTGAAGAGAAGCATACCAGTAAAAAATTCTGTACATTATAGATATATTCGGGACGTTTCAAAGCTAGGTATCTTTCTCACAAACAGCTCAGTATAGGGTGAAGGTCGGATAGAAACAGGGCCCAAGGATAGACACGGAGCCGAAAGACAAGAACATGACTCTAGAACTGCAACAGGGACATTGTAGAGAAACAAAACCGCAAACTAAACTCAAGGTCATATGACAGAGCGAGGAAATAAAGAACAGAAATCGGGCTCTAGGCAAGAGAAATGGCCTTAAAGACACCCGTACAACAGAAACAGGAACATGGGACAGAAACCGGGCCATATGACAGAAGCAAGGCCACTGGGGAGAAACAAGACCATACGATAGGAGTGAAAGAGAACCATATGACTACACATCAGATCTGGACGTAGGGGTGGGGGGAAGAGAGCATGCAGAGGTGATCACGTTATCTCATCTAGGGACCTGACCTTCACGGCCACCATTACTGCACTTTGCCATAGGAAGAGACATGACATACCTGATATCGTTACTACATCTGACTTATTATTACTCTTTCTCTCTCTCTCTCTCTCTCTCTCTCTCTCTCTATATATATATATATATATATATATATATATATATATATATATATATATATATATAAAATCAACCGTTTGAGTGTCCACTATAAGACCGGCTTATCCCGACCTAAGTGCTGACGGCACACCCAATGTATCTCTGCCAAGTGGCTTAGGCTGTCTGGTAAAGATTTTATGTAGGGTGAGAAGTGCTTGTAAATGTGATTGTAATGTTTTTTGGATGTGTGTGTAGCCTGGGAACCAAGTGCAATCGGCCCGAGCAAGCCGCCTGGGTGCAAGCATACTTTATACTATGCGACATTAGTTCAACCACAGCACTCCTTATGTCCGCTAAAGCAGTACTTGGCCAGGTGAACACTCCTAAAGTTCATTAC
>NC_136993.1:31412952-31480452 GCF_032717465.1 Coenobita brevimanus
GAAGTGTGTCGAATGGGTGAAGACTACCACTATGATATATAATACAGATAATACAAGCATTAACCGACCTATTGGGCAGCTAAACCTTTTTCCCCAAGACGCACACTGACATCAAACTTGTCATGGACCTGCTCTGACGTACCACGCATGCCCATGCGAAATTTCAGTTCATTTCGCCCAACGTTATGACATGTAGTGGGTTCCCAATGTGTGGCAAATCGGGCACAAACGTGACCCTGACTCGTGCGCAACTGACTGCACGCAATTATAATTTATATATATATATATATATATATATATATATATATATATATATATATATATATATATATATATATATATATATATATATCTTGTTCGTTGTTTTAGTTTGTTGTTTTCCGGGGAGGGGCACTAATCCTGCGCCAGCCCACTTGTTGTCACGTCGGGAACACGTGTTGGTTTGTTATAAGGTTAACAGCGTTGTAAATGATTTCCTTGTTTACAGGAAATCATTTGTCTTGCCACTCAGTGCAGAGCTACCCTAAAAACAAAGTACCGCTAAGGTAAGTGGATGGATGATAGGTGCCCCCACCTGAAGTAGATGGGAAATTGTCGAATCCCGGGAAGAGTATGTATGAGGGTGCTAAGACTGCAGAGTGTGTGGACAGTGAACTGAGTGAATTTTTCTATTTGAAGGTTGGATTGAAACAGGGATGTGTCATGTCTCCATGGTTGTTCAATCTCTATATGGAGATACAAGGTACAGCAGTGGATGTTCAAGCGGCCCTAATGAGAGAGGGCAGTGTTTGGAAACTCCCTGTACTGTTGTTTGCAGATGATACAGTGTTCTTAAGTGAAGACGAAGGGAAGTTGCAAGGCTTGGTGGATGAGTTTGGGAGAGTGTGTAAGAAACGGAATCTAAAGGTGAATGTAGGGAAGCGTAAAGTTATGGTCTTCGAGAGAAGGGAAGTCAGTGAATGTACAGTGAGGTTGGATGAGAAGGAAATGGAAAATGTGAGTGCGTTTAAGTACTTGGGAAGTGTGATGAGTAAGGATGAAAGTTTGGAGGGTTAAGTGCTTGAAAAGGTACAACAAGGAAGAAAGGTAGCTTGTTACTTGAAAGCAATGATAAGAAACTGGAAGATGAGCATGGAAGTGAAAAAGTTACTGCATTACAGTATTGTGATACCACCTCTAACGTATGGAAGTGAAGCTTGGACCTTGCTGGAGGAACAGAACATTGGAAATTAGTTTTATGAGAGGAACATGTGGAATCACATGCAGTTACACACTGACAACTGAGGAAGTGCAGAAGCGTTGTGGTGTGGATGTGGATGTGATAGGAAGTTTAAGAGAAATACACTGAGGTGGTTTGGCCAAATGGAGAGGATGGAGAGTGAGAGACTGACGAAGAGTGTGTATGTGAGTGATGTGGAGGGGGGTAGAAGGAGGGGGAGGTCAAGGATGAGATGGAAGGATGGAGTGGAGAGGTATATGAGAGGGGGGGGGGTGAGCTGGGACCAGGGCAGTGAAATGGCGGGGGACAGGGGGACATGGGGACGATTTGTTTGTGGCCACCCCTTTAAGTAATTAAGGCGTCTGGCAATATATACTGTATATACATATAGATAGACAGATAGATGTAGGTATAGATAGACAGAAAGATAGATATTTAGCAGGGGGAACTAGAAGGCTGGCATTCCAAGGCCGTTTGAGATAGACACTAGAAATTTTCAAGAGTGATGTATCTTGGTTCCAGGCTTGTTTTGGCATATATAAAAAAAATCATGGCACCAGCGCTAGCGCTCTGTATGTTATTTTTTTTAAATTTTTGCACTCCTGCCCAGCAAAAACTACCAAATCGACTCCTTTGCAAATGTTCCAGTACGTAGTCCTCATCATATACTAGTGCATATGGGCATTGATACTGAGATCCAATGAATATTTTTTTAGATACTTAGGAAAAACAAAATGGCCGCACCATGCTTGAAAGTGCAAATCGGAGAGTATTTGGCTGATTTTGACCAAATTCAGAGGAAATGTAGTGGGTCATGAGTGAATATGATTTGTATAGTATAAATGTCCTTAATCTTGATCTGAAGGTCACAGGTCATAATTTTCAAAATTTTTTGAGTCGTAAGAAGTCCCTTAAAATTAGGCCTACAGTGATAACAACAGTATTGTCAGAATCCTTAGAGTGTCTGATTTGCAAGATTTCATAACACCTGTTATGACAAATTTATATTTTCTGACGTTTTTTGATAATTTTTGGATGCTAATTTTCTGCACTCAGTATTGAACATTAAAGATCAAAATGTATTACCAACTACTCGTAAAATGACCCTATTCTGTAGAGTGAAAATGTCAAATTTGACCTCCAAGGTAATTTTCAAGGTCATTTTGGCTTTTTGTCTAAGAGTTTTTGGTAAAAATTCCAGTGTATTTTATCTCACGATATTTTTTATATCGCAGATAAAGAACAGCACCATAGAATGTGTTGTCATATGCTCAGATAATTTATTCTAGTAGTATTTCAAAGATTACATAGTATCTGATTAACAAATGTGGCTTTTTTTTTTTTTTTTTTGCCATAATATTCTGGAATGTAGGATTATCGTCTGGAACGTTGAGTTCTTTAATATTGCTTCAGTACTTTCAGAATTCTAGTTATTATTGATTTTTATTAGGGATTTTTTAAAATCTTAATTATCCAGTATTTTTAGTTCCACTTTCCTTTAAACCCTAAAGCCTGGCTGACGACACTGGTGATCATATACGAAGTATTTTGGAATGCCCAGCTGACAGACGTACCCGTTTTTCTTTTCACGCCATTGTTTGAAGTGACCCTAAATTTCCTTTGTCACCACGGCATCATGCAATCATAGTCATGGAATAGGCAGTCAACCACGTGCCATGCAGGAGGCTTGAATGATAAGTTCTGGTTCCACTTCATCTGATTCGCACACTGCCGCCTCCCATTCATGCAAGGAAGGGACGATAATGTCAATGGGAGGGAAGTGGAGGTACCAGTGCTGTCCTGCCCAGGCCACCCTGTCCTGTGTGGGCAGCCCTACCTAGGCACGATATCGAACACTAATGCAAACGCAGCCTCACCACCACCCCAAAAGTTATCCTCTTTCTTCCCTTCATGCTCCACAACGCACCCATCTTGGCACCTAAGGAATCTTGTAGTGGACCGATGAAGTAGCGGTAGTGTGGTCTTTTATTGAAATGTTCTAGGCATTGTAGTTGCTTTATACTGTATGATGGTCTGAAAACAAGCAATTTCTGTAAAATCCCAAAGTTTAGTGAGCGGTACAGTATATTCAAAGCTGGACAATTGGGGTTAAGGCTTTCATCTCAGAAGACAGCGCTGCCTTGAGTTTTGCCAAACCATTGTCTATGTACACGTATCTACAAGTGTTGCTGTTCGTTTTCACTAATACGTTAAAGAAAATTCTTTTGTTACTTTGCACAAGAAGATATTGTCACCTTGGATAGATTAATTCTGCTTTCTGATATTCTTGCATTCATTGGGTCGGCAACCAGGTGTATGTTCTCGTAAGCATCTAAAATTGTCAATACACTGTGCATGACTCAAAAAATTTTCATTGTGTATTCTGTCTTTCTTTATGCTTTACCAGTGGCAGTTATGGAAGACTGCAGTTACTGTCTGAGTAATGCACTGGAATGAGACAGGAATTGTAAGAATGATGTAGTTATATGGACGCTGTGTGCCCAGTGCAGGATTAGGCTACACGTAGAGTTTAAAGAAATAAGCAACAATAAGTGTAGGTGTTCTGCTTATCTAATTTAAAACAAATTCCCGATCTCAGAATTAAGAACAGCGTTTGAATTCTCTTTATTTCTGGAAACTCATTTACCATTCTGAGGGAGAGAGAGAGAGAGAGAGAGACAGACAGACAGACAGACAGACAGACAGAGACAGACAGACAGATAGACAGAATTCTCTATAATGAACACTAACTTTTGTTTCCTGGAATGTAAGGGGATATGAATGTGGAAGATTTTAAACAGTTAAAAAAGGAGAAATTGGCAGCTGAGACTAAAAAAATGCTAGATTTTTTTTTTTCTGTACAAACAGGAAATACTCGTAAGATATGTCACTTTGTTTAGTCGTCACCTTTAAATGAAAGACGGCAATAAACCTGTTGTTAGTATATTATGTATAATCGATCATTTTTCTTTGTTGAATTGTAATCTGTTTATATAGGATTATTCAGTGCAACCACAACAAGAAAGACATATTATAGTAAGTAATTACTATCCATAAGTATGACAGAATTATGTTTCAGTAACATTTTTTTTTCTTTTTACAATTACACTGGAAAGCTCTGCTTGCCTATGCCTTACTTGTCGACGACCTTCACAAGCTCCTCAATTGTCTCTGGTCTGGGTGGCTGCCTGGGGACAGTGAGAGAGGCAATAAGGCTGCTGCGATATGCTGTTCCCACCAATATACCAAAGAGCAGCCAGGTGCCGACAAGTGTGTGGTTTGAGTGGCTGGTTGAGAGGCGGCCATAGAGTCCCTGGCCCAGCAGGCTGCCCACCACCTCCAGCACCACCGACCCAGTGCTCAGCCGACCGTGACGTGACCTCCACATCTTGCTGCCTGTAATCTGTATATCAATAGATCTCTCAATATGTGCATTATTCATGTGGTATATAAGTTTCTATACAGGGCTATGATTTTAAGATTACAAGTACGGCTACCTTTAAATAAATGTTTAAGTAGTATGCCATAATGAATGCCACATCCATATATGTAAAAAAGAAAGCCTTTCTCTCAGTCAGTCTGTCTGTCTGTCATGTATAGATATCAAGGGATATGCATATAGAATTCATTAAACAGCTCTAACAGTTGTAACCTTTTACGACAAATTTACTCGTAAATATTTACAGTGCTTCAAGGCACCCCTTGTAGCCATGATTAGAACTAATTAGAAGTAATCAAGTGAACATGATGAACCCACGTTAAACAGTAAATGTAGATTATTTTTTTGCCTCTACAACCATGTCATTAATAGCTACAATGAGTTAGATGGGTGATTGGTGGGATGGGTACGGTTAGTTGGGGGTACGGTTAGTTGGTGGGTTGTGGGAAACTGGTTCATGAAAGGAATAGGTTCATGGGAAATATATCACTGAGGAATTGAGCACAATGAGGAACATAAGTTCACTGGGAGAAATGGGAAGCCGGGAGTCTTCCCCCACAGAGGAAGTGGCCATTCGAGGTCCAAGGCAATGACGGTATGCATGATGATAGGATTATATCTGGGCATTGCTGGTACCCCTGCTAGTAATTAAACATGAAGGAGTATTCAAGAGCCCAACACATGCATCCATTGTTTGTCCGATGGGCCGTACATTATACTTTGACCTGTGACCTCGGCCTATGTCCTCTGGTCCAAATCAGATCAAAGTTGATATGTTGAACTTGCCCTGTGACCATTGACATTTGACCTGGTTAAAACTGAATAAAAACTGAACAACTTACTACGTTGTTATAAGAGTGCGTTCGTGCACACACACACACACACACACACACACACACACACACACACACACACACACACACACACACACACACACACACACACACACAGACCTGTTGCTTTTTGCATTTCGTCCAGTGGTTACATCGATTTTCTAATGATTTTCCCTCCTTGGCTATCGTGGTCATCAAGCAAGACTATGTTGGGATTCTGCCCATATGGGGGTGTCCAGAAATGATCGGGCTGATCTGCTGGTTTAGGCAACATTGGCTCGCCCTCCTTCTACTGTGAAATCCCATCCTCTTCAACATCGACTGACTGCATTTGACTCTTACCCTTTTATCGTTGGACGGATTCAGCATTGTTGTCAAGACTGCTGGGATGTTATGAGGGCTAAGAAGATGAATGTCTTGTCAGTGGGAGACGACATTATGGCAGCTGCAAATTGGCCACACCTGCTTCTCTCATGGATATTTAATGGAGGGTGATCCCCCTCCTTTCTGTGATAATGTTTGCTCCCCGTGACTGTTTGGCACTTACTGGTGGAGTGCCCCAGTCTTGGGGATTTACTTCATCAGTACCTTTCTGAGCACCAGGCGGGTGATGGCTCGAACCGTCTTTCGTAGGTGCTTAGGGAGGTGGCCTGTTGTATGGAAGGCGCAACCTTCAACCTTGTAAAGGCAGCTGGACTGCCTCATAAGATTTAGTGTTCAATGTTTTTATTTCCTGTTTTCAGTTTTTTGTGTTAGTTTTCGGTGTTTTAAATTATTTTAGTATGTTTTGTCTTTTTAGTGTTTTTATTTTTACTTATGTTTTATATTTGTGTCAGCAATTACTCTTTGTTGTTGCCTTTTGCCATGTTGTCCAGTGAAATAGACCCTGGGTGTTATGCCACCAGTTTTTGTTTCGGTTAATCAGTCTGTCAATCTTGCCTTTTGCTGGATGCTGTTAGTTTTGAAAGTCTTCAAGAATTTCAAATTATACATTCTTGCAGCTGTGTAGTGGTAAGGTTTGAATACCCACGTCAACGAACTTGCATGAAGTTATGTATTGAACCCTGTTTGTCTGTTTCTTTGTCCACAAGATATCTCAAAATGTTATTTGATGGGTTGCAGTGAAATTTTATGGATAAGTGGGTCATGGACCAATAAATTGTGCTGGTGATCTGAGTTCGAGTCCTGGTTCATGTTTGTTTGTTTGTTTGTTTTTCACAATATATCTCACAAAGTTATCAATGGATTTCAATGATGTTTTGTAGATTTGTAAGTTACAAGCCAAGGAAGAGTGGAATAAATTTTGGTGGTGATGTGAGATGTCTGGTGTAGGTGATGGCAGAGGTATGTGTTCTTGGAGTGAGTTTAAATTGTTTTACTTGTTTAAATAATTCCATCTCTACATTTTTATCTTCTTTTCTATTCGGAGTTGATTGTGAGTCGTGATTATTTAATGTTAAATATTCTTACATTGTGTGATGATGATAATTATGATGATGGTGGTGGAGCTGGGGACAAGAAGAAATACCGGTAATAATGATTATAATGATGATGATGATGATGATGATGATGATAATAATAATAATAATAATAATAATAATAATAATAATAATAATGATAATAATAACAAAATATATTAATGAAATTTTCATGGTGCAAATGGTGTCTACACTGATTGACAAACCAAATGGATTCCTGTGCACCAGGAAACCATTTACTACGCTGGGTGGTAACCATATAACCAAATTTTGGAGCCTGGTGGTTTAGTGGGTATTTACGGCACTCCAATTGGATTGAGCCTGTGAAGATTTATATCCAAGGAGTCGCTGGGGTTTATTGCTCACGTAATGCCAGTCAGGGATGAGTGAGGCTGGTCACTCTCGTCTTTAATGTCAGGACCAACTTGCCTAGCCCCGGGCTCCTACGCTCCTCATGGGGCAACGTAGGACTGGATGATGGATGGATGAATGGATGGTAAATGGTGTCGGGGAGTAGAGTGACCATTACCCTTAACATATAGGCCTTACACCATTGCCCCGAGAATAGTTTATGGGACTGATGTTAGTCACCAAATACTGGAACGTCTCAGTTATGGAAACATCTGACGAGGGTACTGTATCTCTGAGTTATTGAAAAATATATGGCTGACCCATCTGAAATGTTATAGCCATTTTTTTTTCATGTATACATTTCCCACACACACTGCCTCAACAACGGCCTCTGACATATGATACTGTCAGTTGGTTTTCTAGTGCTGTGCTTATGGACATTATTTATTTTACTAAGTATGGTAGGGCAAACTGAACACGCTGCTTATGATCAGAAAGGCGTGTAATGAGGTAGTTCTTGTATATATATATATATATATATATATATATATATATATATATATATAGAGAGAGAGAGAGAGAGAGAGAGAGAGAGAGAGAGAGAGAGAGAGAGAGAGATGGAAGTATGTGGAAGCAATCCGATACTATTTCTCGCAGATGAAGGCAACCTCAGTGTGAAAAATGTATGATGCTGTCTAAGTCACCATTGACCGTGAATATTTAGAGATGCTTGGGGTGTAGGTGTAACTGATCTTGTGCTTAACAAAAACTAAAGAAAAAATGTCCAAAGGAAGAAACCAGCCTTGTGTGTACCTTAACAAGCAGAAAACAGACGACCTTAGTAAAGCCCAGGCCAACTACCTCCATAAGGCCACTTAGAGGATAATAGTATACATGCCTATTTCCTGTACACCTAAAGAGTAGCTAAAATGCAGTATGTACCATATAGTCGTTCTTCTTTACCTTCACAAGTATGATGCAGACAACAAATGTAGAGGCCACAGCAGCTATCCATACATGACCACTGAGGGGGTAGTAGAAGCTCAGCCAGTTGGGGGTTATGTCTGGAGTGGCCATAGCAAAATGTAAGCCACCGTGTTCGAAGAAAATTGTATAGTCCCATCTGGAATAAATAACAGAATGACCTGAAATTTCACAAAGCATCGGGATATTAGTCCTTGCTATTAGTTTCTAATACAACCTAATTAAGCTACATATTCAAGTAAGTCAAACATTTTGATGGCGTCCTTCCGTACTGGTACTCAATATACCGTTAAAAAGTGAGATTTGCCAGCTAGGTGCTCGAGAAGCTTCTCGGCGTTCCGTGTACGGTAGTTCCGGTATCGGTACGAGTTAAAGTTGCCAGTTTGCCTGCTATTTGTGAGCGTAGTTATTTTGTAAGTTATGCATTAATTTTTCTGCTTTTTTTCTTTATAATGTTTTATTTAAGTGATTGCTTGTTAAATTATGTAATTTAAGTTTGTATGGTAAATGATTTAGTGTTATGTAATGTAGGCAAACATTGTCATGTTTTGGTTGTCTCTGAATTGGCAACTGTTGCCTATTGAGAGTATACTCGCAGTTTCTCGAAAATTTTAAGCTCATATAAAGGTGGGGTAGAGACTACTTCGAGTTCAGTCAGGTTTCAGATCAGTTTGAGTGAAGTCCAGTCGTTTTCCAGTTCAGTTTGAGTGTAGCGCAGTGCTTAGTGATTTTTGTGAAGTGTTGCTGGCAAGCATTAAGTGTAATTACTATCAGTGAAGATTATTTTCGGTACTTGTGTAATAAGTGAAAAGTTGACAAGCATTAAGTGTAATAACAGTGAAATGCTGTCAAACATTAAGTGTACTGTAATTGTAATTAATAAAGTGTGTATAGCGCCAGTGCTTGTGGGAATAGTAAAGTTGGAAAGCATTAAGTGAAATTATTTGGAAAATAAAAACAGTGAACATTAAGAAGGCAGTGTTTATTTTCGCCTCAGCTGATCTTGTGTACTGTACACCTAAAGGCTGACCATGGGAAGAACTCACTGGGCAACGTCCTTCCTGTACTGGACTACTACTGTTGGAGCCTGTGGCAGTGTGGGACGGGGATGTAACTCTGGTGTCAGGAGTGTGGATTATTATTCAGGGCTGCAGTGAGGCTAACCTTCAACATGGAAGCAGGAGGTGTGCAGACAAGGTCTCGAGCTGGGCAAGAGGAGGAAATGTTCCTGGCAACAATTGTGACGCTATTATAGGCACAGAAGATAGAATTCAAAGAACAGTTACAAGCACAAAGTGCCCAACTACAGGCACAGAATGAAGAACTGAAAGAACAGCTGCAAGCACAGAGTGAACGCCTAGAGGCACAACGTGAAGAACAAAAGGAACGTTATGAGCAACTTCAGGAGGCATTACAGGAGCAATGGAGGGAATTACAACTGAGGATGCAAGGACAGCTAGATGCTTTCATGGGGGAAAAGAAGGAAGGCTTTCGATCGAGTCTGGCATAAATCTTTAATTTCCAAACTACCCTCTTACGGTTTCTATCCTTCTATCTGTGCCTTCATCGCTAGCTTCCTTTCTGGTCGTTCTATAGCCGCTGTTGTAGACGGCCATCGTTCTTCTCCTAGATCTATCAACAGTGGTGTTCCTCAGGGCTCTGTCCTATCACCAACTCTCTTCCTTTTATTCATCAATGACCTTCTAAGCTGTACATCTAACCCTATCCACTCATACGCTGATGACTCCACCCTTCACCTTTCCATTCGGTTCCTGCAACGCCCATCTCAGCAGTTACTTCAACAAACAAGGGATGAGGCTATGGCACACCTAATATCTGACTTAGTTCGTATCTCTGACTGGGGTATAAATAATCTTGTTGTTTTTAATGCATCTAAGACTCAGTTCTTATACCTATCAACCCATCTAAATCTTCCACATGTATACCTACTAATGTTTAATAATATTCAGCTTAATCCTGCATCATCCTTGAACATGTTTGGGGTTTCATTTACTCGGGACTTATCTTGGAAAGATCATATTACATCTCTTGTAAAATCTGCTTCCAAGAGATTGGGTTTGCTAAGCCAACTCCGTTCTTTCTTTACCCTGGCACAGTTGTTGACTCTATACAGGGGTTTTATCCGCCCCTGTGTGGAGTACAACTCTCATGTGTGGGGAGGCTCCCCACATACAGCTCATCTCAATAGGGTGGAGTCAAAGGCTTTTCGTCTCATTAACTCTCCTCCTCTTACTGACTCCCTTCAACCTCTGTCTCTTCACCGCACTGTTGCATCTTTATCCCTTTTCTATCGCTACTTTAATGGTCACTGCTCCTCTGAACTGTCTGCATGCATTCCTCCACCTCTACGACGGGCGCGTAGCACCTGTCTAGCAGCAAACTCTCATCCCTTTTCTGTCCAACTCTCTAATGCAAGAGTTAACCGTTACTCCCAGTCCTTCATTTATGCAACAGGTCAACTCTGGAACTGTCTCCCTCTGTCTGTATTTCCTGCTGCCTATGATCTCCAGTCTTTCAAACGCAGTGTGTCCAGGCATCTCGAAATGAACGGATCTTGAATTTGAGTCTCTCTTGTATTTTGTTTTTCTCCTGGAGGGAACTGTTATTGCGGGCTCATGGCCTTTGGTTCCTTCTTCCTTGCATAAAAAAAAAAAAAATTGAAGGAGGAGATATATGCTGAGCTACAGCAGCAGAAGTATGAGGTAAGCAATAATATGACTGAGTGCAAACACCATGTAGACGACCAGTTGAAGTCAATTAGTTAGGAAATAGTGACGGAGTGCAAACAGCATGTGGACAACCAGCTGAAGATTAGTGTGGGAATAGCGATGAAGTGCAGACAGCATGTAGACAACCAGCTATAACATGTAGTTGACCATGTCAAGATAATTAGTGAGAAAATTGAGGCTGTAGCGAAATATTGCACTGCTGAGTCTCAGGTTAGTGAAAAGGGAGCTAAGGAGTTTCCTGGGCTTGTGCACCTACTATCGGAGTTTTGTCAAAATTTTTGCAACAATAGTTGCACCTCTTCACAAGCTGTTGGGGAAAAGGCAGAAGTTCTCATGGATGGCAGAGACTCAGAAAGCCTTCAACAAACTCAGGCATGCATTGGCAAGCTCTCCAGTGTTGCTGTACCCAGACCAGAATCAGCCATTTATCTTGGACTGTGACGCTAGTGACCATGGTACTGGTGGAGTCCTGTCACAGAAGAATGATGACAAGGAATATATGGTTGAGTATTACAGCAAGAAACTAAGCCGACCAGAGCGGAAGTACTGTGTGACCTGTAAGGAGCTCTTGGCAGTGATGAAGAGCCTTGACTTCTTCCATCCCTACCTGTATGAGTCAAACTTCATCATCAGGACAGACCATGTGGCACTCAAGTGGCTGAAAATGCTAAAGAATCAGAAGGACAACTGACACGCTAGCTTGGGAAGCTAGACCAGCACAGTTATGAGGTTCAAGACCATCCTGGACAGGTACATGGCAATGCTGACAGCTTGAGTCGTCGGCCTTGTGACCTGGAGTGCCAGCAGTGTAGTAAAAAGGAAGATCATGGTAACGAATGCACCCATACTGCAGTGACAGGGCCAGCATCAGATGAAGACCTGACAAGGTTGCAGATTTACAACCAGTGCTAGAGTGGCTGCAGCAGAGTACAGTGCGACCATCTTGGGAAGAAGTTTCCAGGTTAAACCCTGCGACCAAGAGCTGCTGGAGTCAGTGGGACCATCTTCATTTGAACAACAGACTATTGAAGCATCAGTGGGAGACACCCAATGGGCGCAGCAAGTATTGGCTACTGGTGGTTCCGAAGAAGATGAGGTCCGAGATCTTGGATGAGTCCCATAACCAGATCACTAGTGGGCACCTGGGAGTGAAGAAAACTCTAAGCCGGCTGCGACAGAGGTTCTACTGGATTGGCATGCATCAGGATGCTGAAGGGTGGTGTCGGGCCTGTGGTGTGATATGTGCCAAGAAGGGACCCAAGAAACGTGGTTGTGCCCCTCTCCAGGTGTACCAAATGGGTGCACTGATAGCAAGAGTCGTGGTGGATATTGCTGAACATTTGCCACTCACTGAGAGAGGAAACCAGTATATATGTGTTGCCATGGACTACTTCACAAAGTGGCCAGAAGCCTACGCTATCCTTGATCAAGAGGCTGCAACTGTTGCTCAGGTGTTGGTTGATCAGTTTTTCTGTCGTTTCAGGATGCCACAAGAGCTACATTCAGACCAGGGTAGAAACTTCGAGTCTGCTGTGTTGCGTGAGTACTGCAAGTTACCTGGGGATCAATAAGACCAGCACGACCCCCTTAAGGCCACAGTCAGATGGGATGGTGGAGAAATTCAACTGGACCCTGGAGCAAAAACTGGCCAAGTACTTCCATTGCTGATGGCATATTGGTCTGCATCCCATGAGTCTGGCTGGACGAATCATTCTTGCGTGATAATCAAAGATGGTAAATAAAACCCACACTTGTCTACAAGTGTGGGTTTTTATTTACCATCCCATGAGTCTACTGGCTACACTACTTAAAAACTGATCTTGGGCCACGAGTACACTTACCTGTTAACTTGTTAATGAGAAGACCACCTGGTGAAGAGCTGCCTACAGAGACTTCCGGCTATGTGAAGCACCTTCAGGAAAGACTGGCTGAGGTACATCCAACAAGTGCGAGGAGCCCCTCAAGTTTTCAGGGGAGGTGATGAAGTACCAGAGTATGATGCCATGGGGAAGTGAGGTGAGCTTCCAGGATGGTGATCAAGTTTGGTTATACAATCTTCAGTGAAAGAAGGACAGTCACTGAAGCTGCAGGGGGCATTGGGACGGGTCTTACACACTATGCTGGACCGCCTATCAAACAGAAACATATCGGATTCAGGGAGGCAGGAGAGTCTCGCTCAAAGGTGGTACACATGAATTGTCTCTGGCCGTACCATGGGCCAGGACAGTACAGCTGGGACATCTCCGGTGTGCTCATCGCGCAGCCAAGGATGTTGAGGAGGACCAAGGAGCTGAAATGCAAGAGGGATGGTGACACTTCCGAAAGAGGAGAAGTGAATCAAGAAGAGGACCAAGACCTTCCTGGAGAAGTAGACTGTGTGGAGGAGCAAAGACATCGTCAGAAGCAGCATAGAAGATGACTGATAAGTTGAAGGATTATTTTGCAAATAGGTGTTCCATTAAGATTAAGGTTTGTGTTCGTATATACTGTGTAGTTTTGTCGGGACGACAAACAACGAGGGACGGGGTAGTGTTAAGAAGTGAGATTTGCCAGCTAGGTGCCCGAGAAGCTTCTCGGCGTTTCGCGTATGGTAGTTCCAGTATCGGTACGAGTCAGAGTTGCCAGTTTGCCTGCTATTTGTGAGCGTAGTTATTTCGTATGTTATGAATTAATTTTTCTGCCCTTTTTCTTTATAATGTTTTATTTAAGTGATTGCTTGTTAAATAATGTAATTTAAGTTAGTATGGTAAATGATTTAGAGTGTTATGTAATGCAGGAAAACTTTGGCATGTTTTGGTTGTCTCTGAATTGGCAACTCTTGCCCGTTGAGAGTATACTCGAAGTTTCTCGAATAATTTAAGCTTATATAAAGGTGGGGTAGAGACTATTTCGAATTCAGTCGGGTTTCAGGTCAGTTTGAGTGAAGTGCAGTCGTTTTCCAGTTCAGGTTGAGTGTAGCACAGTGCTGTTAGTGATTTCTGTGAAGTGTTGCTGGCAAGCATTTAGTGCAATTACTGTCAGTGAAGATTGTTATCGGTACTTGTTTAATAAGTGAAGTGTTGACAAGCATTAAGTGTAATAACAGTGGAGTGTTGTCAAACATTAAGTGTAACTGCAATTAGTAAAGTGTGTATTGCTCCAGTGCTTGTGAGAATAGTGAAATTGGAAAGCACTGAGTGGAATTATTTGGAAAATAAAGACAGTGAACATTACGGGGACAGTGTTTATTTTCGCCTCAGCTGATCTTGTGTACTGTACACCTGAAGGCTGAGCATAGGAAGAACTCACTGGGCAACGTCCTTCCTATACTGGACTACTACTGTTGGAGCCTGTGGCAGTGTGGGATAGGGACGCAACAATACCCTGATGACTTTATTCAGCATAATAAAAACAGTTGTAATTATCATAAAGTCTTTGCTTCTCAAAAGTACCATTTTGTTTTGAAGAAATCACTATAAATCGAAACACGTTTGCACGTTTACAATTATAAAAACATGACATTATTCTTATCTAATAAGGATTTATATGAAGAAGTGGTGATAAAGCCAACGAGAGACTTCTGAACTTGCAAAGGATTAGAAGTAATGTGCAACGTGGCTGGGCTTTGTTAACTTCTCTGCCTTGGGGAATGTATGCCGGGTGAAGGAAGGGGAGTGCTACTGAGAATATAATATACGTTTTTGTCACAACCCCTCCTTGAAACAGGATGGTCCTAGTCTGGCTGGAGGGACTGCCTCATTCTTCCTACTTTCGATGTATGGCCACCCATTCTAAATATCCGAAGTTACACTCGAGTGCTCTAAGAGACAACATGTGTGGCATCTGGTCTTGCTACCTTGTTAATTCTGTTTTCAGTAAAATGTGAACAGTGTTATGATGAAGACATGAGAAAAGAGTGAAGTATTATTTACTGATATTTATGATAATAATACCAGTATTTTTATACTGTTCAGGGTAGGATATTATTTTAAAAAATGGATTTATGTTGACACGAAGCTAATGTAATGAAGAATACTTCATCACATGCTGCACTTACCACCTGAAGTTTTTAACGTTGTTGTTTGTGGTGTTAAGATGATTATTACACTATTATTATAAATTCATAACGGATATTTCTCTATTTTTATTCATGATTTGACTGCTGGCCTTTTAGCTCAAACATATTCTAACACACAAAGAGGCTTACGGTTTTTAGTGACTCTCACAGCATCATTCTGGCCATTGACTACTTCAGTTCAGTTCAACCCCTGGACCTACCGTTCTCGAGTGGCTTTTCCAGTTTCACCGATGAGGTAAAATAGTCCATATTCATTCGGTTCCGGCACGTGTTGTTGTAGAGGGCAATTATAGGGCAGATGCAGCTGCTAAAGCAGCATCTTCTAGGGGACCCCCTGCCAACCACCCACTTCCTTACACTATCCTTGAAGTCTATGCCTCGTACTTGTTGGCAAAGACAGCAGGATATTGTTGTCAATAATTAAGGAGATTTCTCTGAACGTGGTTGTGCCAAGTTTTCTCCTCTCCATTACTCCGCTATTAAAGGTAGCTGTTGTCCAATTTTATACTGGGCACTCACGGTTTACTCATGATTTCCTAATCTGTGGTGAGACCACTGAACTTTATTGTATGGAGGGGCTATATCTGCAGCGAGTGTGTGGCTTTGGCCGCCACATTGAAACACCCACACTCACCACTCCACACTGTTCACAACTTGATATTTCTGGTTCGCTGTTGCTTAAATAGCCTGAACAGTGGGCCTTGGCACTATATTTTAGCTGCGCAGTGGATCAGGGCACTATATTTTCCGAATTCATAAGCTGATTTCAAAGGTGCTGGCATTGGGTGTAGTGCATAAACATCATCAGTGCCGGTCTGAGCCCCTGGCGCCAGGCACACAAACTACGCTGTGCTACCCATGAGAAAGCCTCTCCATGATAGAGCTCAGTGGGTGGGAATTGGCCTTAATGTAATGCTTGTCTGGTTCCTCTTTCTGTTTCACTTGGTGATCGAATGCCCCAGTCTAGGGAACTCTGCGTCAAGGGCTCCGATATAGGCACAGGTGAGCAAATGGTGCTTGCTATCTGTCTTCCATGCTTAGGGGAATAACTCAATCCACTTATCAATATGTGCACATCTTGCTTCAATTGCAAATCACATGTATCATAATGAGGAGTACTAAAAGTGCCCTAAGTACCAGGCATATAGGCTACCAGAACAAGGTAGGGACATGCATTTTCTTAATCACTGACATATTATATATCACTTCATAAAGCAAATGATGGCTATTGAAAGACTCGGTAGGGAGGGAGTGAAGTAGAACCAGCACTATATGGCTTAGGATCGTAAACTCGGTGCACCATGCTTGAATGTATTTAGGGTCTAGGACATTCCAATCTATCACTATTCGTATTTTCAAATGAATACTGATGAGTTGCAATTGGCTCTTCGCAAGATTATTTCATGATTATATCTCGATATTTTACGACATACCCCTTGGTTCCCTTGCATTTGCTTGGAGGGTTTAAACACTCATGGAGAAGTTGTATGTTCATGTCTTCTTTTGTCCTTTAAGTCTTCTTTTGGTTGTTCCATTGATTGTCCTTTCCATCATTGTATGTGAATACGTCACAGGGTTAAAGTATCCCCCTCCACTTTGTGTACTTGGAACATGCTGCTTCCTGTTGTGATTCATATTGTTTTCATGCTCAAGGTTCGTACGTCTGGTGATGTATAGGGATTGGATGTAATCTGCATTTCCTTATGTTTCGTTGGTAGGCTTCTTCATGTTTGTTCTGCTTTTGTATCGAAAGTATTGACAGTCTTACCAGTCCTCCAGCATGTTTCCATTCCCCCACTTAGTACGATTTGTTTTTCAATCCTGTAATTTTCTTTCAGTTCTGAAGAATTATGGTTGGTATGACACTTTGGTTAACTACTTTTCAGAATGCATAATTTCTCCTAATTGAACAATGTGGCCACCTAGTGGAATTGTGTTTGTGTTCTTCCCCACTGGCGTGTCAAAAAATTAAGTGGGCTGATTGCCGGATAAAGTTCCAGCCGTTTTTCTAGTTGTACGTCAGGACCCATCGCCAGTTAAAGATCTTCAACAGTGATGACCATCGACAGGGCACTGTGGAAGGTTATAAGCTTTCCAGTATCCATAGGTACTGTACTAGGAGATTTCGAGTTATGTGTTGCTGTCTAGACAGTAGGTGAGATAGATAGTCTATCTCCACATTGGCAACGTTTAAATCATATTTGGCTTTTTCATTTCGGGGAACCCTGTTCCATGATACTGTTGACTGCTAGGTCCACTTAACTGTGACACACGTAGTGGCCGAGTCTCTTGGACTTGGGGGTCTTGAGAGTTGATTGTTTTTCAGGGTTTTGGTTACGAAGTGGGTCTTACTGCAAATCGTCTGTACCGGGATGGAGTGGGGGGGGGGGAGTGTTGTAGGGTGGTTGGGAGTACTTCAGCGTTCATGGAGGGACAGGTTTCCTTCACAACCTTCAATAGGCTTTATTGTTTTTGTGTCAGTCTATTTTCTTATAATTTATGGATTTCTTTGTCAGCCGTAGTCTTGTACTTATGTATTTACTTATATATCTACTTTATTATACGTATGCACGCGGCGTTCTTCTGGTTATGGAGTGCCTGTGTCTGTTTGTCTGTCTTTATGGAAAAAAAAAAGATTCAAAAGTTTTGATCCAGTTTAACTGAACGTCGAGGAAAGACTGGAGACAAGCCAAGGGACGAAACAGGTTGTTGTGAAGATCAGTAAATTAAAAGTCAGGGTCACAAGGCTGAGTCAAAGTCTGACTGAACAAGGTCAGCTAAAACAATTTTTATCAGATTTAGAGCATGCTTCGAGGAATGGTTTTTGGTAAGGCAGGAACGAAGGGAGTAAACATACATAACAATCGTCAGATGTTAAGGTCACAGGGTAAATTGCATCTTAATGAACGGGCGTCTTTTTGGTCTTTGAGGTCAGTTTTGACCATCTTGTGACAAGAAGCACAAGGGTCAGGCAGTAAGAGGCATGGTTATTCTACCTGTTCCAATGATATGCAGTACTGTACTAATAAGGTATGTTATTAGGATAAGTCTTCAGGGCATTCGATTCTTACAGAAACAGCATCGATTAACAATTCTGAATTTCTTCCACTGGAGTATTTATGTGGGTACTTAAAAATTCAAACTTGATTTTAAGAGGAGTGCGTTGAAGGACTACCTCACAAGGCAGTCAGATGTTTAGCCCAGACAGCAGCTGGTGGGCGCGGATGTTGGATTCTCTGAGTGCTCTTGGCATGTTTATGTTAAAACATTATATCTACACTAATGTCTTCAGCAGCTTATGGCTTTCAGTGTTGGTTCGCCCAGGAGTGTTTTTGATATACTTTCAATTGTAATTGAGAGAGAGAGAGAGAGAGAGAGAGAGAGAGAGAGAGAGAGAGAGAGAGAGAGAGAGAGAGGGAGAGAGAGACCTTTAAGGCTATTGTAAACAACTAACCTTTCAAGTCTGTCTGGGAGAAACGTGTAAGTCACAGGCGTCAAAAAAGTCTGACGACGCACCAACAATTCTTCCATCTGCAAAGCATGCAAGATATGTCAAAGTGTAGGTATATAATGCTATACAATACATTTATAAGCTGTTTATACAGCTTCGTTCATGATGCAACGTGACTCCATTATAAAATGAGTGAAATGTAGCAAATTTTATCGTGAGCATTATCACATAAAATGTGGTTAATGTTGTCATTGCTATATTAAATGAAAGGTTAGTACCAAATGTTTTCATTTTTCTATCTATCTATCTATTGCCAGACGCCTCAATCCCGTTTGGGGTGGCCACAAACAAATCGCCTCCAAGTCGCCCTGTCCCCCGCCATTTCACTGCCCTGCTCCCAACTCACACTCCCCTCTCTCGTATACCTCTCCACCCCATCCCTCCATCTCATCCTCGGCCTCCCCCTCCCTCTTTCCCCCTCCACCTCACTCACATACACTCTCTTCGTCAGCCTTTCACCCTCCATCCTCTCCACATGGCCAAACCACCTCAGTGTGTTCCTCATAACGCTTCCTATCACATCCACATCAACACCACAACGCTCCTTTATATCCTCATTCGTCAACCCGTCTCTCCATGTGACTCCACAGGCTCCTCTTAAATAACTCATTTCCACTGCTCTCACTCTTGACTTGTGTCCTTCCAACAACGTCCAGGCTTCATTTCCGTACGTTAGAGTTGGTATCACAATACTGTCATGTAGTAACTTTTTCACTTCCATGCTCACTTCCCTGTTTCTTATCACTGCTTTCAAAGAACCAGCAACCTTTCTTCCCTGCTGTACCCTTTCAAGCACTTCACCCTCCAAACTTCCATCCTTACTCATCACACTACCCAAGTACTTAAACGTACTCACATTTTCCAATTCCTCACCATCCAACCTCACTGTACATTCACTGACTTCGCCTCTCTCAAAGACCATCACTTTACTCTTCCCTACATTCACCTTTAGATTCCGTTTCTTACACACTCTCTCAAACTCATCCACCAAGCCTTGCAGCTCCCCTTCGTCTTCACTCAACAACACAATATCATCTGCAAACAACAGTACAGGGAGTTTCCACTCACTATCCTCTCTCACCAGGGCCACTCCAACATCCACTAGCCTACCTTGTACCTCTTTTATTACCCCATCCATGTACAGATTGTACAACCATGGAGACATGACACATCCCTGTTTCAACCCAACCTTCAAAGAGAAAAATTCACTTAGTTCACCATCCACACGCACTGCAGCCTTCGCACCATCCTATATACTCTTCACAGCATTCAACAACTTCCCATCTACTCCATATATTCTTAACACTTTCCACAATCCTTGTCTATCCACCCTGTCATATGCTTTCTCCAAATCCATGAAAGCCGCATACAACTTCTTTCCCTTCTCTAGAAACTTTTCCACTAAAGGTCTAAGAATGAATATCTGATCTACACAACCTCTTCCCTTCCTAAAGCCTCCCTGTTCTTCTCCAACTAATTTCTCTGTTCTTTCTCTAACTCTGTCAATAAGTATCCTACCATACACTTTTCCTATTATACTGAGAAGATAAATGCCCCTATGATTACCACACACTTCTTTTTCCCCTTTTCCTTTGTACAAGGGAATAATTATACCTGACTTCCAATCCTCCGGGACTCTACCTTCCTCCCAGGCCAATCTGCACATCTTCCACATCCATTCTACTACTATCTCTCCCCCATGCTTCGGCATTTCACCACACACTCCATCAATTCCTGGGGCTTTCCCTGATTTAACTTTCTTCATTGCTTCCACAACTTCTATCCTACTGATTTCTTCCTGTCTTCTCACCTCCCTCCTTCTCCCAGCCATTCCCCAGCCACTTATACTCGCATTACTTCCATCCTCTACGTTCAACAATTCCTTAAAGTGTTCTCTCCATCTGATCACTTTTTCTCCCTTCTCCACTAGTAATCTACCATTTTTATCTTTCAGTCCCCTGCTAACTTCACTTCCACCCTGTCTTACTCTTTTCACCTCTCTCCAGAACATTTTCTTACAGTCCTTCCACTTTACACTCAAATTCCTTCCAAATTCCTCATCCACTCTCTTCTTACTCTCTCTTACTAATCTTTTCACCTCTCTCTTTCTTTCTACATATAACTCTCTCTTCCGCCTCTCAACCTCTTCCACGCCCCTATTTCTCATCCATTCATTGTATGCTTTCTTCTTTTGTGCCACAGCCTGTTTCACCTCTTCAGTCCACCACGCTGTTCCTTGCATCCCCCTCCGTCTTCTCTTCCTTCCACACACCACATCACATGCTGCACATATTTCTTCCGTAAATATTCTACACACACCTTCCACGTCTCCCATCTGCTCCAATTCATATTTGCCCAATCATTCCTCCACTTCTCTCTTATACTCTGCCTTTTTCTCATCCTCTTGTAACCTTTCCACTCTCCTTGCAACTACTTCTTCCTCTCGTCTTTCCCTTCTTCTATTCCTCCATCTTACTTGAACTCTAATTCTGGCCACCACCAAGTAGTGGTCAGAAAGTCCACTCCCCCAACCTCATTTTTCAATGATAAAAAAAGCAACAGTCATATTCAGACCCTGACAATGATGTCCCCTCAGTTTTTGACTGTCAGCAGTAGACTGTCTGGAGAAATCGAACTTGATGATATTTTTAATCCTTGCTTAAGCCCAGCTGTGAGACGGAAAAACTTCTGAGGATAATGAATGATAACAGTTGGGAAAATATCAGAGAGTGTGAATGTGGAAGGTAAAGCACCAAGAAATAGATCTAAGAAAGCCATGAGGCTCTACTAAATGACCTCAGGCTCAGAGTGTTGAACAGAGATAGTGCAAAGATTGTGTTGCATGAATAACCCCCATCAGAGGAGCAGTGATAGCACTGACTACATTTTTCAAAACAAAATGAACGAACCTCTTCCCCGCTCCGAATGGGAAGATTTCGGAAATTGAAGTTGAGAATCGGACAAAGAGTAACCAGTAGGTTGTAGTCGATGCTGGGATGGATGACAGTGCTGCCCTTCACTGCTCTTCTCCAGTAGGGTTCCCAGGTCGGCACAGCAACGTTGATTGTGGCACCATGAAAACTGTTTAAAAATTGTATTGCCTATTTATAAAAGTAGATCATAAAAAAATAATTTCTTTCGGTACATCCACTCGCCTGATATACTGCTGCCTACTTCTTCCTTCACCTTTATTATTCATTTCCTGTGTCTGCCCTCCTCCTTTCCTATTTATCCCATCTTCCCTGCCACTTTTTATTACTCTTCTTTCTTTTGAGGTTGCTTTATATTGAGTGACAAGTCCAATGGTTTCCTGTGAGTCAGGAAACCATTTACAGTGCTGAGTGGTAACCATATAACCAACCCATATGTGTTTCCCTACATGTCAGCAAATGGGTTGGTGGAGGATTAATGTCCCTCCTCGTAAAGGGACTAACTCAGCGTCAAATGGCCATCCCTTATGGCCGGGGTACCGAGAGAATTGAAATCTGCCGGGGCAAGACTAATTTGGGGCCCTACCCCCGCAGTAGGTAAACATAGAGGTGGAGGGCATACGCTATATGTATATGTAACATTATTTATCTTAAATAACAGAACAGAGGAAGGAAAAACAAATGAATAAAAAAAATATCCATACACCAGATTACTGATGTCCTCTGTTCATAAAATATCTGTAACAGTTAGACTTGAACCGCTGTAGGTTGAAGTCTGGAAGGAAACAACTCTGGGGAAGTGAGTTCAAAAGAGATAGGCAGAAATTCTGCAGTATGGCTGAGTGACATTCCAGTCATGAGCGCTACCAGATGTCCGTATAGCACGAGGGAAGGCATGGAACGGTGGCACCATGGATGCAACTTCGTCTCAGCATTTGCCATAAAAATATCTGTAAAATAATGCAAGGGAGGCAACATTCCTTCTTACTTGTAGGGGAGGTAGTTTATTTGTAATGGCACGGTTGTTAATAATTCTAACATCCTTGTTCTGAATTTTGTCTAATTGTTTTAATGCAACCTCTCCACATCCATTCCACAAGGGTGATCAATAATCAAGCTGAGAGCACACATGACTCTTATAAATTACAGCTAACTGCTCGTCAGTGAAGAAGTTACGGACTCTGTACATTAGTCCAAGTTTCTTTAAGGCGGTTTTAGCAAGTGATCTAACATGAGAGGTCCAGCTGAGGGCATTGCTAAGTGAGACGCCGAGAATTTCAATACTTTTGGAGATGGGAATATTAGTAGTACTGAAAGTATTATACGAATCTGGCAATATCTGTCTATTAGTAAATTGTATGTGTTTAGTTTTACTAGCATTGAGACATGCTTGTTTTGTCCCCATTCACTGATCATAGATTGGTCTTGATTTATGGAGATGGCTGTACTGAGTTGAGAAGTAGAGATATTAGACTTTGTAAATGGGAGTCTGAGTGTGAGTGCACTATGTAGTGTTGTGTCATCTGCATATGAGTGGATGGGTTTGTGAGTGACAGATAAGAGATCATTAATATGAACCAGGTACAGAGTTGGTGCCAGAGCTGATCCCTGCGGCACACAGGTGTTAATTGAGTGGAAATTGGGAATATACATCATCTACTTTAACTCTTATTTTCCTGAGATATGAGGAAATCAATGAAACAAAAGACGTTAGGCCATAGCAAGGGAGTTTAAACAGCACGGAACGGTGCCATACTCCGTTGAAAGCTTTAGAAATATCAAGGGCTACTGCATGAGTTTCTCCATGTAAGTCAATTGATTGACGAATGGTATGAGTTAGGAGACGAGTATGTCAATGGTGGATCTTTCATGGCGAAAACCATATTGTCTATCACTAAATAAGTTGTTGGATTCAGGATGTTTAACAATGTGCTTATTAATTAAAGTTTCAAATACCTTACCAAGAGAAGATGTGACTGCTATTGGTCTGTAATGAGAGGGGTCAGAGGAATTTCCTTTCTTTGAAACTGGGTGGATATTGGCTTCTTTCGATGAACTTGGGAATGAAGAAGTACGTATGAACAGTCTGAATAATTTAGCTAGAACAAAGGCAAGTTCAGGGGAACACTTTTTCAAAACAATTGGTGGAATTCCATCTGGGCCTGGAGCTTTATTGGTAGGTAAATTGTCTGCTATGGATTTTATGTATCTTGACTGTATTTTAAGTGGAACAATTTCGGGAAAGTCAAGTTCTACTACTGGGACGTTCTGGCTGGCATCGTCTGTGGTAGAATTTTTGGAAAATGTACTGGCAAAAATATCTGCTTTCGCCCCTGGGTTATTTGTAATGTTGCCATCTGAAGATTTTAGTGGGGGAATGGATGATGACTTGTTAAAAGTGTTATTGAAAGAATTAAGAGTTGACCAAATTATTCTATTGTCATTAGGGTTGTTAAGTAGTTTTGATGCTTGGTTTTGAAGAAAGATTTAGCTAGATTTATTACAGCTTTTGCATGATTTCTAGCAATTTAAATTGAGACAGTGATTCAGATGTTTTTGATTTTAAGTAAGAGTTATATGCTAATGACTTTTGGGCTGTTGCTCTGGCACAGTTGCCATCAAACCATTTTGGAGAGTTCGAGCTTTTAGTGAACTGTTGACTTGGTATGAATAAATCCATACCAGCTAGTATTAAGTCGCAAATGTGGGACTGAGTAGAATTGGGATCACTAGATATGAAAGATTTCCATGGAATGTCAGCAAGATTAGTTCTAAATCCATCCCAGTCTGCCTTATCAAACTGCCATCCGGTCATCCTGACTGGTTTAGAATGGGAAGGTGGGGGGGGGGGAGTTACTACTAAGGCTTTGATGAGATTGTGGTCAGAGGATCCAAGTGGTGACAGTATCTCTATCCTGTATTGATCTGAATTATTTGTCAAGAACAAATCCAAGAGATGGGCATTATGGTCAGGATTATCAGGTATTCTGGTTGGTTGCTTTACCACCTAGGTGAGATTAAATGATTCTGCAACTTAGAAATACATTCATATGAACTGTTGACCAGAAATCGTTTCATCCACTAGAGTGATAAGACAGACACATGATATATGTGTAATTATTACAAAAAATACAAGAAAAACAATAACCAAGCACTAAATTGATAATAATACAGGAAACGCAATGACCAAGCACTAAATATATACGTAATATTGTAAGTAAAATCATAATGCAATACATAAAGATTACATACACAATACTTATATGGCTCATTCATTTTACAAACACTGGTGCTTTACTTGCTTTCCTCTTGGCAAAATAATGAAGCACAACATCAAGACCAAGAGATCTTGCAAGTTGAGAATGCTGAATCTAGCCAAGTCCACAAGTCGTGCTTGGGTCATTGCTGTTTATTCAGTCATTCATTGTTTATTACAAAACACATACTTAAAAGTATTAAAGCTATTTTGCTCATTGTTTTGAATGCAAAATATTGAGCCAGCAAGCCATTATTACAAGATTTATATTTCTATATTATTTGTAAACAGATAAGATAAAGTGATAACAACAATTCATTGGATTACTGGAATTTTTTGTAATATTGATGACATTTTTACGTCACATTTCTTTGATCTTTCTAAAATGACATCATTTAGTTTGAAAATTTTGTGACCCATTTATAGCATGTGTGTGCATTTGATTACTTTCATAACAATAAGTACCTCAAGAATTCACTTAAATTATAAAAAAATGAATATTTGTGCAAATCACAATTTGAGAAAATAATATTACAAGAAGATAACACTTAAAAATTTGGACATCTGTGTTCAAAAGCTAAAACAACCAGTGTCTTCTGAGAAAACCCAGTTTGTTTACTAATAGCATAACACACATAAAATGCACGTGCTCTTAGCCTCATTTACAAAATGTAAACAATGGCTATCTACATTCAGGTCCATACAACCCTACGGGCTACAGTCATACCGGTAATGCATAAAAATAAAGAAAAGTAGACTGTAAAAACACGAAAATAGCGTACCCAAAACATTCACGTGACATACATGGACACAAAGAGCTGCAGGCCAATATACAGCGATTGTAATGGCTGTCCTATCTCCCTTAGGTCATATGTATAGCCTATAGTCAATCTACCTGTCAAATCCGGCTTTTGGCTCAATTCGTCACTGTTATTGAAAAACTGTATACAATAGAGGTTTTCAATTTTTTCCCCAGCATACTCATGGGCCACCCCCAAGACCCCATGGGCCCCAGGGCAATGCACTGGCTGATCCACCCCTCTCGGTGGGCCTGCTTATGGCTTATGGGATTATGGCGGCTGGCTATAGATACATAGAATAGAATACAGTTTTCCAATGGGCAAAGCCATCTTTCATTATCATATTCATGACTAGACGTTTCGTTAAGGGTAAATAAGATCATTTGGTGGGAGCAACTATTCACTTGAAGATGACATCATAATAAAAAGGGTTAATTGTTCACTTAAAAATACCTGTTTACAAAGCCTGAGCTTCATGTCTTGTTACTTCATGCATATTGCAAGTTTCTTCTTGCATTCAATAAATAGTGTGTGCTGTGCTGCTACTTTAGGATCCCGATAAAGTCATATATGATTCATGCATACCCAGTGGATTCTTCGTTTGATTATACCAAGATTCGCAACATTTGACAGGCTATGTGATCCTTTTAACTCCCCCTGCGCTGGCGACGTACTTGTTCATCGGCCCCTATATGTGCGGACAGTGCCAGCAACTTACATGTACGTGGGCTATTTGATATAGTTGCCAAAATTCGAAAATCCAAATTAAGCACCAAAAAATCAGCTGGGATATTCTCACGCCTCTCTAACCCTCACCCACCAGGTATGAGCCATCACTGCATACCTAGGCCTGCGCAGGAGCCCGCCACATCAGTCTGATTATGACAGTGAGCGAGTGAGGACCATGGTGCATCGTGGCCTAGCCCAGCAAGATATTAACTCTCTCCTTGAGGTGCCCTATGATGGGGAAAGCGATTCTCCATTAGATGACGATGTGGCTGACAGGGATTCCGTTCAGCCAGACTCAGATACGTGTGGGCACAGACTTTCTACCTCAGAAACATAGAATAAGAACTATTACGAACATTATATGGGCAATCCAACTCATTTGCTTGTCATAATGTGCCAGTGTACATTACTATGCTTGGGGACACTTCCTGTATACCAACAAGAGTGTCTTTGGCTCAAATAGCATAGTTACTGATTAAGAAAATGCAGACCTTCTGCCTCCTCTCACTCTGTAGTGGCAGCAGGCAGTGAAGTCTATGGGCATTACTCTGAGTTTTCAACTGCCTGCTCAGGGAGAATCAACCACAAAATCGACCTAAATGGCTTCTGTGAGTACTTTTATGGTTGTTCTCCATGTTTCTTCGTCATTTTAAACCTATCTAGGAAAAAAAAAATCGAAAATTGGCCAGCACCATGGCTCCATGAGGGTCCAAAGTCCGCCAGCATGTGGTGGGTTAAATATTCTGAAGGCATTGGTTTATAGGTCACAAACAAGAAGGAATATCTTTTATTTTTATAAATTGCCTCAGCACCCAAACTGATCAGTTTCAGTTACTCTGTCATGGAAGTGCTTCTTAGCTCATAAAAACATTGACAAGCTGGGTCGAAGGGTAACAGCAGAGTATAGCCCAGCAGGTGTGAATTTTCAAAGTTATCTCCAAAATCTCTCTCTCTCTCTCTCTCTCTCTCTCTCTCTCTCTCTCTCTCTCTCTCTCTCTCTTAGATTTTAAAAAATTAGATTAGGTGCCAAGGATGGGCAAGAGAGGAATTGGAATGGATGTCAGTTACTGGCTGTCTGCCTGGCAGTGATTTATTTGTAACGTCACAGGGTGATATCCACCTGGTCGGTCATAAGCTTCTTTCATCACTGTAACCTTGGAGTTAACCTTAGCGTGTCAGCCACCAACATGGGTGCACACATTCAGTTGGAAAGGATTCATTTGATACCTGAATCACCAGAATTGGTTCATAATTTTGGCCTGTCGAGCCTGAAAAACAAAGGAAATGATTAACAGATGAATGGTTGGGAGACTTTTATTATAGACCAGTCGCCCAAAGCCTTTACGATCGCCTTTGGCTAATGACCGATAATTTAATCATAGGAGGCAAATGTTAACACAGAATAATCATGAAAACTATTGCACTCTACCTTCTTCACCTTTGTTGAAAGTAAAAGTATCAAATATTGAACCAACCATATCACATGTTTTATTGGCCACATTACTTGAGGTATTTCTCCGGGAACGGTGTGAGGGGGGTGAGGTAGCGGAGGCCTCTGTCTGGGGTCCAGGATGCCAGCTTCACCACCTGGGCACCATCAGGGCTGTACGGCAGGTGAACCAACAAGCTGCACCTGTCAAAGTCTCAGTAAATTGCCAGTTAGTTCAATAAGCCATGACATGAACATGATGTGCTACTGCTGGTAATTCATTTTGTCCTTCTCTTTCTCTTTTCTCTTAGCCACTGTCGGCCATGTATTCAATTTTATCATCAAAACATTTTTTTTTTCTTTTCAGAGACAAGTTGTGCGCTAACCGCATGGTAAATGTTGACATGATTTTTCCTTCATAACAGTTACCGTTACTGTGCTTCTGGGCTCAACCTAGGGTCTGGGGAAGGATAGCCTAATGTCCCACAAAAACTATGTGGCGTTCCTGCTGCGAATAACTTCTTGGCGTGTTAAAAATCACGCTCATAAGAGAGGTCACATACCACATGAGTTGACTCATATGGGGTAAGTCACCCATGACAGGCTAAAGAAAACTTACATACAAATAACCGTAATCATTTGAAATTTAAAGTCTGTATTTGGTGTAAACAAACAAAGTTAAATAAATTTACCTCTAATATGTCCTGTCCCAAACATCAAAGAAACCTCTCCTCAGAGGCAGCTTTTAGCTAAATGTTGATGCTTTTGAGTGATGCCAATTGTGCTTAGGTTTCTCAATAATATTTACGATTATATAGATTATTTAAAAATACTGCGAGACTGTAACAACATTCAGCAGAAATGAACAGTGGACGAGAGAATTTTATGGATCATCATTTCCTTTTTAGCTTCAGAACCACAAACTGTACCACTACACCCATCTTTTGAATAAACAATAATAACATACTGAAGTACATTGAAACAGCTGTTATGTCCACTTTTGAAAAACATTTATTTGGTCAGTGTACTTTATTTCAACCTTACCCTTTACTTTGCGAGGGAGGGTCGATGTTCAGTTCCATGGTGTTCATCATAGAGAAGGTCCAGTGAGAGGTGAGTAAAGCTTTAAAGTCCTCCTTGGGCAGACGGGTGACCACCAAAAGCTTTGATGACCACACCAGGAGGCGGTTGTTGAGGGAACTTTCAGCAAAAGCAGTGAGAAAGACTTGGTTGACACTCACCACCACCATCATCACACACGAAGATATCCTTCGCATCTGTATATAGTAACTTGTTAAAATGATCTGAGAAATTACCAATATGCCGGGAATCGAACCCGGGACTCTCAGGTGAGAGCCGGGCAGCACACCACTACACAACGACCAGGTAAAACTTTACTCACGTTGTCACAATCTTGTAACCAACGTCCCTCAACCCCCACTGTGGGCCTGAAGAGGGTGAGTTAACCCCCTGGCTCTCGGGCAAG
This sequence comes from Coenobita brevimanus, assembly GCF_032717465.1. NCBI lineage: Eukaryota > Metazoa > Arthropoda > Malacostraca > Decapoda > Coenobitidae > Coenobita > Coenobita brevimanus. Next base: position 31,442,205 of record NC_136993.1, read on the forward strand.
TAGATGCTTTTAATCTATCCCAAGCACTTACAGGTTTCTCTCTTCATTCTGACTTGCCGTAAGTGCTTGGGATAGATTAAAAGAATCTACTTGCCCAAGTGCCAGGGGGTTAACTCATCCTCTTGATGCCCACAATGGGGGCGGAGGGACGTTGGTTACAAGATTGTGACAACGTGAGTTAACTTTTACCTGGTCGTGGTGTAGTGGTATGCTGCCTGGCTCTCACCTGAAAGTCCCAGGTTCGATTCCCGGCATATTGGTAATTTCTCAGATGATTTTTCCTGTGTAAAAATACAGGTTTCTCTCTTCATTGTTAAAATGAGCTGAGATTCCTACTATTCATGTCTTACTTTAGAGAGGTATGTATTGTTCAAATGAAAGAGCAATACACAAAATTCAACACAGTATTCTGCTACGTGGGTACATTTCTTGTATCTTCTCATTGCCTTCCATCCATCCATCCATTGCCAGACGCCATGTATCAAAAACGGGGTGGTCAAGGGCTTAGAGTTAATTGTTTTACAGGGAGGGGCACTAATCCTCCACCAACCCCACTTGACACGTAGGGATGCCAACAGCATCTGGTGTTCCCAGGCGGTCACCCATCCAAGTACTAACCAGACCCCTTCGCTCAAGTAAATCATCTACCATACTGGACGATAACCATAAAACAACGATGGGATGCCTGGGGATTTACAGTAGGTGACAGAGGCACTCTAAAGCCCTGTCCACATTAGGGCTCATGTTATGGGCTCTGTTGCATATCATGTTGGTCAACTCAGGTTTTCGTGCTGTGGAAACTCTGTGCCGCACTCTTCTAGCATATCTGACTGAGGAGCATTTCATGGTGCCAGCATTCACTGTGATGCCTGCAGTGGCTGTCTGGCTTCCCTCTGAAACTACGTCAAGACAACCACTGCATTCACCACATCTTGTTTCCTATTCTTTTTCTTTTTGCTGCAGCAAATTGCTACAATGTTCAACATAAACAGTCTCTTGAACTGTGGCAGTGGTGGTATCCATCATCCTACACTCATTTAACTGGTGCATGCTGCCCACTGCTCTAGTAGGCTTCATTGTGGGCCAATCCCCCAGAGGCTGTTGAAGCAAAGAAGGAGGACAGCATGGGGGCAAAACCACTGCAGACCCCCCAGCCCCTCATGTAGCGCAAGAACCTGGGAGTGGCTTCGGTCACCGAGGCAAGTACCACATCTTCCAACACAACACACAACAACACTGTTGTTTCTACATCGAGAAATGACTCTCTGCCAGTCATTTCTCGAAGACTTCTTTTAGTCAGTGACATTGATAGCAATAACGGCCCATCAACAAATTCATATGTCCTACATTCTCAAAACTCATCACTTCGAGTCGACAGACAAAGAGTTCAATTCTGAGCAGTTCCTGCAAGAACTGGACCCGTTTCACCTGCACAACACTTGCATCTAGAGAACATTACACAAACGCCTGGACTTGTTTCTTATGCTCCTTCCTGCCTCCCTCTAACCCCCCCACCAGCCCCTTTCTAACTTCCTCCACACCTGCTTCAGCCTAACCCATCAATCCTTTCTACACCATCCAATCCCCCAGCCTCTCCCATTCCACCCCTGTCTAACCTATCCCACCCTTTATTACAACCTCTCTTCTACTCCTTCTACCCCTTCTCCTCCACCCACACCCCTACCTTCCCTCCGTGCTGCAGCACCCAACCGACATCGTACACACAATATTAACATTCTTTTAATAAACATAGATGACATAAACACCAAAAAACAAGAACTCACACAATTTATCAAACAACAAAACATACACGTTGCCATCTTACAAGAAACAAAACTATGCAGAACACAAAAAAACACCCACATTTCTTAACTTCACCACCATCAGACAAGACCGGGCCAATGCCAGTGACGGTGGACTCATCACCCTGGTACACTAATCCATCAACTTCTTAAATACTAGTGTGCACACAATATCACTTCTCCCACTACATGACACCACATCAAAGATACAGTCAATTAAAATACGCAGTGGCGACACATCACACATAACAATCGCAAATAACATACATCCCCCTCAGTCATCCCCCACAGTACCACACAGATAATCTCCTCCAATACACCACATCACTAACATAACCAACATCATCCTGGGTGGTGATTTCAACGCCAAGGCATCGGCCTGGCATGTCAACAATCCTGACATAGATAGAAGGCTGGTAATACAATCCCAAACAGATAATATTTTCATCTTCAACAATCTCCATCAGCATACCAATATCCCTCATCAAGCCCTCTTCCTTCCGTCATCCCCAGGCATAACCTTTTTCTCCCCAAACCTCGCCCCCACAACATCCTGAAGAATGGTTAAAACCCTTGGCTCTAACCACCTGATCATCATCACTACCAAAACCAGAATCCCCCCCTAACTAGTCACAGACACACATTCACTAATTATAAGAGAGCCAACTGGGAGTCTTTCACAACTGAAACAGAACAACAAGTTCAGAGATTAAGCATTACACTCATCACAAACACCAACACCATTGCTGTGCACAATTTCAGTACACTTATTCAAAACGCATACAAAAGACACATCCCTAGAGACAACAGAAAGAGACACAATTCCAACTTTACACAAGAAATTCAAGACCTAATCAGTGAACACGACACACTACAGCACTCCCCAACACCCAATACAAAGGAGACCATACAACAAATACAGGCATTCAACACTCAAATATACAATATCAGAACAGCAAACACTAAATTGGAATAATTTTCTCCAAACTCTTGATCACAAAACAAATACCAACAAACTCTACAAATCACTAAACAGCATCACACTCTCCAAAAGCAACACTACACAATCACACACTGCCATTACAACAACAGACACTACACCGTCATACAAACAACAAGCAAACACACTTATCATGCACAAGTCAGTCATCGAAACCCCCATCGCGACGACCGATGTGTCATCCGACGCAAGAGACACTTCCCCACGGAGACAGACTTAGCACCATTCACTTACAACCAGACGAAGCACATCTTTAGCATCCTTAAGCACTCATCTGCCCGTGATCCAGACAACATAAGCAACATAAAGCTTAAACATCTTGGACCACAAGGCATACAAGCACTCACCAACATATCAAATACAGCAACTCACAACATAATATGCAACATCTGGAAGCATGGTACTACTGTATCATCACTATACCCAAACCCAACAAAGACCCCACGTTGCCTTCCACACACAGCCCCACCATACTCCTCTGCACCCCATCCAAAGTCAATGAACGACTAGTAGTACAATTAGTAACATCACACATCCCCCTAGCCCCATCACAACATGGTTTTAGGCCGCTACACTCCACAAGCACTCTTCCTACAGACCTTACACAAAGAGTTTTTTAATGGAATCAATTCAGCTAGACAACCACACAGAACACTCCTAGTCACACTAGACATTAGCAAAGCTTTTGATGCCATCCTCTCCCATAACCTCACAAACAAAATATTCAGCACAAATATGCACAATAACACAAAAAAGATGGCTGGCAAACTACTTAGTAGGCAGTTGTGCGCATGCAGCATTTGGTGGTCAGTCATCGAATATCAGAAACTTCACAAACGGCGTCCCCGAAGGATCTGTTTTTTCCTCTACACTCATTAACATATACATGCACGACATTCCCACACACCCCACAGCACTGATACACATATCTTCCTACGCAGACGATATACAGTAACACTTATATGTACACATCAAAATGCAAACACAGCAGCACACATCTTCCAACCTTACCTCAAGACACTAAACGAATGGTTCATCACAAACAGACTCAATATAGCACCAGCCAAATCTACAGTGACCCTTCTCACAAAATGGATGGCAGAACACAGTCACATTTCACACCTCACCATAAACAACACCCCCTTACCACACACACACACACACACACACACACACACACACACACACACACACACACAAAATCCTTGGTGGAAAATCCAATCCATCAATGTCATTTAAACAACACATCACAAACATTAGAAATAAATTAACACCAAGGCTCAACGCCCTAAGGTTACTTGCTCATACGACATTAGCACACTACAAAGAAACCACCAGAATGAAACCACCACCACACTTCAAGCCCTGCCTGGGCTTCTAACCTCACTAAAACACACTACACCACCCAGCAGACCATACAGAATAAAGCCCTAAAAATAATCAGAAGCTGCACAGGTACAACACGTACAGACCACCTACACAAAGAAACCAAAGCCCTCAAAGTCAAGGATCATCTGGACATGAGAGTCACACAAATTCTTGCTGCAGCCTCCACAAACCCATATCATCCACTACACTACATGGCAGCACATCCACATACATCAAGGAACATCAAAACAACACCCAGCACACGATATCATACACAAATACTGTCATCTCTACCCCCTTGAGTGCCTCAAACCAGCTTCCAGAAGCACATTCATGCTCAGATCATTTGCCGCTCCATGCAGACCCTCAAAGACAACACACAGCTGCATGCACGGCCTCCTGATATCCACCCTTCTGAATCCTACCTCCCTCGTGAGGACAGGGTCCACCTGGCCAAGGTGAGATGTGAGCATCATCCAGCCCTCTTGAGTTATCAGAAAAGGCTCTATGACTCTGTCGCTGACGCCTGTCCAGGATGCAACACAGCACCCCAAACCATTAAGCATACGAGTATTATGGAAGACTGCATTGCACATAATCGCCTACACCAACAACACAACATACACTCCTTGACAGCTATGTGTGATAGCCCGGTCTCGGCATGGCCTTCCATAGGGACTCACGGCTGTTCGGCCAGACTGTCTAGGGAACAGCTACTAACAATACTACAAGAGCTGGGCAGTATGACGCGCAATGGAGCGGGCTGCGTGACACCTAATGTGGACGGGGGTTGCCATGATGTCTGGACTAAACAGCCAAAAGTCTGTTTGGCTCGAGACTGGATGATGGATGAAAGAATGAGGTACGCAGATCAGCAAAATGCAGATTTGGTGGTCAAGTGGCATTTGAGTACTGATTTCATGCTTGTAAAATTATTCCACATACGGGACCGGGAAACATGTGTTTAAGTGTCGAACTCTTTTTTTTCTTACTTTCACCTAAGCAGATCCCTCGACTGGTTGTAAAGACACAGCCTCTGATACCATTGTACAAGTGGTGAATGAGGTATTTATAGCATGTTACAGTTACAATGAACGTCATTTTGTATCACAGCCAAACAGTTATTATACATGTGAATATGTCTTATGGAAACTGTTGTACGTGGGATAACCAGTAAGTGTTAAAAAGATAAATAAATAGCCTATGCCCAATGATGGACATGTAAAATAGTATTTCAAATTGTTTCATTCAGCTCGAGTGGCATCTTCAGAGTTGACTAAAATGTTAGAGATTTGCTAAACTAATTACAGTTTCCGCCTTTGAACTGAAGAGATTAGTGTTTCCGTTTCCTCCAGCCAGATGGTCTTTCTTGATCTCAGTAGAATTGACTTGGATTAGCCAGAAAGGTCTCCACAAAAAAATTCTAGTCTCAACGACCCCAAGGTTCACGAGACAAGTAATCCGAGTAAAAAGCAGTTATTTATAAGTCTACAATGAATGAATGATAGACTAGTGCAATTAATAGGTTGGACTTTGTGTTTAAAAGGGTGGATAGTTATTAATAGACTAGATAGTGGATAGTAGGCTGGATAGTGTGGGTATTTGGCTGCTTAATGTGGAATATACACTGGACTGTGGAAAACAGGCTGGATATGGTTGATAATAGGGTGGATAATGGATAATAGTTTGAATAGTATGGATAATAAGCTACTCAATAATGGGGGTTAGTATGGAAAGTACACTGGATACTGTCAATAACATGCTGTGGTGGACATTATGCTGTTTATATGCGAGTAAGGCTGAATTGCTTTGACAATAGGTTGGATGATGTAAATAATATACTGGGTAATGCAGAGTACAGTGTTAATAGCCTACTGGATAATAGGATGGTTGGTGGATACTAACCTGCATAGCGTAGATAATGGATGGGTTATATAGGTTAATTGGATGACTAGTGCGGATAATCGGTTGGGTCATTGATAATAAGCAGTATGGTTTACATTATAAGCTATATAGTAAGGATAATAGGCTTATTAGTGTGAACCTAGACTAGTGTTGATAGTGGCTTGGATAGTGGGTTGGATAATTGGATGGATAGTGTGAATAAGAGGCTGGGCAGTTTGATTAACAGTCTGGGTATTTTAGTTAAGGTGAATAGTGTGAACAAGGTGGATAATGTGAACACATAACTGGATGGTATGGATATTAAGTTGCATAGTATGGATAATCAGCTGGAATTAGATAATTACCTTTGTCATCCAGAACCAATGTTTAAAGGTTGGTTAACACTAGACCCGTTAACACAGTAACAGGTAATTATTTACTGAACTCAGGTTATCTTGGATAATTTTACTTTGGCTACTGCCATATGAAATCTTCCGAGTTTTGAGGGTGAAGAAACTACTGGAAATTATAATATTCATTCCTATAATGTTACTTAATTATGTAAATCGTTCCATAAATTCACTGTAATACGCTGACACATTTCCCTACTTCACAGTAGGAATTAGAAGTATTAAAGGGGATTGGTAACTGCTCAGTTGTAGTTTGTATTGGGAGATGGTGTGATGGCGCGAAAGCTACTTGGTTTTCATGCCACACGAAGGGAAACCAGGTGTACGTGATAAATGGATATTGTTCATGACATTATGTGTATATATTTGTATAAATCTACAAATAGAAACAGGGGATATAGCCTTAGAAGAGGTAACAAAATCCGTAAAGGAATCACAGAATTTCAAGGCCCTAGGAGAGGATGAAATATTTCCTGAAATGCTTAAGGTGGATATTGAGTTGATGAATGCTCTTTTAAATCTTTTAAATTGGCTTGGGATAATGGTGGAATTCCAGAAGAGTGGAAATGTGGAGTAAGTACAAAAACACCAAAAAAGGGAGATTTAAGTGTATGTGTGTGTGTGTGTGTGTGTGTGTGTGTGTGTGTGTGTGTGTGTGTGTGTGTGTGTGTGTGTGAAAATTAGAGGGAGATAATTTTGACCCCTGTAGTTGCAAAAGTCTTTTTCCAAAACGTAGTTGAACAGAATAGAGTCAGTAATCGAGGAAATTTTAAGAGAACAAGCGGGATTTAGAAAGGGTAGAGGTTGCAACAATCAGAATTTTATTATAAGGCATCTAATGCAAGAGCTAATGAGATAAAAATGCCACTTGGTATGTATTTTGTGGATTTTGCAAAGACGTTTGATAGTTTGTCACATGGAGCTATATTGAAAATTATGAGGTTCTATGGTATACTAGAAAAGTTTGTAAATATTATTAGAAGCCTGAATGAAGGTACTTTTTGTAAGGTAGTGGTGGGTGGTGTTTGAGCGATCCGTTTGAAGTTTGGAGGAGTTCTTTTGCCTTTGCTGCTTGTTTTGGTTATAGATTAGAGTATGAGAAAGGTTTTAAGGGGACCAAGTGCACGACTTAACAGGAAAGAAAAGAAGAGGCTGATGGATTTGGACTATGCTGATGATATAATACTGACCTGCGGAAGTATTTAAGAGATGCAGAGGTGCTTGATTGTATGATGGAGGAAGGAGAGAAAGTGGGATTGGTAACAAATTGTGGAAAGACTGAAATTATTAATATGAAGTGGAGAACCTAATCGATTGTGTACTTGGGAATAATGTGGTGAAGAATGTAGAAAATTTTAAATACCTGTGAACGATTGTATCATGTAATGGATCATTAAACAATGAAACAGAGGAGAGGATTAGACAGGCTTGGCGAGCTGTTGGAATGTTGAAATCTGTTTGGAATAATAATATCCTTGCAGTAGACACTAAAGTAAAAATATACAACTCCATGTTAGACCAATTTTAATTTATAGGCATGAGTCCTGTTACAGTAAAGTTGCAACAGATCAGAAAATTCAAGTAAAGTTGCAACAGATCAGAAAATTCAAGTAAGATGGAGGAATAGAAGAAGGGAAAGACAAGAGGAAGGAGTAGTTGCAAGGAGAGTGGAAAGGTTACAAGAGGATGAGAAAAAGGCGGAGTATAAGAGAGAAGTGGAGGAACGATTGGGCAAATATGAATTGGAGCAGATGGGAGACGTGGAAGGTGTGTGTAGGATATTTACAGAAGAAGTATGTGCAGCATGTGATGTGGTGTGTGGAAGGAAGAGAAGACGGAGGGGGGGTGCAAGGAACAGCGTGGTGGACTGAAGAGGTGAGACAGGCTGTGGCACAAAAGAAGAAAGCATACAATGAATGGATGAGAAACAGGGGCGTGGAAGAAGTTGAGAGGCGAAAGAGAGTTATATGTAGAAAGAAAGAGAGAGGTGAAAAGATTAGTAAGAGAGAGTAAGAAGAGAGTGGATGAGGAATTTGGAAGGAATTTGAGTGTAAAGTGGAGGGACTGTAAGAAAATGTTCTGGAAAAAGGCAAAAAGAGTAAGACAGGGTGGAAGTGAAGTTAGCAGGGGAGTGAAAGATAAAAATGGAGAAAGATAAAAATGGAGAAGGGAGAAAAAGTGAGCAGATGGAGAGAACACTTTAAGGAATTGTTGAACATAAAGGATAAGTGGCTGGGGAATGGCTGGGAGAAGGAGGGAGGTGAGAAGACAGGAAGAAATCAGTAGGATAGAAGTTGTGGAAGCAAAGAAGAAAGTTAAATCAGGGAAAGCCCCAGGAATTGATGGAGTGTGTGGTGAAATGCTGAAGCATGGGGGAGAGATAGTAGTAGAATGGATGTGGAAGATGTGCAGATTGGCCTGGGAGGAAGGTAGAGTCCCGGAGGATTGGAAGTCAGGTATAATTATTCCCTTGTACAAAGGAAAAGAGGAAAAAGAAGTGTGTGGTAATCATAGGGGCATTTGTCTTCTTAGTATAATAGGAAAAGTGCATGGTAAGATCCTTATTGACAGAGTTAGAGAAAGAACAGAGAAATTAGTCGGAGAAGAACATGGAGGCTTTAGGAAGGGAAGAGGTTGTGTAGATCAGATATTCCTTCTTAGATCTTTAGTGGAAAAGTTTCTAGAGAAGGGAAAGAAGTTGTATGCGGCTTTCATGGATTTGGAGAAAGCATATGACAGGGTGGATAGACAAGGATTGTGGAAAGTGTTAAGAATATATGGAGTAGATGGGAAGTTGTTGAATGCTGTGAAGAGTATGTACGATGGTGCGATGGCTGCAGTGCGTGTGGATGGTGAACTAAGTGAATTTTTCTCTTTGAAAGTTGGGTTGAAACGGGGATGTGTCATGTCTTCATGGTTGTTCAATCTGTACATGGATGGGGTAATAAAAGAGGTACAAGGTAGGGAAGTGGATGTTGGAGTGACCCCGGTGAGAGAGGATAGTGTTTGGAAACTCCCTGTACTGTTGTTTGCAGATGAAACTGTGTTGATGAGTGAAGACGAAGGGGAGCTGCAAGGCTTGGTGGATGAGTTTGGGAGAGTGTGTAAGAAACGGAATCTAAAGGTGAATATAGGGAAGAGCAAAGTGATGGTCTTTGAGAGAGGTGAAGTCAGTGAATGTACAGCGAGGTTGGATGGTGAGGAATTGGAAAATGTGAGTACGTTTAAGTACCTGGGTAGTGTGATGAGTATGGATGGAGGTTTGGATGGTGAAGTGCGTGAAAGGGTACAGCAGGGAAGAAAGGTTGCTGGTTCTTTGAAAGCAGTGATAAGAAACAGGGAAGTGAGCATGGAAGTGAAAAAGTCACTACATGAGAGTATTGTGATACCAACTCTAACGTATGGAAGTGAAGCTTGGACGTTGTTGGAAGGACACAAGTCAAGAGTGAGAGCAGTGGAAATGAGTTATTTAAGAGGAGCCTGTGGAGTCACATGGAGAGACAGGCTGACGAATGAGGTTATAAAGGAGCGTTGTGGTGTGGATGTGGATGTGATAGGAAGCGTATGAGGAACACACTAAGGTGGTTTGGCCATGTGGAGAGGATGGAGGGTGAAAGACTGACGAAGAGAGTGTATGTGAGTGAGGTGGAGGGGGGAGGAGGGAGGGGAGGCCGAGGATGAGATGGAGGGATGGGGTGGAGAGGTACATGAGAGAGAGGGGTGTGAGTTGCGAGCAGGGCAGTGAAATGGCGGGGGACAGGGCGACTTGGAGGCGATTTGTTTGTGGCCACCCCAAACGGGATTGAGGCGTCTGGCAATAGATAGATAGATAGTCCTGTTACAGTAAAGTTGCAACATATCAGAAAATATTTGGATTCGAGAATAAAATACTGAGAAGGATTCTTGGAGTAAAGATGCAGGACAGAGTTGCATACGAATGAGTAAGGGATATTATGAGAGTGGAACCAGTTGATGAATACCGGTACTGTATGTGAGACTGTCGCGCTGGAAAAGGCTAGGGCACATACATAGAAGAGCAGGCAGTTTAAAACAGGTTGTACCAGAGTGAACTGCTAGAGGAAGAATAGGCAGAGGTAGGCCGAGGGAAACCTGGCTGAGGACAATGAAAAACGAAACAGGGGAGGAGTGTTGGTGGGACCTGAAGGAGAAGTCAAGAGTTCATCGAGGCCTTATGCATCCCGGGGATGCCATAGGAAATGACTGATTGAATGACTGATTATGTAGTTCACTTAAGGAAAGCTTCTTTGAAATGTCTGTATGAGTATGTAGATAAGCTACACATTGTTAATATTACATGAGCTAGGCAAAATTATTTGCCAGTAATCAGCAACAAGATATTTTGGGTTCATTAAGTTTTTTTCTCACTAAACCCTACATTATAGAGAGAGAGAGAGAGAGAGAGAGAGAGAGAGAGAGAGAGAGAGAGAGAAGATAGATAGATAGATAGATAGATAGATAGATTGAATTGTGTTTTGTCAGAAATATTTTCTCTAGAGGAACGGTGTCAGTCTGGTAGCTTATGTGTCAGTTACATCTATCACATTATCAATTACACCACAATTATCTGAAAGAAATTAAGGTTACACAATGCAGACCCCACAAGTGACAGACATCTCATGTTCCAGATATATATAGAAACATTAGTAGTCCAGAATGCTTGCTATCCAGTGTGATACAATATGCCGCGTTGGTGAACTGGGCTGGACAAATAATTCTTACGAAAAACCGATTACCAAGACCTTGGACACGAAGCCTCAATAATATAATATTCTTCAGTATAATTTCATTATGGTGTGTGCTATTATCCTACATAAATGTAAAGAACATGGATGGGTAGCTTTCTTATAATTCATTTATAGCTAAGAATGACAGTTTCTTTGGTCATTCTGAGCAAAAGGTATCATAAAGCAAGTGGTTCGAGTCTGAACTGGGGTGATGACCATACAATGAACAGCTATCTAGTAGAGGTGTAAAGGAACTTGCGTCCCCGGGGTTGAATGTATCAGGTTATTCTCTTAGGACTCTGTCGTGTTGGAATAGCCATAAATATGACACAGAGCCGCCGGACAGTAGACCGTACAGCTGTCTGTAGTAAAATTTTTCGTGAGCCAGAAAGGTCTCATGTAAGGTCAGTAATTTATTATCCTTCTCTCACAATACGACAGGGGTTTGTGTGTCTGTGAAAGTGTTCCTTTGTTTTGTTTTGTTTTTTATGCGAAGAAGAAAGAACCAAAGGCTAAGCCCGCAAAACGCTCCTTCCAGAAAAAAAAGAAGAAGCCAAATTCAAGATCCATTCATTTCGAAATGCCTGGACACACTGCGTTTGAAAGACTGGAGATCATAGGAAGTAGGAAATACAGACAGAAGGAGACAGTTCCAGAGTTGACCTATTGCATAAATGAAGTATTGGGAGTAACGGTTAACTCTTCCATTAGAGATTGGATAGAAAAGGGGTGAGAGTTTGTTGCTAGATGGATGCTATGCGCCCGTCGTAGAGGCGGAGGGATGCAAGCAGACAGTTCAGAGGAGCAGTAACCATGGAAGTAGTGATAGAAAGGAGATAAAAATGCAACAATGCGGTGAAGAGACAGAGGTTGAAGGGAGCAAGTAAGAGGAGGAGAGTTGATGAGATGAATAGCCTTTGACTCCACCCTATTGGGAAGAGCTCTATGTGGGGAGCCTCCCTACACATGCGAGTTGTACTCTAGACAGCGACCAGTAAAACCTTTGTATAAAGTCAACAACTGTGCAGGGGTATAGAAGGCACGGAGTCAGCTTAGCATGCCTAATCTCTTGGAAGCAGATTTTACAAGAGAAGCAATATGATCTTTCCAATGTAAGTCCCGAGTGAATGAAACCCCAAGCATGTTCAAGGATGATGCAGGATTGAGCTGGATATTATTAAACATTAGTGGGTACTCCTGTGGAAGATTTTGACAGGTTGATAGGTTTAAAAACTGAGACTTTGATGCATTATAAACAACAAGATTATTTTTACCCCAGTCAGAAATATGAGCCAAGTCAGACATTAGGTGTGCCATAGCCTCATCCCTTGTTTGTTGAAGTAACTGCTAAGATGGATATTGCGGAAACCGAACGGAATGGTGAAAGGCGGAATCATCAGTGTACAAGTGGAAAGGATTAGATGTACAGCTTAGATAATTGATAAATAGAAGGAAGAGAGTTGGTGGTAGGACAGAGCCCTAAGGAACACCACTGTTGATAGATCTAGAACAACGATGGCCATCCACAACAGCTGCTATTGAACGACCAGAAAGGAAGCTATAGATAAAAACACAGATAGAAGGATAGAAGCCGTAAGAAGGCAGTTCGGAAATTAAAGATTTATGCCAGACTCGATCCAAAGCCTTTGATATGTCAAGCGTAATGGCAAAGCTTTCGCCAAAGTCCCGAATGGAGGATGACCAGGAGTTTGAAAGGTAGGTGAGAAGATGGCTACTGCAGCGTCCCTGATGGAACCCATACTGACGATCAGAAAGAAGGTTGTGATAGGAAAGATTCTTTAATTTTTTTCTGTTAAGAACAGACTCGAAAACTTTTGAGACACAGGATGTTAATTCACTGTGGGCCAGCAATTTTTAGGCCTATGGATCGCCTCTGTGTCGGCCATTTTTTTACCTTTTTTTCTATTGGCTCAATAGATTTTGATGTGAAAACAACGAATTTCACCATTAAATTGCTCACCGAAGCTCGGAAATGGATTTTATTGAGTCCTGCATCCTCGTATACAGGTATATCCGCTCTCTCACGCTCACCGAGTATTTGAGAGAAAGCCGTTTTCTGTGTAAGGTATACTCAGGTATTCATGCTGGGAAGGTATAGCAATGTTCAGTACACTTTTCTGATTACTTATTATTTCAGCATCTATCACAATTTGCGTGTCTTTCTCACAGTGAATGCATTATCTTACACTTACCTGAAGATAGGTACAACCTGACTTCATTATGTACAGTCCTGGCACTTACAAGAAGGTATTTACAACTTGACTTCACTATATAGTCCTTACACTTTCAAGAAAACATTTACAACTTACACATACGTGAAAATATTTACAAAATGCCTTGACTATATACAGCACTGGGTGAGGCATACAGGCAGAGTGAGGCAGAGCGAGCATCAGGGGGGGAACGAGTGAGTGTTTGGCCTTGACAGCCTGGGGGATGGTAGAAGAACAGTTGTCATACATGCCTGTCAATTTTTATCCGTGAATCTTGAAAAATGTGGTCACAGTGAATTTTTTTTTATTTCAAACCGTTTTAGATTGACACTGGCACTGGCTGCCAAAATATGTCAGACCGTGTTAAAACGGCACTGACACACGGCGGGTTAAAGCAGTTGGACGATAGTTAGGGGGTTGGGAATGGTCACCAGTCTTTGGGACCGGCTGAATGAGAGAAAATTTCCAGGAAGAAGGAAAGGTACAAGTTGACAGACAAAGGCAAATGAGTTTACCTAGGCAGAGTGTAAGCACAGAAGCACAGTTCTTGAGGAGAGCAGGAAGAACTCCATCAGGCCCATATGCCTTGTTAGTATTGAGGCCAGTGATGGCAGAAAATACATCACCTGAAGATATTTTAATGTCAGCCATGAGGAAGTCAGACGGGGGGAAGTGACGGAGGAACAGCACAGGAATTGTCCAAGGTGGAATTGGAGGAGAAAGTCTGAGCAAAGAGATCAACTTTACAAGTGGAAAAAATAGCTACAGAGCCATCAGAGTAGAAAAGAGGAGGGAAGGATGATGAGGTAAAGTTGTTAGAAAGGTTTTTGACAAGGTGCCAGAAGGAGCAGGAAGAATTTGAGTTGGAGAGTTGAGAGCATTTAGTATGGATTAAATCATTTTTAGCAGGGCGAAGAACAGACTTAGCACGATTCCGGACAAAAACATAAAAAAGATGTGATCCAGGGTTGGGATGGCTCTGGTACCTTTCATAGACCCTCTCTTTGTTGCAGACAGCATTAGAGCAAGTGTGATTAAACCAAGGCTTTCTTGCATTAGTCAGAGGATATGAGATGGGAATATATGCTTCCATGCCCGAGATAATAACCTCTATAATGTGCAAGGCACACTCAGAGGGCTTCCGGCCATGGAAGCAATAATCATTCCAGGGAAAATCAAAGAAGTACTGCCTGAGGGCCTCCCAATCTGCAGTGCCACAGACGACGTTTCTTTGGAGGGTCCGCAGGCCATACCGAAGCGAGAGGACAGGTTAAGGTAATAAGGTTGTGATTGGAGGGGCCCGACAGAGAGGAAATATTAACAGTGTATGCAGAAGGATTAGTTGTAAGGAAGAGGTCAAGTATGTTGGAGCTCTCTCCAAGGCTGTCAGCGATATGGGTAGGGTGCTGTACAAGCTGCTCTAGGTCACTGAGAATAGAAAAGATGTAGGCTTGTTCACCAGGTGGATCAGCGAAAGGAAAGGGGAGCCAAAGGTGGTGGTGAACATTGAAATCTCCTAGAATGGAGATTTCATAGTAAGAAGAAATGGACAGAATGTGTTCCATCGTGGAAGTAAGATAGTCAAAGAATTTTTGATAGTCAGTAGAATTAGGAAATAATTAAACAGTGCAGATATATTTAGTCAGAGAATGACGGGAGAGCCGAAGCCAGAGAGTAGAGAATTCAGAAGAATCAAGTTCAGGAGCATGAGAACAAGATAGGTTGTTGCAGACATATACACAACATCCACTTTTGGCTTTGAAATGAGTGTAGAAAAAGTAGGAGGGTAGAGAAAAGGGTTTGCTGTCAGCTGCCTCAGACAGCTGAGTCTTGGTAGAAGAGGAGAGATGGTGTTTGACAGAGAGAAAGTTAGAGAAAAGGCCGCGAATGTTGGAGAAATGAAGAAGTGAGTCAGACAGTGGATCCAGGCAGCTCAATGAGTTTCACCGGGAGAGGGACGGACGGTGGGGGCATTTTTGTCCCCCCCCACCCCGGAGACTCTGAGGCATCGTAGGGGTGCGCCATTTTTCTTTTCTTTTTTTTTATTTTGAAAAGGAAGTGTATTGTGTACTGTGCATGCAGATTGGTGTTGACAGTTAGAGAAGCTTGTACTGGAGAGCATGCTGTCCTACTTTCTGTGTTACTGAAACACTGAAAAAGTTCAGCAAAAGGGGATGGTCAGGAACTAGTCTCGAGAGCTGATGAAATGGGAGCTCCAGCTCTCAATGTCATCAGCTTTCCATTCACCTTGGAAGTACTACCCTGCTCGACTGGTGCTACATTCTACTCCTCAAATTATTTCACGATCAGTATGATCCTAATTTTTTCCACATATCCTAGTAAGGCAGAGTAATATTTTTTGTACTAGAAGTGTGTTCAATTACAAATGTGTATGCTTCTACAGACCCTTTCTAAAGATACTTCGTTAGAAAGATATGTCACATTACAGGCATTAATTTCAAATGTATTCTTCTCCACCTACGACGGACTATGCATGGTGTGAGGTCATTTATGAATGGTCAGGGGTCTGCGAGGGTAAGGCCTTCCTGTTAGTGCTGAAACTTCCTAGCAGGCAGATCCTTGCTATCATCAGGCATTCATCGTCAGATATTGTTTTACACACTTCTGCCCAGTGTAACTGCTGATCTTTTACACTGGGAGGGACACCAGTTTATAATACGGCATATTGAAAATTAGCATACCTGGCGAGCTTGGCCAACCACCCGAGAGAGCTGTGCCTGCGTCTTGTTAGTGTCCTGGCCATCTTCAACAACCTCGAACACACCAATACCCCAGGCTGATCGCAGCTCATCCATCTAGGATGTAAAATATGTAACTCTGTTCACATACAAACTATATCTCTGCACTGTCTACAACCTACCGTGATAAAAATCGCCTATGAATACTGTCATTGTTAAACTCTTCGTATTATCATATTCATTTCCAATAATTTTTCCATAGGCAGAGAGCTTTACTGTAAAGTTTTCCAAATGGGATGTCGTTACTGTAAATGCACTAAGGCACAGAATATTTATCCTCCACAGTTCAAGGGAGAAGAAATTTGCCATCGTGTGTGGGTGGGTGGATGGGTGGGTTGGTGGGTGTGCTTTAACATATTATTTGAAGCGGTTTCTATCCTGTTTTTGACTAAGCTTGCGGAAAGGGTTGAGGGTTATTTAAGTAAACATTTTCAAAAAGAATAATATTGTAAATGAAAAAGTCAAGGTCAGTGGTGAACGTCAACATTTTTTGATCAGATTAAGACCAAGCTCTTTTTCGTTTTTTTTTTTTTTTTTTTTTTTTATGGTTCAGGGTTAGGGTTGTTTAAAGGGAACCAAATATCAAAACAGACAGATTAAGGTCTGAGTAACTAGGAATGATTAAAAGCCAAGGTCACAAGGAATGTTCAAGTTAAGCAGTTTTATCTGATTTGAAACAAAGTTTTCACCAGAAAAAAAAAAAAAATCAGATTTGAAAGCAGTCAAAGGCCAAGGCCACATGATAATGTCAAATTCTGGCCCATGGATCTGTATGTTAACCAGATAATTGAAACGGTTTAGCTGTGACTTGCATGAAACGTGATGAATGGGATGAGGATGGCCCAGAGGAGTGACTTTTTCCTTTTGGATGGGAAACTGGTTAAAGTTCATGGTCCCATGGGAGGGTTAACTTATACTGGTTTTATTCAATGTCTACTAAACTTTGTGAAAGACTTCAGAATTAGACAGGGGCAGAGTCGATTTTTAGAACAATTACTCGAAAGTTATGGTCACAGAGATGGGTTGAAAATGACAGTCACTGGGAAATTCATGTCAGGCAGTTTTAATCTGATCTGAACCAAAGACGATGGGACGGCTGGAGGTTAGGCGAGAGTGAAATGATATGATTTTGAAAGTAATCTTTCGAAGGTCAAGTTCACAGGACAAAGTCAAATATTCAGTCCATAGACCAGTTGGCACATGGAGATGTTCTCTCTCTTCGTGCTGCAACACTGTTTATGGGATAGCCTTGGTCACACTTTACCATATTTTTCATTTACGTTCCGTCATTCATATTAACCTTGAATATGGTGGCATGTGACGTAGAGCCATCAGACAGAAGGATGGCGTAGCACTTGTCTTGCAACAATGTCGAAATAACTGAACCAACCATCTGCATCGAGTCAGCCATCACGTCCCCAAAATCTGCAAGCAAAATTCATATAAAAAGCCTGCTTTGACGCACTTTTGGCTGAATATAAGAATATCTTTCTAGCAGGAATACTCGTATAATAATCGATTTGTCCTAACTCTAAAAGGATTAAGAGTAAAACAATAATCACTTGATCCTGGTGAGCACTGGATGGTTTTCAAACCTGGAAGGACAATGCTTGGTTGAGGGAAAGCAATATCATACTTCATATTTTCGAGAGCTCTGTTAACCCCTACACCGCAGGCAGATTTACCAATGTTTTGCGTGTGCCGCGGGGTTATTCGGGCTCTGACAGACTCTCAAAAAAAATATTTGCCAAAAATCAGTTATTAGTCCTAGAATATTAAAATTACATATGCTCATGGCACATACCTTCAGCTTTCTCCTGGAATGTTTGTTGAGCCATCGTCTGTTACCGTAGGACTTGTGGAGACCTCTGAAGTTGGGTAACGAAGTCTCCACTTTACACTTCCCGACAACCCGTAATATGATTACCACAGCCAGATAATAACACTATAAACACTACTCTATGATTTTCAAGTAGTTTGAGATCCATACTCCCCCCCAAAAAAAACACTGTGAAAGCAATGAAAATTACGAGCCCGTCTGACCGTCGCACTTGCGCTAGTTCGCTCTTGGTATTCTGTCATTTATTATTCATAAAACCCCTCACACTTTATATTTCTATTACTATATAACACTTATATATATATATCTCTACATTCTTTACCCATAAGTTTCCTTCAGTAGTATTAATTTATTGTCACTGTAGGGATTCAATTTCTTTCAGTAAAATACGTAGCATTCACTTTCTCGTCCTGTATAGTAGCATTGAGAGTGAATGTCACTTTCATCTTCACTCCCATAACTCATAGTATTCAGACATGCTAGAGTGAAACTTTCACTTTCATTACTCCTAGGGTATATACTCGTATTCTTATAATACTACTCATTTACATTTCTATTTACGTTCTCTATTTTATTTACGTTATTTACATTTCTATTTTATTTACACTGTGTTATGCACTGTCACTTGAAGTAACTTATAAAACTATTTTCCACTGTTCACGTATATTTACATTCATTACTTTCACTTGCTGTTTACACATTATTTACAATTCCACTTGCACTGTTTTACTCAATAGAAAGATCGTAGTCACGCTTTTATCAATTGTCAGCCCTTTACCTCTTTCCACACGAGGTTTAGTAGGGGGTAAAGGTTACAGGGCCCTTTGCATGGGGGTGAAAAGTCCCTGAAGCTAGCAAGAGCGAACTGACGTACCTCCACGTTAGAAGATGAGAGTGAACTGATAAGGGTGCATCGGGGTGGTGGCCTACCTAGGGATATTCATTACTACCAATGATAGCCTCTTGAAACAGCTATATATAGCAGTGAAATGATTGGCAGGAAATCTAGAAAATACATTATAAATTAGGTAGTTCCAGATGAATGTAAATATCACTTAGGCTTCTCCCTTCCCTCCTTACATGTATACTTATTACGAAAATAGATGGGAAATAAACAGCGAAAATTAGCGAACGAGTGCACGTGAGGTGTTGTCAGGTGATAATTAGCCAATTCCAGGTGTATGGCACTCTCACTTACCTTATTTCTTTCTTGTATATATTATTTGGTATAAGAATAGGGCATAGGGCTTATTTCAATGGATGAAATCAGAGAAAAATTCCAGGGAAGATTTACTTAGCGTAGCACGGCTGGGCAGGCGAGAGGATAGGGTAATGGAGGGGGGGTAGGGAGGGGAGTCAAGAACGGGGAGAAATGGCTAAATTGTCAACAATGGATGGGAGTACAGATGAGATTAGGAGTGCTGACTAGTGTTGGACATTGGCAGTACTGATAGATGATACAAGCCCCCACTTGGAAGCCCGGGTGAATTCAAAATAACAGAATTACAAAAGCGACACCCCGCGGTATGATCCCTTGCTCCCAAGTGTCACGAAAGTGACGCCCCGCGGTTAAGGGGTTAATCTGAAAAAATATAATCGTATAGAGATACCACGAGAAATATTAATAAAAGACATTCATTACTGAAAATTTTATAAAAATGATGTGCTGTATTAAAGATGTTCTGTTTATTAAAAAAAAAAAAAGTGGTTTAAAGAAAGCTTGAAGTAGTGTGTGTGTGTGTGTGTGTGTGTGTGTGTGTTGGGGGAGAGGGAGGAGTGTAATGCAATGATTTACCTGAGGCAGGCCAAATAGTTGAGGTTTCAGCACCAGAGCTAGACACCACCACCACAACTAACAGGACGGCTCGCGTGGAGTCCTTCGTTTTCATCATACGATGACTGCTGTCTGTAAAACAGCTTCAGAATTACATTTTATAATGGTGAAATACTCTCTGGATTACGTTGCTAGAGATGGAAAATGCTGAACACATATGGAGAATATTCACTATTAAACAAAGGGCGCTCAAAGAGTGCAACATTCACGCCCATCAACTTGTCTAAAGGTAGATTATTTTTATTTTTCTCTGTTACCAAATGCTGAAATATTGTTCACAAAATCGAATTACTTCATTATTGTGTAACCCACAGTTCGTACAACAGCTTTGATTCAGATGAGTTCGAAGTTGTCTGAGTTGACTGCCTGGTGATCTCCCCATTTGACCTTTCCCTTTGATCTTGGTCTTTGAGTGTTCTCGAAATCGAACCTTATTATCCTTGTTTAAACAAGAATTTTTCCACAAAGTTCAGTCTACACTGGATAATTTTTTTTTTCTTCATAATCTTGCTCTAACCTTTGCTTCTGGGTGATTTATATCTATCTATCTATCTTTCTATCTATCTATCTATCTATATAATATTATATGACATTTTTGTTGTGGCATCAGAGACTGCACACGAAAGAGAGAGAGGGGGAGGGAGCTTCCAGTCTCTTTCACACAGTCGTTTTCCACAAAATTTTCCCCATGCCTCCGGATACACCAAAAAACTTTACATGCAAAAATTTGTTAAACATAATAACTTTGAGTTTTTTTTTTTTTTACGCCTTCTTCAACACACGGCCGCTGTCCAGTATCGACAGGACTGACGTGTCCACGGCAACCAACGGTCGTGCCGCTAAGGGCTAACAACGCCCAAGTACGGCCATCTCAAACAGGCCTGCTCAGTGAGGGGATGAGCAAGCTCTACATCGCCTGTCGTGAGCCTACCTCCCTCGGCCCAATTTAACATTAGTACAAGAGAAATGGTGGTGGGGTCACGTTCATGCCTGTATACAAAGCTTTTTTTAGGTATACCTTATATCACCTAGTCTTCGTGTGTACAGCAAACACTGTGCTAAACAAACAGTGTCCGTGTGCCCCTGTGTATAGGTAACTACAAATCGAGGTCCAAAGTCCATGTATTTAGGTTCCCAGAGTGTGAAAAATAATCTTCTCAGTGGTTAACGCCATTGAGCGGGAAGGATATTTACTTCCTCAGTTCAGCAGGGTAATTACCATGAATTACTTTGTGTTTCTCATAAGAAATTAAACAGTAATAGCGAGCACATAAGGTACCATATACTTGTTCGACCTAAAATGTAGAAATAATGAATGTGACGTACTGGCGGCAATGAGTGTTTCCCGAGACGATATGCTGAGATGGAAGATGGCACTGGCGGATTTAGTGGGGCCATTGGGGCCTTGGTCCCCCCAGGAAGTATGTCGGTGCCCCTCTGTAGTTCCTACCAGTTGTCTGCTGCGCCTCTTGTTCCTTTCAACTCCTAGGGCCATAGGCAAGAAGAGGAGTCAGGCACCTCACCCTTACCCAGACATATAGATGCCGCACACAAGAAAAATTTTTAATACATGCGTATGTGTGTCTGTGGAAATGGGGACGTTAGTGAACGTTTTCCTAGCCTAACCTTCCAAAAGTTACTCATAAGAATTAGATGTATATGTACCAAGTAGTGAAAATTTAAATAAGCTTGCTACTAGCGGGTGCCCCTTTCATGCTTGCCCCCTCCCTCCCAGAAGAGCCGTCTATGGCACCACTTTCTTGCTTGGCCCCTCCCTCCCTGAATAGCCGTCTATGGCACCACTTTCTTGCTTGGCCCCTCCCTCCCTGAATAGCCGTCTAAGGCACCACTTTCTTGCTTGGCCTCTCCCAGAATAGCCGTCTAGATCCGCCTATGGAGGGTGATCGGGCACGGAAGTGAATATATTTTTCGGGTGGCATACCAATTAAGAATTAATTGCTTTGCCACTGATATTCCCTCATTCTCGGATGAATTACTATAACAGCTTTATTTCTGCAATGGAGATCAAAAAATATTATTATTATTAACATTACTGTAGAAGTAGGAGTGGTAGTAGTAGTATTAGTAGTAGTAGTAGTAGTAGTAGTAGTAGTAGTAGTAGTAATAATAATGATGATGATGATGATAATAATAAAAATAAAAATAATAATAATAATAATAATAATAATAACAGCAACAACAATTACACTTGCAACAACAACAACAACAAGAATAATAATAATAGTAGCAGCAGCAGCAGCAGCACCAGTGGTAGTAGTAGTAGTAGTAGTAGTAGTAGTAGTAGCAGCAGTAGTAGTAGTAGTAGTAGTAGTAGTAGTAGTAGTAGTAGCAGTAGTAGTAGTAGTAGCAGTAGTAGTAGTAGTAGTAGCAGTAGTAGTAGTAGTAGTAGTAGTAGTAGTAGTAGTAGCAGTAGTAGTAGTAGTAGCAGTAGTAGTAGTAGCAGTAGTAGTAGTAGTAGTAGTAGTAGTAGTAGTAGTAGTAGTAGTAGCAGTAGTAGTAGTAGTAGTAGTACTAGTAGTAGTAGTAGCAGTAGTAGTGGCAGCAGCAGTAGTAGTAGTAGTAGTAGTAGTAGTAGCAGTAGTAGTAGTAGTAGCAGTAGTAGTAGTAGTAGCAGTAGTAGTAGTAGTAGTAGCAGTAGTAGTAGTAGTAGCAGTAATAGTAGTAGTATTAGTATCAGTAGTAGTAGTATAGTAGTAGTAGTAGTAGTAGTAGTAGTAGTAGTAGTAGTAGCAGTAGTAGTAGTAGTAGTAGTAGTAGCAGTAGTAGTGGCAGCAGCAGTAGTAGTCTGATTATTATTGTTAATGATGATGATGGTGATAATAATATAATAATAATAATAGTAATGATAACAATACTAGTAGTAGTAGTAGTAGTAGTAGTAGTAGTAGTAGTAATAGTAGTAGTGGCAGCGGCAGCAGCAGTGTGATTATTAGTTATAATAATAATAATAATAATAACAATGATAATAAAATGATGATGATGATGATGATGACGATAATAATAATTATAATAATAATAATTATTATTATTATTATTATTTTTATTTTTATTATTATTATTAGATAATTCAGTACTACAGTAACAACTTACTCTGCATGAATTACCTCGGGAAGAAAAAGAGAAAAGCTTCAAACACTGGCCAAATAAATGCCTCAAATATTTCAATAAATGTTATCATGAAATATCAAATAATAAAGGTTATAAATTATTGGTGTCATGATGTATTAATAGAAAAATGCTTCTGTCATAATTATTATCCCTGCAACGTGTTTTATATGTCAAGACAAAAGGCAGAGTTGCCTGTGTTCGGGGTACATAGTTTTTATGTTAAACCTCTGTTATAATTAAAGTAAAGCTGTCAGTGAATTATGTTTCCCGTTAATAACGTCTATGGATTTGTTTCATATTTTCCTGGAGAAAAATAATTCGCTTTCAACTATATAATAAATGCAGGAATATAATGTGTAAGGTATACTTTTAAAAAATGCAGCAGTATAATGAACTGCACTGCATAAGATTGAGAATTATATAAATATCTATCTATCTATCTACCTACAGTATCTATCAATCTGTATGTCTATCTAGCTATCTATATATCCATCTATCTATCAGTATACTCCTATATATCTGTATCTATCTATCTATCTGTCTCTGTCTATCTATCTATCTATATATATATATATCGTTTCGTTTCGTTTTTAAAGCCTCCAACATGCTTGCATGCGTCGGCCTTGGTCATCTAATGGCGGCTCTCCATGCTGCACGATCCATTGCAGCCTCCCTGTTCAGTCCCTTAACCCTGAGGTCACACTTAATTACCTCGCCCTGTGTCTTTCTCGGTCTACCGCTCATAACCCTACCCTCAGTATTAACACTTCTCACCTTCCTCACCCAATTATCATCTCCCATCCTCTCCACATGTCCAAACCATCTAAATCTACTTCTCCTCATCACAACACCAATACACTCCAGTCCAATCCTACCTCTCAACTCATCCGTCGTAAACCCAGCTCCCCTAGTCCTTGCGCGCAGAGAAGCACTACACATCCACTTCATCATTGTCATTTCTGTACGTCTGAGCCGGCGAATATCCTCCTTTACTGCCCAGTTCTTACTACCATACAGCATTACACTTCTAACACATCCTGCATACAAAGACCCCTTAGCACGTAGGGAGAGTCCTCTGAATGTCAGGAGAGGCAAGAGCTCCCTGAACTTCTTCCAGCCACTTCTCACCCTAGCCACAGAGCTAGCTCCAGCCCCAACTCCAGCACACAACGTGTCTCCCAAATAACAAAATTCTTCCACACACTCAAGATATATATATCTATATCTATCTATCTATCTATCTATATATATCAACATCATCATCATCATCGTCACCAGCCATTTGAGTGTCCACTGCAGGACAGGCCTATCCGGAACGAAGTGGGGAAGATACAGCCTTTGTATCTCTATCAAATGGCTTAGGCTGTCTGGTAGAGATTATATTATGTAGAGTCATAAGTGCTTGTAAGTGTGATTGTAATGTTGGAGTGGCTTTGGACGTGTGTGTAGTCTCTGAACAAAGTGTAATCAGCCATCACAAGCCGACTGGGTGCAAGCATACTTTATAATACAAGACACTGGTTCAGACACAGCACTCCTTATGTCTGCCAAAGCAGTATGTGGCCAGGAGAACACTTCCAAATTGCCTTACCCCGGTGGGCTGCAAACCCTGCTTTTCCCATGTACGAAAATGCACACTTCACCACTGTATGTCCATATATATATATATATATATATATATATATATATATATATATATATATATATATATATAGATAGATAGATAGAGAGAGAGAGAGAGAGCGGGATTGATAGATAGATCCCCATAATGACCTAGAGCAGCTTGTACAGCACCCTACCTGCATCCCAGACCGCCTTGCAGAGAGCTCCAACATACTTGACCTCTTCCTAACAACTAATCCGTCTGCTTACACTGTTAATCTTTTCTCTCCGTTGGGCTCCTCCTATCACAACCTTATCACCTTAACCTGTCCTATCACTCCAGTATGGCCTGTGGACCCTCCAAGGAAATGTCGTCTGAGGCATTTTGGAGCTGCAGATTGGGAGACCCTCAGGAAGTACTTCTTTGATTTTCCCTGGAATGATTATTGCTTCCATGGCCGGGAACCATCTGAGTGTGCCTTGCGCATTACCGAGGCTATTCTTTCAGGCATGGAAGCATACATTCCTTTCTCATATCCTTTGACTAACGCAAGAAAGCCTTGGTTTAATCACACTTGTTCTAATGCTCTCCGCAACAAGGAGAGGGCCTACAAAAGGTACCGGAGCCAACCCACCCCTGAATCACATCATCTTTACGTTTCTGCACGGAATTGTACTAAGTCTGTTCTTTGCACTGCTAAAAATAATTTCATATGTACTAAATGCTCTCAACTCTCCAACTCGAATTCTTCCCGCTCCTTCTGGCACCTTGCCAAAAACCTTTCTAACAACTTTACCTCATCATCTTTCCCTCCTCTTTTCTACTCTGATGGTTCTGTAGCTATTTCTTCTACAGATAAAGTAAATCTCTTCGCACAGACTTTCTCCTCCAATTCCACCTTAGACGATTCTGATGCTGTTCCTCCATCACTTCCCGCCTCTGACTTCCTCATGGCTGACATTAAAATTTCTTCAGTTGATGTATTTTCTGCCATCACTGGCCTCAATACTAACAAGGCATATGGGCCTGATGGAGTCCCTCCTGTTGTACTCAAGAACTGTGCTTCTGTGCTTACACCCTGCCTAGGCAAACTCTTTCGCCTTTGTCTGTCAACTTGTACCTTTCCTTCTTGCTGGAAGATTGCTCTCATTCAGCCAGTCCCAAAGAAGGGTGACCACTCCCAACCCTCCAACTATCGTCCAATTGCTTTAACGTCCTGTATTTCAAAAGATTTCGAGTCAATTCTCAATAGAAAAATTTTAAGGCATCTTTCCTATCACAAACTTCTTTCTGATCGTCAGTATGGGTTCTGTCAGGGACGCTCCACTGGCGATCTTCTCACCTACCTTTCAGACTCCTGGTCATCGTCCTTTTGGGACTATGTCGAAATTTATGCCATTGCACTTGACATCTCAAAGGCTTTCGATCGAGTCTGGCATAAATCTTTAATTTTCAAACTGCCCTCTTATGGTTTCTATCCTTCTATCTGTGCCTTCATCATTAGCTTCCTTTCTGGTTATTCTATAGCCGCTGTTGTAGACGGCCATCGTTCTTCTCCTAGATCTATCAACAATGGTGTTCCTCAGGGCTCCGTCCTATCACCAACTCTCTTCCTTTTATTCATCAGTGACCTTCTAAGTTGTACATCTAACCCTATCCACTCATACACTGATGACTCAACCCTTCACCTTTCCATTCAGTTCCCGCAACGCCCATCTCAGCAGTTACTTCAACAAACAAGGGATGAGGCTATGGCACACCTAATGTCTGACTTGGCTCGTATCTCTGACGGGCGTAAAAATAATCTTGTTGTTTTTAATGTATCTAAGACTCAGTTCTTAAACTTATCAACCCGTCAAAATCTTCCACAGGTATACCCACTAATGTTTAATAATATTCAGCTTAATCCTGCATCATCCTTGCATATGCTTGGGGTTTCATTTACTCGGGACTTATCTTGGAAAGATCATATTACATCTCTTGTAAAATCTGCTTCCAAGAGATTGGGTGTGCTAAGCCGACTCCATTCTTTCTTTACCCCTGCACAATTGTTGACTCTATACAGGGGTTTTATCCGCCCCTGTGTGGAGTACAACTCTCATGTGTGGGGAGGCTCCCCACATAGAGCTCTTCTCAATAGGGCGGAGTCAAAGGCTTTTTGTCTCATTAACTCTCCTCCTCTTACTGACTCCCTTCAACCTCTGTCTCTTCACCACACTGTTGCATCTTTATCTCTTTTCTATCGCTACTTTAATGGTCACTGCTTCTCTGAATTGTCTGCATGCATTCCTCCACTTCTACGATGGGCGCGTAGCACCCGTCTAGCAGCAAACTCTCATCTCTTTTCCGTCTAACTCTCTAATGCAAGAGTTAACCGTTACTCCCAGTCCTTCATTTATGCAACAGGTCAACTCTGGAACTGTCTCCCTCTGTCTATTTTTCCTGCTGCCTGTGCTCTCCAGTCTTTCAAATGCAGTGTGTCCAGGCATCTCGAAATGAATGGATCTTGAATTTGGCTCTCTATTGTATTTTGTTTTTCACTTGGAGGGAACTGTTATTCTGGGCTCATGGCCTTTGGTTCTTTCTTCCTTGCATAAATATATATATGAGAATGTGCCATAGATTTCAACCTCTTATGCCTCCAGGAAAATATCTTACCTGTCTACACCAACATAAGACTGCACGACGAGAGTGTCATGAATGATGAAAGCACACGACAGTTCTGGAGAGAATTGGTTGAATTGCAACTTACAGAGACTTACAACAAGAAATGTAAATTCTCACAAATAAGTGGACCGAGGCTTCTGTCACAGATGACCTGAGGAAACAGATCGATGAAGACACTCCGGGAACAACACCATAGAGGTATGGAAAGTAGCATCATCAACCAGCTACAGCAACATCAAGACACACAAGCCTGGCAACCCCCAATGCCCGATCATCTCTCAGATACCCACCGCCACCTAGACCATTGGCAAGAAAATGAACTCCTGACACCAAACTGTATGTACCTAACACCTACAACCTATCCTCTGCTTTGGACTTCCTTGAAGTCCTATGTCCCGTCCCTCCCGCTAATGACCACATCATAGCTTCCCTCAATGTCGAAAGCCTTTTTACCAACATTTCTGTGGAGAGACAGTTGACTTCATACTCGACCGTGTGTACTGCTGTGAAGACACCAAGCCCCTCGACATCCCAGAGAAGGCTATCAAGACTCTGCTGGAGCTCTGCACAACAGAAGCTCCTTTCACCTGCCCGAGCGGTCAGCTGTATCAGCAGAATGTCGGTGTGGCGATGTGCATCCCCCTTGGAGTCATGTTCGCTAATTTCTTCATGGGGACATCTAATCGAGACTCCTAGGTACTAGCCACCTCTCCCTATACCGCTGCTTTGTCGATAACATATTCATTTGTATCAAGGAGCTTCAGGAGCTGCAGGACCTCAGATGGTGCTTCCTCGCTTCCTCTGGACTTCTATGAAGAAGCCAACAGTGGATGCATCCCCTTCCTGGACGTAATGTTCACTGCGCACAATGCAGGATTCAAGACTACAGTATTCACCTAGCCCACGAACAAATGACTCTGCCTGAATGGAGACAATGAGTACCCGAGACGTTACCTGCACTCTACCATCAACATCTATGTCAGGAGAGCCCTCTCTTACTGCTCCATTTGTAAAAACGCCCACCAGGAACTAGAACGCATGACTCAAGTTCTCATTAACAATGGCTACACTAACACCGACGTATCCAACGTAATTAAGAGTCACATGGACAATTGGTATACTCACCATGATATCAACAACTACCGAATACATCAAGAAATACTACAGAAACGACATGTCTGCAGAATACAAGATGGATGAGAAGATGACCAAGGGCATTGTTTACAGAAATGTATGCCTTACTGACCTGGAACAACACATTTTTCTCATCATCTACTACAAAACAAACAGCCCATCCTATGTTTCGTAACCAACCTGCCGTGACTTTGACGCCTTTTCAGAAGGACCATATCATTTACCAGCATAACTGTGACAGTGAGGAGTTTGAACCTCGCTCATTCATTGGCATGACATTGACCAGACTATCGGGGTGCCTCACCTGTCACCTACAGAATGGAGCCATCAAGAACCACACTGCCACCATACACAACTCTCACCTGACACAACAAGACCTGGATGTGAACGCCGAAATCATCAGAGAACATGACCCTTGCCGTCTCTCATTTCACAAAACATCCTACAGTAAACACACAAGTCAATGAATCCTACCGTCATCAAAATGCCACATAGGCTTAGCCAACGAAGCAGCCAATGAGCGATCAGCTTAACTGATCAGCCCCGCCCACTTGTCTCCACCTGATTTACCTGAATCGTCTATGATCAGCCACTCATGACACAACCATCAGATCCAGCCAGAAGATTGGACAAGATAGTTCCGAAATGTCGCTGCCCTTTCGACAACTCCTGAAGAAACTCTAAGAAGACCACTGAAATTATGTAAGGCAAATAGAAATTGTACATAAGAAAAATAATAAAGGAGAATGTGCAATTGCTTTCAACCTCGTATTCCCCAAGGATATATCTACCTATCTATCTATTGCCAGACGCCATAATCCCGTACGGGGTGGCCATTTGACTCTGAGTTATTTGTTTTACAGGGAGGGGCACTAACCCTCCACCAACCCACTTGACACGTAGGAAGCGCGTATGGTTTGGTTATATGGTTACCACCCAGCATTGTAAATGGTTTCTTGGCTTACAGGAAACCATTTGGCTTGTCACTCAATGTAAAGCCACCTGTGAGGGAAAGAAAAGCATTAAGTAGTGACAGGAAAGATGGGAGAAATAGGAAGAGAAGAGGGCAGGCATAGAAAAAGAATGATAAAGGCTAAGGAAGAAGTAGGTACATTAATGTATATATATATATATATATATATATATATATATATATATATATATATATATATATATATATATATATATATATATATATATATATTCATATATATATATATATATATATATATATATATATATATATATATATATTCATATATATATATATATATATATATATATATATATATATATATTGTTACATAGCCTATGATTTCATCATCCTTTGTGTAATTTTAACGCACAGTATGCTGCATGTTTGATCATGAGCGTGTTCTGCCTCAGTCCCCCCCTTCTACCGTTATAGTAGAGTAAGTCGTTCTTTCTGTTGTTCAGAGCGGGATTGTCAACTCTTTGTCCCCATGGCTTCATTTGCGCGTCCTTCTTACAAGTTATATCAAGCTCTGCCGGCCCCTATATAATGAGCTCAGTCTCTGCATTATTGCCACTTAGATCTACTCCTCATTTTGTTCACATCTCTGTCCTCCCCTGTACAGTTATTATTGTGAGTGCTCAGGAAGTCTCCAACCATCTAGCAGCTGTATAATTTGAGTATAAGTGTTATTACATTTTGTTCTTGTACTGTGTAGCGTAGGTTGTTAATTTGTGGGCCTAGTGAGGTTTTTGTAATTCATGTAGGGTTCTTATTGTCAGTCATTTTTGATAATATTTTGTATCTGTAATAATTTATCTTGCATTAACTGAGCATTATCCAGTGTATTTTCATTTTATCAGGGCTGACTTAGGTAAATTTACTCTTGCTAATTTCGTGTTAATAGAGGCTATTGCAGTTAACCATATATTTAACCTGTTTTTTGCCATTACATTATCCTTATGAGTTCTGAATATTTTGTTGTTAGTTTGAGCATTAAACTTTAACTTGTAATTTTACCTAACTCTTTTGTTTTGAACCTGGAACTTTACGGGACAGTAGTGATTTTTAGTATTCTCACTTAAAGTGTACATTATCTTTCTCTATTCCGTAACATAAATTTGGCGACCTCTTATCAGGATATTCAGGATATTATCATAAGGATATTGCTTGATATTTTGTGACTGTGATTTATTCATGATGTCTACTATTACTACACTTGATGAAGCCAAAGATTTTTTGTCAAATGTGCAAACAGTGTGTGATGTAGAAAACAGAACAAAGAATGAACTTAAGCTTGTTGCTCAACAATTGGGAATTGCTGTTCACTCTCATCATTCTAAAGATCAAATTGTTGACATGATTAATGAAAGCTTGTTTAATGTAACTCCTCCAAATGAGCAAACGCAGATTGAATTAGCTAAGTTACAGCTAGCCCTGCAGGAGGCTCAGGCTAAGGAGGCGGAGTCTCGTGCTAAGGAGGCTGAATTTCAGGCCAGTTCTAAGGAGGCTGAGGCACAAGTTGAAATTGCTAGGATTCAGGCAGACCATGAGTATTGCATGAAACAATGTGGAACTGGATCATCTAGCTCTGATGATTTTGATGTGGCTGAAAATGTTAAACTTGTCCCTCCTTTTAATGAATCTGATTTAACAAAGTATTTTCAGTTGTTTGAGAGGGTAGCTACAGGTTTTAATTGGCCCAAAAAGTATTGGCCAGTACTCCTTCAAACTGTTCTCACCGGTAAAGCTCAAGTAACTTATGCATCTTTGCCTCAGGATCAATCTGATAATTATGATGCAGTTAAGAGCTTGATTCTTAAGGCCTATGAGCTTGTTCCTGAAGCCTATAGAGTAAAATTTAGGACAACTTACAAGCAAGATAAGCAATCCCATGTTGAGTATGCAAAAATCAAAGAAGATCTGTTAGAGCAGTGGTTAAATTCTAAGAATGTGGATTCTGATTTTGGTAAATTTAAGCAGATGATTTTACTGGAGGACTTCAAAAGGTGTATTAGTAAAGATGTAAGCCTATATCTTGATGAGAGAAGAATAGATAATTTGTCTGATGCTGCAGTTTTAGCTGATGAATATGTTCTCACTCACAAGAGATCTTCTAAAGAAAAAGGGAAAGCTGAGAGTAAGTACGTTGCCTCTACTCAGAGTACAGGTAACAGGAAAGAGAATAAAGATGATGTTTCTCAGGAAGTAAATACCAGCTTCACCTCCAGATTTCAGAAGAGTAAATGTACTTATTGTAGTAAGCTTGGTCATACTACGGAGAAATATTTCAGGAGACAGCGTGATGTGAACAAAAAGGAGTCTTTAAATATTCAGTCAATTGGTCTAGTGTCCACCCTTGAGAGTTCCCAGAATTCCTTAACTGAGTTAACTGAACCTGTTTTGAGGGGTAACTTAAATTCTCATGATGGAGCTCCTCTTTTGAGCAGTAAAGTGGGTGACACTCTCAAGAGTTCATGTGCTAATTTCCTGTCTGATGGTTTTGTCAGTCCTCTGGACAGTAATGACAGGAAATCAGTTAAAATATATCGTGATACAGGTGCTTGCCAATCCCTTATGCTGACCAGTGTTCTAGGATCTAATGTTAATTCCTCTGATGAAACTGTAATCTTACAACGTGTAGGGAATAATTACTTCTCTGTCCCTCTGTGCAGAGTGAATTTAGAGTCTGGTTTTGTTAATGGTTCCGTTATGGTTGGGTTGGTTGAGACACTCCCAATGTCGGGTGTAACTTTCTTACTTGGAATTGATATTGGTGGAATTCAAGTATGTCCATCTCCTCAGTTGTCTAGTGAGCCAGTGGCTGCGTCCCAGGATTGTGATGTCCCTGATGTGTTCCCTGCATGTGCTGTCACTAGGGCTAAGTCTAAAGTTACTGGTGATTTAGAGGATAATGATGATGATGATGTTATCCTAGCTGACACTCTTCTTGCTAATTTGGACCACTCACCAGATGAGGCAGTACCCCGTAGTGTTGATAATTTGTCTCGTCAAGAGTTGATTGAGTTGCAGGTTGCTGACCCTGAGTTGAAAGGGCTAGCTAACTCTGCTTACAGTGAAGAAGAGTCAGCCGGTGCTTCTACTTGTTATTATGTAAAGTCAGGAGTACTTATGAGGAAGTGGAGACCCCCAGCAGCATCAGGCGACTGTGAATGGGAAGTTGTACATCAAGTTGTCATCCCTCGTGTTTGTAGGCAGGATATCATTAGGGTGGCTCATGATTCCAGTTTGGCAGGACACCTTGGAGTGAGGAAAACTGTGGCACGCATTTTGAAACACTTCTACTGGCCAGGTATCTTCAGGGATGTTTCCTGGTATTGTAAGTCTTGTCACACCTGTCAAGTTGTGGGGAAGTGTAATCAGACCGAAAAGGTTGCACCTCTAGTTCCCATTTCTCCTTTTGAGGCGCCTTTCACCCGTGTGTTGGTGGATATTGTGGGCCCTCTTCCTAAGACTTCTTCAGGATTTTCTTATGTGTTGACCCTGATTGATATGGCTACTCGTTATCCTGAAGCCATTCCACTTAGAAATATCTCAGCAAAGAACGTGGTTAAGGAAATGCTAGGGTTCTTCACAAAGTTTGGTCTGCCCAAGGAGGTACAGTCAGACCGGGGAAGTAATTTCATGTCAAATGTTTTCAAGCAGTCTCTAAAAGAGTTGGGCATCACCCAGATCACGTCTTCAGCTTACCATCCCCAGACCCAAGGAGCATTGGAGAGATATCATCAAACACTCAAATCGATGCTCAAGAAATACTGTTTGGAACATCAGAAAGACTGGGATAAAGGTCTTCCATTTGTTGTATTTGCCGCAAGAGAATCTCCAAATGAATCACTGGGCTTCTCACCTTTTGAACTACGAGGGGTGATTAGAAAGAAATGACAGTGAGTCCATAAACTTTTATTAGCATGAAGAACTATCAAACTATGACTCACATTCCTTCAAAGTACTCCCCTCCAACCTCTATGCATCGTTCCATTCTCTTTCTCCACTTCATGAAGCAAGCGTAGTACTCTGAAGACGGTATACTTTGGAGTTCTGAATTGACGGTCCGTGCCAAGTCTTGGATGCAATGAAATTGCTTCCCAGCGATGGCAGATTTAATTTTTGGAAACAACCAAAAGTCACAGGGAGCCTGGTCTGGGGAGTTGGGTGGGTGGGGGAGCAGAGTTATACCTTTTTGTTCCAGGTACTGCATAGTGAGGCGAGCTTTGTGGGGTGCAGCATTGTCGTGGTGCAGCAAAAGGCGAGACCGACGGCGGGTTGGTGCGGTGTTGGCCTTGTGTTCCAAGACTTGTGGAAGGACCTGGTCTGTGTAGTATTGGGCTGTGATAGTGGACTTTTCAGGCATCACATCCATGCATATTGGTCCTTGAGAATTGAAAAAGATGGTGAAAAGGCGCTTCCGGCTGCAAAATCCTTCTTTCAAAATCTGAGGTCGAGGGTCTTCATCGCCCAACCACACCATGTTTGACTGCTTGTCACGGGTTGTGAAGAATGAAATCCAACACTCATCTCCAGTAGCAACATCTGAGAACCGTTTTGGACCATTTGGTTCAAATTCAGCAAGCCAGACACGACAAATCCTCACCCGTTCAGCCTTTTGCTCATCAGTCAACAAATGGGGTATCCATCGACAACACTTCTTCCTCAGGTGTAATTGTTCATGCACGATGTCATATGCACTCCCATAACTGATATCAAGCTCCAAGGCTAAGAACCTAAGAGTTACAGTTGGATCCTCGTCAATGATGGACCGTGCACGGACAGTTGTTGCTTCGGTCACGGATGTCTGGGGGCGTCCAGAGCGTTGTTCATCTTTCAATTCAGTTTTTCCTGCTGTGAAAGCACGAATCCAGCGGGAAACAGTTTCCAGGGAAGGAGTAGTGTCTGGATAAACTTGTAATAATTCCCCTCGAATCTCTGTTGCTTTCTTTCCCAGTTTCCACCTCGTAAAAATGTAGAACCTGCAGCCTTCTTTCGAGTAATCCATGTTTCTGGCCAGAGAGCAAAAACAAGAGTGAAGCATTCACTCACAACAATAAAACAAGAAAAGTCAGGCATACGGCGACAAGTTCAAACTCGTAAGGACAGGCAACTCTGCACTCTCCTTGCTCCCCTACCTCCCATCATTCAAGGTTTTCATGTTATAGCACGAACTGTCATTACTTTCTGATCACCCTTCGTACTGTTTGGCCATGAAGTAAGAGGACCCCTTAAGTTACTCAAGGAATGCTGGCTGTCGGAGGAAGATGATGTCAACCTGCTGGAGTATGTGATGAAGTTCAAAGAACGGCTGTCCACTGCTTTGCAGCTGGCGAGAGAGAGTTTAGGAGCTGCTCAGGAGAAGATGAAGACTTGGTATGATAAGAAGTCCAGGTTATGCCACTTTCAGCCAGGAGATCAGGCTTTGATTCTGCTACCGGTTCATGGGAAACCTCTTCAAGCCAAGTTTAGTGGTCCTTATTTAATGGAGAAGAAACTCAGTGATGTCAACTATGTCATCGCCATACCAGATTGTAGAAAGAACAAGCAACTATGTCACATCAACATGCTAAAGTTATATCACAGGCGGGACGAAAATAATCCAGTCTGCACTGTAGCTGTTCCACCCGAGTCTGCAAGTGAAGCTCTCCCATGCAGTATGAGCCTGAGTGATAGTTTGGGGAAGAATCCTGATATCATGAATGATCTCCAGACTAAGCTTTCTCATCTACCTCCCGAGGAAAGGCAGGAGTTTTTGGCATTACTGTAGCAGTACCCGCAAGTGTTCCATGCCACTCCAGGAAGAACTACTGTCTTGATGCATGATATCGATGTTGGAGACGCAAAGCCAATTAAACTGCCTCCTTACCGTGTGAACCCAGTGAAAGTTCCTCTCATCCAGAAGGAGCTTGGCTACCTGTTGGACCACAAGATGATTGAGCCCTGTCAGAGCGAGTGGAGTTCTCCTGTCACTCTGGTCCCTAAGCCGGGTGGGTCACAGCGGCTTTGCATCGACTACAGACGTGTTAATCAGATAACCAAAACAGACACTTACCCTCTCCCTCGCGTGGAAGATTGCATAGACAAGATCGGAAAGGCTAGGTACATAAGTAAGTTTGATTTGTTAAAGGGATACTGGCAAGTACCTATGACTGAACGTGCTAGGGAGATCTCATGTTTTGTAACACTAGGAAAGACTTTTGCATGTTCTGTAATGCCATATGGTATGAAGAATGCACCAGCCACATTTCAGAAGCTCATGAATGTTGTAACAGAGGGTTTGGCAGGGTGTGTTGTTTATATTGATGATGTATTAATCTTCAGTGACAACTGGAAAGATCACCTATGCCATGTCAGTAAATTTCTTGAGCGTTTGGTTCATGCTAATCTTGTAGCTAATTTATCAAAGTGTGAGTTTGGTCAAGCTAAAGTTCAGTACCTTGGGTACGTAATTGGTGATGGACACGTTGCACCACCAGCAGCTAAGGTTCAGGTTATAAGTGATCTTCCCAGACCTAAAAGTAGGAAAGAGCTACAAAGATTTTTGGGAATGGTAGGTTATTACAGGAGATTTGTTCTTAACTTTTCAATTCTTGTATCACCACTTACAGACCTACTGAAAAAGGGAGTTAAATTTGTCTGGACCGATAACTGTGAATCCTCTTTCAACAAACTTAAAGCTATCGTATTAAGTCAGCCAATGCTCGCTACTCCAAATTTTGCTAAGCCTTTTAAAATGGCTGTTGATGCAAGTGATACAGGAGCTGGGGCTGTTTTGCTGCAAGAGGATGATCAGGGTATTGAACACCCTGTATCTTATTACAGTAAGAAGTTCACTCCACCTCAAAAGAACTACTCAACTATTGAGAAAGAGCTTTTGGCCTTGATTTTGGGTTTACAGCATTTTTCATTTTATTTGTGTTCTGGTTTTGACCCCATAGTCATTTATACTGATCATAACCCACTGAAATTCCATATTAAGTTTAAAGATAAAAATCAGAGATTGACAAGATGGAGTCTACTTCTTCAGGAGTATTCATTAGACATACAACATGTCAAGGGGAAAGAAAATGTTATTGCAGATTGCTTATCTAGACTTTAGACAGATTATTTTAGAGTAATAAGAAATTTCCTTTGTAAATTTCTTTTTTCTTTGTGGGGAGGTGTTACATAGCCTATGATTTCATCATCCTTTGTGTAATTTTAACGCACAGTATGCTGCATGTTTGATCATGAGCGTGTTCTGCCTCAGTCCCCCCCTTCTACCGTTATAGTAGAGTAAGTCGTTCTTTCTGTTGTTCAGAGCGAGATTGTCAACTCTTTGTCCCCATGGCTTCAAGTGCGCGTCCTTCTTACAAGTTGTATCAAGCTCTGCCGGCCCCTATATAAAGAGCTCAGTCTCTGCATTATTGCCACTTAGATCTACTCCTCATTTTGTTCACATCTCTGTCCTCCCCTGTACAGTTATTATTGTGAGTGCTCAGGAAGTCTCCAACCATCTAGCAGCTGTATAATTTGAGTATAAGTGTTATTGCATTTTGTTCTTGTACTGTGTAGCGTAGGTTGTTAATTTGTGAGCCTAGTGAGGTTTTTGTAATTCATGTAGGGTTCTTATTGTCAGTCATTTTTGATAATATTTTGTATCTGTAATAATTTATCTTGCATTAACTGAGCATTACCCAGTGTATATTCATTTTATCAGGGCTGACTTAGGTAAATTTACTCTTGCTAATTTCGTGTTAATCGAGGCTATTGCAGTTAACCATATATTTAACCTGTTTTTTGCCTTATGAGTTCTGAATGTTTATTTGTTAGTTTGAGCATTAAACTTTAACTTGTAATTTTACCTAACTCTTTTCTTTTGAACCTGGAACTTTACGGGACAGTAGTGATTTTTAGTATTCTCACTTAAAGTGTACACTATCTTTCTCTGTTCCGTAACAATATATATATATATATATATATATATATATATATATATATATATATATATATATATATAGAAGTTGCTTCATATCATATACAAAAGGTATCACTACTAAAAGCCTGGTATCAGAGTTATTAGTTAGCTGTAGTGCTGGCAGGAGCACGGGTTGGCTAGACCTGTCTCAGCCTACACTAACCTACCCCATCCTGGCCGATTTTCCACCACTGAGCCCCCCAGTCCCGGCGGATTTTTGATTTTTTTTTTTTTTGCTCAAACCTCCGCTGTTGTTGAGAAACGATGGCAGATCACAAAGAAAGTGCATACCTGAGACTAGAAGTGGTAAAAACGGGTAAGCCACTGTGCACCTGGTACCATATTCTGTAAAGGTACTCGGCTATTGTCCCATTTTCTATGGCTGAGGAACAGCTAAGGACAGAATTTCGTGATACACGATAATCTTCCACTAGAGGTCAGGTTAATTGCACACGTCTACCCCCCCATACCTTCCCCTCCTTACCCTCACCATAACACTGATTTGTTAGACGGATGGATCGGAGATATGAAGCTTCGCTCACTCTCACGTCTTGCCGCATGTAACGTTACTTTCATTTATCTTAGTATTAGGAGTATTATTAAGTGCATAGATCCATCTTCAATTTCATGAGAAGTGATTATATCGAACTTTAAACAGATTTCAATACAACAACCTTAATGTGCAGAGTCTGGTTTCCAAATACTTATCCAACGTGTTCTAAGCGATAGACTAAAATCCAAGTAACAGTTAAAAGTTATATGGTCAGATAAGTCCCTCTCTTGCCTTGTCATCTGGACAGCCACATATGCACCCACATACTTATCCACCTACCCACTCAATCCATCCAACACAACCCACCGACCTCACCCCTGCCACCCAGCCAGCCCATCGATCCCTGC